>NC_090449.1:579825585-580136211 GCF_031143425.1 Pleurodeles waltl | reverse complement strand
GCATTCCTCAAAATTTGGCTAAAAAAACACATTTTCCTCACATTTCGGTGACAGAAAGTTCTGGAATATGAAAGGAGCCACAAATTTCCTTCCACCCAGCGTTCCCCCCAAGTCTCCTGATAAAAATGGTACCTCACTTGTGTGGGTAGTCCTAGCGCCCGCGACAGGAAATGTCCCAAAACACAAAGTGGGCTCATCCCATTTTTTGACCAAAAACAGAGCTGTTTTTTGCAAAGTGCCTACCTGTAGATTTTGGCCTCTAGCTCAGCCGGCACCTGGGGAAACCTACCAAACCTGTGCATTTTTGAAAACTAGAGACCTAGGGGAATCCAAGATGGGGTGACTTGTGGGGCACTGACCAGGTTATGTTACCCAGAATCCTTTGCATTCCTCAAAATTTGGCTAAAAAAAACACATTTTCCTCACATTTCAGTGACAGAAAGTTCTGGAATATGAAAGGAGCCACAAATTTCCTTCCACCCAGCGTTCCCCCCCAAGTCTCCCGATAAAAATGATACCTCACTTGTGTGGGTAGGCCTAGCGCCCGCCACAGGAAACGCCCCAAAACACAAAGTGGACACATCCCATGTTTTGAAAGAAAACAGAGCTGTTTTTTTGCAAAGTGCCTACCTGTAGATTTTGGCCTCTAGCTCAGCCGACACCTAGGGAAACCTACCAAACCTGTGCATTTTTGAAAACTAGAGACCTAGGGGAATCCAAGATGGGGTGACTTGTGGGGCTCTGACCAGGTTCTGTTACCCAGAATCCTTTGCAAACCTCAAAATTTGGCTAAAAAAAATATTTTCCTCACATTTCGGTGACAGAAAGTTCTGGAATCTGGGAGGAGCCACAAATTTCCTTCCACCCAGCGTTCCCCGAAGTCTCCCGCTAAAAATGGTACCTCACTTGTGTGGGTAGGCCTAGCGCCCGCGACAGGAAACACCCCAAAACACAACGTGGACACATCCCATTTTTTTAAAGAAAACAGAGCTGTTTTTTGCAAAGTGCCTACCTGTAGATTTTGGCCTCTAGCTCAGCTGGCACCTAGGGAAACCTACCAAACCTGTGCATTTCTGAAAACTAGAGACCTAGGGGAATCCAAGATGGGGTGACTTGTGGGGCTTTGACCAGGTTCTGTTACCCAGAATCCTTTGCAAACCTCAAAATTTGGCTAAAAAAAACATATTTTCCTCAAATTTCGGTGACAGAAAGTTCTGGAATCTGAGAGTTGCCACACATATCCTTCCTCCCAGCGCTCCCCCAAGTCTCCCGATAAAAATGATACCTCACTTGTGTGGGTAGGCCTAGCGCCCGCGACAGGATATGCCCCAAAACACAACGTGGAAACATCACAGAAAACAGAGCTGTTTTTTCCAAAGTGCCCACCTGTAGACTTTGGCCTCTAGCTCAGCGGGCACCTAGGGAAACCTACCAAAACTGTGCATTTTTGAAAACTAGAGACCTAGGGGAATCCAAGATGGGGTGACTTGTGGGGCTCTGACCAGGTTCTGTTACCCAGAATCCTTTGCAAACCTCAAAATTTGGCCAACAAAACATATTTTCCACACATTTCGGTGACAGAAAGTTCTGGAATCTGAGAGGAGCCACAAATTTCCTTCTACTCAGCGTTCCCCGAAGTCTCCCGATAAAAATGGTACCTCACTTGTGTGGGTAGTCCTAGCGCCCGCGACAGGAAATGTCCCAAAACACAAAGTGGGCACATCCCATTTTTTGACCAAAAACAGAGCTGTTTTTTGCAAAGTGCCTACCTGTAGATTTTGGCCTCTAGCTCAGCCGGCACCTAGGGAAACCTACCAAACCTGTGCATTTTTGAAAACTAGAGACCTAGGGGAATCCAAGATGGGGTGACTTGTGGGGCTCTGACCAGGTTCTGTTACCCAGAATCCTTTGCATTCCTCAAAATTTGGCTAAAAAAACACATTTTCATCACATTTCGGTGACAGAAAGTTCTGGAATATGAAAGGAGCCACAAATTTCCTTCCACCCAGCGTTCCCCCCCAAGTCTCCCGATAAAAATGATACCTCACTTGTGTGGGTAGGCCTAGCGCCCGCCACAGGAAACGCCCCAAAACACAACGTGGACACATCCCATGTTTTGAAAGAAAACAGAGCTGTTTTTTGCAAAGTGCCTTCCTGTAGATTTTGGCCTCTAGCTCAGCCGACACCTAGGGAAACCTACCAAACCAGTGCATTTTTGAAAACTAGAGACCTAGGGGAATCCAAGATGGGGTGACTTGTGGGGCTCTGACCAGGTTCTGTTACCCAGAATCCTTTGCAAACCTCAAAATTTGGCTAAAAAAACATATTTTCCTCACATTTCGGTGACAGAAAGTTCTGGAATCTGAGAGGAGCCACAAATTTCTTTCCACCCAGCGTTCACCGAAGTCTCCCGATAAAAATGGTACCTCACTTGTGTGGGTAGGCCTAGCGCCCGCGACAGAAAACGCCCCAAAACACAACGTGGACCCATCCAATTTTTTTAAAGAAAACAGAGCTGTTTTTTGCAAAGTGCCTACCTGTAGATTTTGGCCTCTAGCTCAGCTGGCACCTAGGGAAACCTACCAAACCTGTGCATTTCTGAAAACTAGAGACCTAGGGGAATCCAAGATAGGGTGACTTGTGGGGCTCTGACCAGGTTCTGTTACCCAGAATCCTTTGCAAACCTCAAAATTTGGCAAAAAAAAACATATTTTCCTCACATTTCGGTGACAGAAAGTTCTGGAATCTGAGAGTTGCCACAAATTTCCTCCCACCCAGCGTTCCCCCAAGTCTCCCGATAAAAATGGTACCTCACTTGTGTGGGTAGTCCTAGCGCCCGCGACAGGAAATGTCCCAAAACACAAAGTGGGCACATCCCATTTTTAGACCAAAAACAGAGCTGTTTTTTGCAAAGTGCCTACCTGTAGATTTTGGCCTCTAGCTCAGCCGGCACCTAGGGAAACCTACCAAACCTGTGCATTTTTGAAAACTAGAGACCTAGGGGAATCCAAGATGGGGTGACTTGTGGGACTATGACCAGGTTCTGTTACCCAGAATCCTTTGCATTCCTCAAAATTTGGCTAAAAAAACACATTTTCATCACATTTCGGTGACAGAAAGTTCTAGAATCTGAGAGGAGCCACACATTTCCTTCCACCCAGCGTTCCCCCAAGTCTCCTGATAAAAATGATACCTTACTTGTGTGGGTAGGCCTAGCGCCAGCGACAGGAAAACGCCCCAAAAACACAACGTGGACACATCCCATTTTTTTAAAGAAAACAGAGCTGTTTTTTGCAAAGTGCCTACCTGTAGTGTTTGGCCTCTAGCTCAGCCGGCACCTAGGGAAACCTATCAAAACTGTGCATTTCTGAAAACTAGAGACCTAGGGGAATCCAAGATGTGGTGACTTGTTGGGCTCTGACCAGGTTCTGTTATCCAGAATCCTTTGCAAACCTCAAAATTTGGCTAAAAAAACATATTTTCCTCACATTTCGGTGACAGAAAGTTCTGGAATCTGAGAGTTGCCACAAATTTCCTTCCACCCAGCGTTCCCCCAAGTCTCCCGATAAAAATGGTACCTCACTTGTGTGGGTTGGCCTAGCGCCCGCGACAGGATATGCCCCAAAACACAACGTGGACACATCACAGAAAACAGAACTGTTTTTTGCAAAGTTCCTACCTGTCTACTTTGGCCTCTAGCTCAGCCGGCACCTAGGGAAACCCACCAAACCTGTGCATTTTTGAAAACTAGAGACCTAGGGGAATTCAAGATGGGGTGACTTGTGGGGCTCTGACCAGGTTCTGTTACCCAGAATCCTTTGCAAATCTCAAAATTTGGCCAAGAAAACATATTTTCCTCACATTTCGGTGACAGAAAGTTCTGGAATCTGAGAGGAGCCACAAATTTCCTTCCACCCAGCGTTCCCCCAAGTCTCCCGATAAAAATGATACCTCACTTGTGTGGGTAGGCCTAGCGCCCGCGACAGGATATGCCCCAAAACACAACGTGGACACATCACAGAAAACAGAGCTGTTTTTTGCAAAGTGCCCACCTGTAGACTTTGGCCTCTAGCTCAGCGGGCACCTAGGGAAACCTACCAAAACTGTGCATTTTTGAAAACTAGAGACCTAGGGGAATCCAAGATGGGGTGACTTGTGGGGCTCTGACCAGGTTCTGTTACCCAGAATCCTTTGCAAACCTCAAAATTTGGCCAACAAAACATATTTTCCACACATTTCGGTGACAGAAAGTTCTGGAATCTGAGAGGAGCCACAAATTTCCTTCTACTCAGCGTTCCCCGAAGTCTCCCGATAGAAATGGTACCTCACTTGTGTGGGTAGTCCTAGGACCCGCGACAGGAAATGTCCCAAAACACAAAGTGGGCACATCCCATTTTTTGACCAAAAACAGAGCTGTTTTTTGCAAAGTGCCTACCTGTAGATTTTGGCCTCTAGCTCAGCCGGCACCTAGGGAAACCGACCAAACCTGTGCATTTTTGAAAACTAGAGACCTAGGGGAATCCAAGATGGGGTGACTTGTGGGGCTCTGACCAGGTTCTGTTACCCAGAATCCTTTGCATTCCTCAAAATTTTTCTAAAAAAACACATTTTCATCACATTTCGGTGACAGAAAGTTCTGGAATATGAAAGGAGCCACAAATTTCCTTCCACCCAGCGTTCCCCCCAAGTCTCCCGATAAAAATGATACCTCACTTGTGTGGGTAGGCCTAGCGCCCTCCACAGGAAACGCCCCAAAACACAACGTGGACACATCCCATGTTTTGAAAGAAAACAGAGCTGTTTTTTGCAAAGTGCCTTCCTGTAGATTTTGGCCTCTAGCTCAGCCGACACCTAGGGAAACCTACCAAACCAGTGCATTTTTGAAAACTAGAGACCTAGGGGAATCCAAGATGGGGTGACTTGTGGGGCTCTGACCAGGTTCTGTTACCCAGAATCCTTTGCAAACCTCAAAATTTGGCTAAAAAAACATATTTTCCTCACATTTCGGTGACAGAAAGTTCTGGAATCTGAGAGGAGCCACAAATTTCTTTCCACCCAGCGTTCACCGAAGTCTCCCGATAAAAATGGTACCTCACTTGTGTGGGTAGGCCTAGCGCCCGCGACAGAAAACGCCCCAAAACACAACGTGGACACATCCCATTTTTTTAAAGAAAACAGAGCTGTTTTTTGCAAAGTGCCTACCTGTAGATTTTGGCCTCTAGCTCAGCTGGCACCTAGGGAAACCTACCAAACCTGTGCATTTCTGAAAACTAGAGACCTAGGGGAATCCAAGATGGGGTGACTTGTGGGGCTCTGACCAGGTTCTGTTACCCAGAATCCTTTGCAAACCTCAAGATTTGGCAAAAAAAAACATATTTTCCTCACATTTCAGTGACAGAAAGTTCTGGAATCTGAGAGTTGCCACAAATTTCCTCCCACCCAGCGTTCCCCCAAGTCTCCCGATAAAAATGGTACCTCACTTGTGTGGGTAGGCCTAGCGCCCGCAACAGGATATGCCCCAAAACACAACGTGGACACATCACAGAAAACAGAACAGTTTTTTGCAAAGTTCCTACCTGTCTACTTTGGCCTTTAGCTCAGCCGGCACCTAGGGAAACCCACCAAACCTGTGCATTTTTGAAAACTAGAGACCTAGGGTAATTCAAGATGGGGTGACTTGTGCGGCTCTGACCAGGTTCTGTTACCCAGAATCCTTTGCAAATCTCAAAATTTGGCCAACAAAACATATTTTCCTTACATTTCGGTGACAGAAAGTTCTGGAATCTGAGAGGAGCCACAAATTTCCTTCCACCCAGCGTTCCCCCAAGTCTCCCGATAAAAATGATACCTCACTTGTGTGGGTAGGCCTAGCGCCCGCCACAGGAAACGCCCCAAAACACAAAGTGGACACATCCCATGTTTTGAAAGAAAACAGAGCTGTTTTTTGCAAAGTGCCTACCTGTAGATTTTGGCCTCTAGCTCAGCCGACACCTAGGGAAACCTACCAAACCTGTGCATTTTTGAAAACTAGAGACCTAGGGGAATCCAAGATGGGGTGACTTGTGGGGCTCTGACCAGGTTCTGTTACCCAGAATCCTTTGCAAACCTCAAAATTTGGCTAAAAAAAATATTTTCCTCACATTTCGGTGACAGTATGTTCTGGAATCTGGGAGGAGCCACAAATTTCCTTCCACCCAGCGTTCCCCGAAGTCTCCCGATAAAAATGGTACCTCACTTGTGTGGGTAGGCCTAGCGCCCGCGACAGGAAACACCCCAAAACACAACGTGGACACATCCCATTTTTTTAAAGAAAACAGAGCTGTTTTTTGCAAAGTGCCTACCTGTAGATTTTGGCCTCTAGCTCAGCTGGCACCTAGGGAAACCTACCAAACCTGTGCATTTCTGAAAACTAGAGACCTAGGGGAATCCAAGATGGGGTGACTTGTGGGGCTTTGACCAGGTTCTGTTACCCAGAATCCTTTGCAAACCTCAAAATTTGGCTAAAAAAACATATTTTCCTCAAATTTCGGTGACAGAAAGTTCTGGAATCTGAGAGTTGCCACACATATCCTTCCACCCAGCGTTCCCCCAAGTCTCCCGATAAAAATGGTACCTCACTTGTGTGGGTTGGCCTAGCGCCCGCGACAGGATATGCCCCAAAACACAACGTGGACACATCACAGAAAACAGAACTGTTTTTTGCAAAGTTCCTACCTGTCTACTTTGGCCTCTAGCTCAGCCGGCACCTAGGGAAACCCACCAAACCTGTGCATTTTTGAAAGCTAGAGACCTAGGGTAATTCAAGATGGGGTGACTTGTGGGACTCTGACCAGGTTCTGTTACCCAGAATCCTTTGCAAATCTCAAAATTTGGCCAACAAAACATATTTTCCTTACATTTCGGTGACAGAAAGTTCTGGAATCTGAGAGAAGCCACAAATTTCCGTCCTCCCAGCGCTCCCCCAAGTCTCCCGATAAAAATGATACCTCACTTGTGTGGGTAGGCCTAGCGCCCGCGACAGGATATGCCCCAAAACACAACGTGGAAACATCACAGAAAACAGAGCTGTTTTTTCCAAAGTGCCCACCTGTAGACTTTGGCCTCTAGCTCAGCGGGCACCTAGGGAAACCTACCAAAACTGTGCATTTTTGAAAACTAGAGACCTAGGGGAATCCAAGATGGGGTGACTTGTGGGGCTCTGACCAGGTTCTGTTACCCAGAATCCTTTGCAAACCTCAAAATTTGGCCAACAAAACATATTTTCCACACATTTCGGTGACAGAAAGTTCTGGAATCTGAGAGGAGCCACAAATTTCCTTCTACTCAGCGTTCCCCGAAGTCTCCCGATAAAAATGGTACCTCACTTGTGTGGGTAGTCCTAGCGCCCGCGACAGGAAATGTCCCAAAACACAAAGTGGGCACATCCCATTTTTTGACCAAAAACAGAGCTGTTTTTTGCAAAGTGCCTACCTGTAGATTTTGGCCTCTAGCTCAGCCGGCACCTAGGGAAACCTACCAAACCTGTGCATTTTTGAAAACTAGAGACCTAGGGGAATCCAAGATGGGGTGACTTGTGGGGCTCTGACCAGGTTCTGTTACCCAGAATCCTTTGCATTCCTCAAAATTTGGCTAAAAAAACACATTTTCATCACATTTCGGTGACAGAAAGTTCTGGAATATGAAAGGAGCCACAAATTTCCTTCCACCCAGCGTTCCCCCCAAGTCTCCCGATAAAAATGATACCTCACTTGTGTGGGTAGGCCTAGCGCCCGCCACAGGAAACGCCCCAAAACACAACGTGGACACATCCCATTTTTTTAAAGAAAACAGAGCTGTTTTTTGCAAAGTGCCTACCTGTAGATTTTGGCCTCTAGCTCAGCTGGCAGCTAGGACAACCTACCAAACCTGTGCATTTCTGAAAACTAGAGACCTAGGGGAATCCAAGATGGGGTGACTTGTGGGGCTCTGACCAGGTTCTGTTACCCAGAATCCTTTGCAAACCTCAAAATTTGGCTAAAAAAACATATTTTCCTCACATTTCGGTGACAGAAAGTTCTGGAATCTGAGAGGAGCCACAAATTTCTTTCCACCCAGCGTTCACCGAAGTCTCCCGATAAAAATGGTACCTCACTTGTGTGGGTAGGCCTAGCGCCCGCGACAGAAAACGCCCCAAAACACAACGTGGACACATCCCATTTTTTTAAAGAAAACAGAGCTGTTTTTTGCAAAGTGCCTACCTGTAGATTTTGGCCTCTAGCTCAGCTGGCACATAGGGAAACCTACCAAACCTGTGCATTTCTGAAAACTAGAGACCTAGGGGAATCCAAGATGGGGTGACTTGTGGGGCTCTGACCAGGTTCTGTTACCCAGAATCCTTTGCAAACCTCAAAATTTGGCAAAAAAAAACATATTTTCCTCACATTTCGGTGACAGAAAGTTCTGGAATCTGAGAGTTGCCACAAATTTCCTCCCACCCAGCGTTCCCCCAAGTCTCCCGATAAAAATGGTACCTCACTTGTGTGGGTAGGCCTAGCGCCCGCGACAGGATATGCCCCAAAACACAACGTGGACACATCACAGAAAACAGAACAGTTTTTTGCAAAGTTCCTACCTGTCTACTTTGGCCTTTAGCTCAGCCGGCACCTAGGGAAACCCACCAAACCTGTGCATTTTTGAAAACTAGAGACCTAGGGTAATTCAAGATGGGGTGACTTGTGCGGCTCTGACCAGGTTCTGTTACCCAGAATCCTTTGCATTCCTCAAAATTTGGCTAAAAAAACACATTTTCATCACATTTCGGTGACAGAAAGTTCTAGAATCTGAGAGGAGCCACACATTTCCTTCCACCCAGCGTTCCCCCAAGTCTCCCGATAAAAATGATACCTTACTTGTGTGGGTAGGCCTAGCGCCAGCGACAGGAAACGCCCCAAAACACAACGTGGACACATCCCATTTTTTTAAAGAAAACAGAGCTGTTTTTTGCAAAGTGCCTACCTGTAGTGTTTGGCCTCTAGCTCAGCCGGCACCTAGGGAAACCTATCAAAACTGTGCATTTCTGAAAACTAGAGACCTAGGGGAATCCAAGATGTGGTGACTTGTTGGGCTCTGACCAGGTTCTGTTATCCAGAATCCTTTGCAAACCTCAAAATTTGGCTAAAAAAACATATTTTCCTCACATTTCGGTGACAGAAAGTTCTGGAATCTGAGAGTTGCCACAAATTTCCTTCCACCCAGCGTTCCCCCAAGTCTCCCGATAAAAATGGTACCTCACTTGTGTGGGTTGGCCTAGCGCCCGCGACAGGATATGCCCCAAAACACAACGTGGACACATCACAGAAAACAGAACTGTTTTTTGCAAAGTTCCTACCTGTCTACTTTGGCCTCTAGCTCAGCCGGCACCTAGGGAAACCCACCAAACCTGTGCATTTTTGAAAACTAGAGACCTAGGGGAATTCAAGATGGGGTGACTTGTGGGGCTCTGACCAGGTTCTGTTACCCAGAATCCTTTGCAAATCTCAAAATTTGGCCAACAAAACATATTTTCCTCACATTTCGGTGACAGAAAGTTCTGGAATCTGAGAGGAGCCACAAATTTCCTTCCACCCAGCGTTCCCCCAAGTCTCCCGATAAAAATGATACCTCACTTGTGTGGGTAGGCCTAGCGCCCGCGACAGGATATGCCCCAAAACACAACGTGGACACATCACAGAAAACAGAGCTGTTTTTTGCAAAGTGCCCACCTGTAGACTTTGGCCTCTAGCTCAGCGGGCACCTAGGGAAACCTACCAAAACTGTGCATTTTTGAAAACTAGAGACCTAGGGGAATCCAAGATGGGGTGACTTGTGGGGCTCTGACCAGGTTCTGTTACCCAGAATCCTTTGCAAACCTCAAAATTTGGCCAACAAAACATATTTTCCACACATTTCGGTGACAGAAAGTTCTGGAATCTGAGAGGAGCCACAAATTTCCTTCTACTCAGCGTTCCCCGAAGTCTCCCGATAGAAATGGTACCTCACTTGTGTGGGTAGTCCTAGCGCCCGCGACAGGAAATGTCCCAAAACACAAAGTGGGCACATCCCATTTTTTGACCAAAAACAGAGCTGTTTTTTGCAAAGTGCCTACCTGTAGATTTTGGCCTCTAGCTCAGCCGGCACCTAGGGAAACCGACCAAACCTGTGCATTTTTGAAAACTAGAGACCTAGGGGAATCCAAGATGGGGTGACTTGTGGGGCTCTGACCAGGTTCTGTTACCCAGAATCCTTTGCATTCCTCAAAATTTGGCTAAAAAAACACATTTTCATCACATTTCGGTGACAGAAAGTTCTGGAATATGAAAGGAGCCACAAATTTCCTTCCACCCAGCGTTCCCCCCAAGTCTCCCGATAAAAATGATACCTCACTTGTGTGGGTAGGCCTAGCGCCCTCCACAGGAAACGCCCCAAAACACAACGTGGACACATCCCATGTTTTGAAAGAAAACAGAGCTGTTTTTTGCAAAGTGCCTTCCTGTAGATTTTGGCCTCTAGCTCAGCCGACACCTAGGGAAACCTACCAAACCAGTGCATTTTTGAAAACTAGAGACCTAGGGGAATCCAAGATGGGGTGACTTGTGGGGCTCTGACCAGGTTCTGTTACCCAGAATCCTTTGCAAACCTCAAAATTTGGCTAAAAAAACATATTTTCCTCACATTTCGGTGACAGAAAGTTCTGGAATCTGAGAGGAGCCACAAATTTCTTTCCACCCAGCGTTCACCGAAGTCTCCCGATAAAAATGGTACCTCACTTGTGTGGGTAGGCCTAGCGCCCGCGACAGAAAACGCCCCAAAACACAACGTGGACACATCCCATTTTTTTAAAGAAAACAGAGCTGTTTTTTGCAAAGTGCCTACCTGTAGATTTTGGCCTCTAGCTCAGCTGGCACCTAGGGAAACCTACCAAACCTGTGCATTTCTGAAAACTAGAGACCTAGGGGAATCCAAGATGGGGTGACTTGTGGGGCTCTGACCAGGTTCTGTTACCCAGAATCCTTTGCAAACCTCAAGATTTGGCAAAAAAAAACATATTTTCCTCACATTTCAGTGACAGAAAGTTCTGGAATCTGAGAGTTGCCACAAATTTCCTCCCACCCAGCTTTCCCCCAAGTCTCCCGATAAAAATGGTACCTCACTTGTGTGGGTAGGCCTAGCGCCCGCGACAGGATATGCCCCAAAACACAACGTGGACACATCACAGAAAACAGAACAGTTTTTTGCAAAGTTCCTACCTGTCTACTTTGGCCTTTAGCTCAGCCGGCACCTAGGGAAACCCACCAAACCTGTGCATTTTTGAAAACTAGAGACCTAGGGTAATTCAAGATGGGGTGACTTGTGCGGCTCTGACCAGGTTCTGTTACCCAGAATCCTTTGCAAATCTCAAAATTTGGCCAACAAAACATATTTTCCTTACATTTCGGTGACAGAAAGTTCTGGAATCTGAGAGGAGCCACAAATTTCCTTCCACCCAGCGTTCCCCCAAGTCTCCCGATAAAAATGATACCTCACTTGTGTGGGTAGGCCTAGCGCCCGCGACAGGATATGCCCCAAAACACAACGTGGACACATCACAGAAAACAGAGCTGTTTTTTGCAAAGTGCCCACCTGTAGACTTTGGCCTCTAGCTCAGCGGGCACCTACGGAAACCTACCAAAACTGTGCATTATTGAAAACTAGAGACCTAGGGGAATCCAAGATGGGGTGACTTGTGGGGCTCTGACCAGGTTCTGTTACCCAGAATCCTTTGCAAACCTCAAAATTTGGCCAACAAAACATATTTTCCACACATTTCGGTGACAGAAAGTTCTGGAATCTGAGAGGAGCCACAAATTTCCTTCTACTCAGCGTTCCCCGAAGTCTCCCGATAAAAATGGTACCTCACTTGTGTGGTTAGTCCTAGCGCCCGCGACAGGAAATGTCCCAAAACACAAAGTGGGCACATCCCATTTTTTGACCAAAAACAGAGCTGTTTTTTGCAAAGTGCCTACCTGTAGATTTTGGCCTCTAGCTCAGCCGGCACCTAGGGAAACCTACCAAACCTGTGCATTTTTGAAAACTAGAGACCTAGGGGAATCCAAGATGGGGTGACTTGTGGGGCTCTGACCAGGTTCTGTTACCCAGAATCCTTTGCATTCCTCAAAATTTGGCTAAAAAAACACATTTTCATCACATTTCAGTGACAGAAAGTTCTGGAATCTGAGAGGAGCCACACATTTCCTTCCACCCAGCGTTCCCCCAAGTCTCCCGATAAAAATGATACCTTACTTGTGTGGGTAGGCCTAGCGCCCGCGACAGGAAACGCCCCAAAACACAACGTGGACACATCCCATTTTTTTAAAGAAAACAGAGCTGTTTTTTGCAAAGTGCCTACCTGTAGTGTTTGGCCTCTAGCTCAGCCGGCACCTAGGGAAACCTATCAAAACTGTGCATTTCTGAAAACTAGAGACCTAGGGGAATCCAAGATGTGGTGATTTGTTGGGCTCTGACCAGGTTCTGTTATCCATAATCCTTTGCAAACCTCAAAATTTGGCTAAAAAAACATATTTTCCTCACATTTCGGTGACAGAAAGTTCTGGAATCTGAGAGTTGCCACACATTTCCTTCCACCCAGCGTTCCCCCAAGTCTCCCGATAAAAATGGTACCTCACTTGTGTGGGTTGGCCTAGCGCCCGCGACAGGATATGCCCCAAAACACAACGTGGACACATCACAGAAAACAGAACTGTTTTTTGCAAAGTTCCTACCTGTCTACTTTGGCCTCTAGCTCAGCCGGCACCTAGGGAAACCCACCAAACCTGTGCATTTTTGAAAACTAGAGACCTAGGGGAATTCAAGATGGGGTGACTTGTGGGGCTCTGACCAGGTTCTGTTACCCAGAATCCTTTGCAAATCTCAAAATTTGGCCAACAAAACATATTTTCCTCACATTTCGGTGACAGAAAGTTCTGGAATCTGAGAGGAGCCACAAATTTCCTTCCACCCAGCGTTCCCCCAAGTCTCCTGATAAAAATGATACCTCACTTGTGTGGGTAGGCCTAGCGCCCGCGACAGGATATGCCCCAAAACACAACGTGGACACATCACAGAAAACAGAGCTGTTTTTTGCAAAGTGCCCACCTGTAGACTTTGGCCTCTAGCTCAGCGGGCACCTAGGGAAACCTACCAAAACTGTGCATTTTTTAAAACTAGAGACCTAGGGGAATCCAAGATGGGGTGACTTGTGGGGCTCTGACCAGGTTCTGTTACCCAGAATCCTTTGCAAACCTCAAAATTTGGCCAACAAAACATATTTTCCACACATTTCGGTGACAGAAAGTTCTGGAATCTGAGAGGAGCCACAAATTTCCTTCTACTCAGCGTTCCCCGAAGTCTCCCGATAAAAATGGTACCTCACTTGTGTGGGTAGTCCTAGCGCCCGCGACAGGAAATGTCCCAAAACACAAAGTGGGCACATCCCATTTTTGACCAAAAACAGAGCTGTTTTTTGCAAAGTGCCTACCTGTAGATTTTGGCCTCTAGCTCAGCCGGCACCTAGGGAAACCTACCAAACCTGTGCATTTTTGAAAACTAGAGACCTAGGGGAATCCAAGATGGGGTGACTTGTGGGGCTCTGACCAGGTTCTGTTACCCAGAATCCTTTGCATTCCTCAAAATTTGGCTAAAAAAACACATTTTCCTCACATTTCGGTGACAGAAAGTTCTGGAATATGAAAGGAGCCACAAATTTCCTTCCACCCAGCGTTCCCCCAAGTCTCCCGATAAAAATGATACCTCACTTGTGTGGTAGGCCTAGCGCCCGCCACAGGAAACGCCCCAAAACACAACGTGGACACATCCCATTTTTTTAAAGAAAACAGAGCTGTTTTTTGCAAAGTGCCTACCTGTAGATTTTGGCCTCTAGCTCAGCTGGCACCTAGGGAAACCTACCAAACCTGTGCATTTCTGAAAACTAGAGACCTAGGGGAATCCAAGATGGGGTGACTTGTGGGGCTCTGACCAGGTTCTGTTACCCAGAATCCTTTGCAAACCTCAAAATTTGGCTAAAAAAACATATTTTCCTCACATTTCGGTGACAGAAAGTTCTGGAATCTGAGAGTTGCCACAAATTTCCTTCCACCCAGCGTTCCCTCAAGTCTCCCGAAAAAAATGATACCTCATTTGTGTGGGTAGGCCTAGCGCCCGCGACAGGATATGCCCCAAAACACAACGTGGACACATCACAGAAAACAGAGCTGTTTTTTGCAAAGTGCCCACCTGTAGACTTTGGCCTCTAGCTCAGCGGGCACCTAGGGAAACCTACCAAAACTGTGCATTTTTGAAAACTAGAGACCTAGGGGAATCCAAGATGGGGTGACTTGTGGGGCTCTGACCAGGTTCTGTTACCCAGAATCCTTTGCAAACCTCAAAATTTGGCCAACAAAACATATTTTCCACACATTTCGGTGACAGAAAGTTCTGGAATCTGAGAGGAGCCACAAATTTCCTTCTACTCAGCGTTCCCCGAAGTCTCCCGATAAAAATGGTACCTCACTTGTGTGGGTAGTCCTAGCGCCCGCGACAGGAAATGTCCCAAAACACAAAGTGGGCACATCCCATTTTTTGACCAAAAACAGAGCTGTTTTTTGCAAAGTGCCTACCTGTAGATTTTGGCCTCTAGCTCAGCCGGCACCTAGGGAAACCGACCAAACCTGTGCATTTTTGAAAACTAGAGACCTAGGGGAATCCAAGATGGGGTGACTTGTGGGGCTCTGACCAGGTTCTGTTACCCAGAATCCTTTGCATTCCTCAAAATTTGGCTAAAAAAACACATTTTCCTCACATTTCGGTGACAGAAAGTTCTGGAATATGAAAGGAGCCACAAATTTCCTTCCACCCAGCGTTCCCCCCAAGTCTCCATATAAAAATGATACCTCACTTGTGTGGGTAGGCCTAGCGCCCGCCACAGGAAACGCCCCAAAACACAACGTGGACACATCCCATTTTTTTAAAGAAAACAAAGCAGTTTTTTGCAAAGTGCCTACCTGTAGATTTTGGCCTCTAGCTCAGCCGGCACCTAGGGAAACCTATCATAACTGTGCATTTTTGAAAACTAGAGACCTAGGGGAATCCAAGATGGGGTGACTTGTGGGGCTCTGACCAGGTTCTGTTACCCAGAATCCTTTGCATTCCTCAAAATTTGGCTAAAAAAACACATTTTCCTCACATTTCCGTGACAGAAAGTTCTGGAATATGAAAGGAGCCACAAATTTCCTTCCACCCAGCGTTCCCCCAAGTCTCCCGATAAAAATGATACCTCACTTGTGTGGGTAGGCCTAGCGCCCGCCACAGGAAACGCCCCAAAACACAACGTGGACACATCCCATTTTTTTAAAGAAAACAGAGCTGTTTTTTGCAAAGTGCCTACCTGTAGATTTTGGCCTCTAGCTCAGCTGGCACCTAGGGAAACTTACCAAACCTGTGCATTTCTGAAAACTAGAGACCTAGGGGAATCCAAGATGGGGTGACTTGTGGGGCTCTGACCAGGTTCTGTTACCCAGAATCCTTTGCAAACCTCAAAATTTGGCTAAAAAAACATATTTTCCTCACATTTCGGTGACAGAAAGTTCTGGAATCTGAGAGTTGCCACAAATTTCCTTCCACCCAGCGTTCCCCCAAGTCTCCCGAAAAAAATGATACCTCATTTGTGTGGGTAGGCCTAGCGCCCGCGACAGGATATGCCCCAAAACACAACGTGGACACATCACAGAAAACAGAACAGTTTTTTGCAAAGTTCCTACCTGTCTACTTTGGCCTCTAGATCAGCCGGCACCTAGGGAAACCCACCAAACCTGTGCATTTTTGAAAACTAGAGACCTAGGGGAATTCAAGATGGGGTGACTTGTGGGGCTCTGACCAGGTTCTGTTACCCAGAATCCTTTGCAAATCCCAAAATTTGGCCAACAAAACATATTTTCCTCACATTTCGGTGACAGAAAGTTCTGGAATCTGAGAGGAGCCACAAATTTCCTTCCACCCAGCGTTCCCCCAAGTCTCCTGATAAAAATGATACCTCACTTGTGTGGGTAGGCCTATCGCCCGCGACTGGATATGCCCCAAAACACAACGTGGACACATCACAGAAAACAGAGCTGTTTTTTGCAAAGTGCCTACCTGTAGTGTTTGGCCTCTAGCTCAGCCGGCACATAGGGAAACCTACCAAACCTGTGCATTTTTGAAAACTATAGACCTAGGGGAATCCAAGATGTGGTGACTTGTGGGGCTCTGATCAGGTTCTGTTACCCAGAATCCTTTGCAAACCTCAAAATTTGGCTAAAAAAACATATTTTCCTCACATTTCGGTGACAGAAAGTTCTGGAATCTGAGAGGAGCCAAAAATGTCCTTCTACTCAGCGTTCCCCGAAGTCTCCCGATAAAAATGGTACCTCACTTGTGTAGGTAGTCCTAGCTCCCGCGACAGGAAATGTCCCAAAACACAAAGTGGGCACATCCCATTTTTTGACCAAAAACAGAGCTGTTTTTTGCAAAGTGCCTACCTGTAGATTTTGGCCTCTAGCTCAGCCGGCACCTAGGGAAACCTACCAAACCTGTGCATTTTTGAAAACTAGAGACCTAGGGGAATCCAAGATGGGGTGACTTGTGGGGCTCTGATCAGGTTCTGTTACCCAGAATCCTTTGCATTCCTCAAAATTTGGCTAAAAAAACATATTTTCCTCACATTTCGGTGACAGAAAGTTCTGGAATCTGAGAGGAGCCACAAATTTCCTTCTACTCAGCGTTCCCCGAAGTCTCCCGATAGAAAATGGTACCTCACTTGTGTGGGTAGTCCTAGCGCCCGCGACAGGAAATGTCCCAAAACACAAAGTGGGCACTTCCCATTTTTTGACCAAAAACAGAGCTGTTTTTTGCAAAGTGCCTACCTGTAGATTTTGGCCTCTAGCTCAGCCGGCACCTAGGGAAACCTACCAAACCTGTGCATTTTTGAAAACTAGAGACCTAGGGGAATCCAAGATGGTGTGACTTGTGGGGCTCTGACCAGGTTCTGTTACCCAGAATCCTTTGCAAACCTCAAAATTTGGCTAAAAAAACATATTTTCCACACATTTCGGTGACAGAAAGTTCTGGAATCTGAGAGGAGCCACAAATTTCCTTCTACTCAGCGTTCCCCGAAGTCTCCCGATAAAAATGGTACCTCACTTGTGTGGGTAGTCCTAGCGCCCGCAACAGGAAATGTCCCAAAACACAAAGTGGGCACATCCCATTTTTTGACCAAAAACAGAGCTGTTTTTTGCAAAGTGCCTACCTGTAGATTTTGGACTCTAGCTCAGCCGGCACCTAGGGAAACCTACCAAACCTGTGCATTTTTGAAAACTAGAGACCTAGGGGAATCCAAGATGGGGTGACTTGTGGGGCTCTGACCAGGTTCTGTTACCCAGAATCCTTTGCATTCCTCAAAATTTGGCTAAAAAAACACATTTTCCTCACATTTCGGTGACAGAAAGTTCTGGAATATGAAAGGAGCCACAAATTTCCTTCCACCCAGCGTTCCCCCCAAGTCTCCCGATAAAAATGATACCTCACTTCTGTGGGTAGGCCTAGCGCCCGCCACAGGAAACGCCCCAAAACACAACGTGGACACATCCCATGTTTTGAAAGAAAACAGAGCTGTTTTTTGCAAAGTGCCTTCCTGTAGATTTTGGCCTCTAGCTCAGCCGACACCGAGGGAAACCTACCAAACCTGTGCATTTTTGAAAACTAGAGACCTAGGGGAATCCAAGATGGGGTGACTTGTGGGGCTTTGACCAGGTTCTGTTACCCAGAATCCTTTGCAAACCTCAAAATTTGGCTAAAAAAACATATATTTTCCTCACATTTCGGTGACAGAAAGTTCTGGAATCTGAGAGGAGCCACAAATTTCCTTCCACCCAGCGTTCCCCGAAGTCTCCCGATAAAAATGGTACCTCACTTGTGTGGGTAGGCCTAGCGCCCGCGACAGGAAACGCCCCAAAACACAACGTGGACACATCCCATTTTTTTTAAAGAAAACAGAGCTGTTTTTTGCAAAGTGCCTACCTGTAGATTTTGGCCTCTAGCTCAGCTGGCACCTAGGGAAACCTACCAAACCTGTGCATTTCTGAAAACTAGAGACCGAGGGGAATCCAAGATGGGGTGACTTGTGGGGCTCTGACCAGGTTCTGTTACCCAGAATCCTTTGCAAACCTCAAAATTTGGCTAAAAAAACATATTTTCCTCACATTTCGGTGACAGAAAGTTCTGGAATCTGAGAGTTGCCACAAATTTCCTTCCACGCAGCGTTCACCCAAGTCTCCCGATAAAAATGGTACCTCACTTGTGTGGGTAGGCCTAGCGCCCGCGACAGGATATGCCCCAAAACACAACGTGGACACATCACAGAAAACAGAACAGTTTTTTGCAAAGTTCCTACCTGTCTACTTTGGCCTCTAGCTCAGCCGGCACCTAGGGAAACCCACCAAACCTGTGCATTTTTGAAAACTAGAGACCTAGGGGAATTCAAGATGGGGTGACTTGTGGGGCTCTGACCAGGTTCTGTTACCCAGAATCCTTTGCAAACCTCAAAATTTGGCCAACAAAACATATTTTCCTCACATTTCGGTGACAGAAAGTTCTGGAATCTGAGAGGAGCCACAAATTTCCTTCTACTCAGCGTTCCCCGAAGTCTCCCGATAAAAATGGTACCTCACTTGTGTGGGTAGTCCTAGCGCCCGCGACAGGAAATGTCCCAAAACACAAAGTGGGCACATCCCATTTTTTGACCAAAAACAGAGCTGTTTTTTGCAAAGTGCCTACCTGTAGATTTTGGCCTCTAGCTCAGCCGGCACCTAGGGAAACCTACCAAACCTGTGCATTTTTGAAAACTAGAGACCTAGGGGAATCCAAGATGGGGTGACTTGTGGGGCTCTGACCAGGTTCTGTTACCCAGAATCCTTTGCATTCCTCAAAATTTGGCTAAAAAAACACATTTTCCTCACATTTCGGTGACAGAAAGTTCTGGAATATGAAAGGAGCCACAAATTTCCTTCCACCCAGCGTTCCCCCCAAGTCTCCCGATAAAAATGATACCTCACTTGTGTGGGTAGGCCTAGCGCCCGCCACAGGAAACGCCCCAAAACACAACGTGGACACATCCCATGTTTTGAAAGAAAACAGAGCTGTTTTTTGCAAAGTGCCTTCCTGTAGATTTTGGCCTCTAGCTCAGCCGACACCGAGGGAAACCTACCAAACCTGTGCATTTTTGAAAACTAGAGACCTAGGGGAATCCAAGATGGGGTGACTTGTGGGGCTTTGACCAGGTTCTGTTACCCAGAATCCTTTGCAAACCTCAAAATTTGGCTAAAAAAACATATATTTTCCTCACATTTCGGTGACAGAAAGTTCTGGAATCTGAGAGGAGCCACAAATTTCCTTCCACCCAGCGTTCCCCAAAGTCTCCCGATAAAAATGGTACCTCACTTGTGTGGGTAGGCCTAGCGCCCGCGACAGGAAACGCCCCAAAACACAACGTGGACACATCCCATTTTTTTTAAAGAAAACAGAGCTGTTTTTTGCAAAGTGCCTACCTGTAGATTTTGGCCTCTAGCTCAGCTGGCACCTAGGGAAACCTACCAAACCTGTGCATTTCTGAAAACTAGAGACCGAGGGGAATCCAAGATGGGGTGACTTGTGGGGCTCTGACCAGGTTCTGTTACCCAGAATCCTTTGCAAACCTCAAAATTTGGCTAAAAAAACATATTTTCCTCACATTTCGGTGACAGAAAGTTCTGGAATCTGAGAGTTGCCACAAATTTCCTTCCACGCAGCGTTCACCCAAGTCTCCCGATAAAAATGGTACCTCACTTGTGTGGGTAGGCCTAGCGCCCGCGACAGGATATGCCCCAAAACACAACGTGGACACATCACAGAAAACAGAACAGTTTTTTGCAAAGTTCCTACCTGTCTACTTTGGCCTCTAGCTCAGCCGGCACCTAGGGAAACCCACCAAACCTGTGCAGTTTTGAAAACTAGAGACCTAGGGGAATTCAAGATGGGGTGACTTGTGGGGCTCTGACCAGGTTCTGTTACCCAGAATCCTTTGCAAACCTCAAAATTTGGCCAACAAAACATATTTTCCTCACATTTCGGTGACAGAAAGTTCTGGAATCTGAGAGGAGCCAAAAATTTCCTTCTACTCAGCGTTCCCCGAAGTCTCCCGATAAAAATGGTACCTCACTTGTGTAGGTAGTCCTAGCTCCCGCGACAGGAAATGTCCCAAAACACAAAGTGGGCACATCCCATTTTTTGACCAAAAACAGAGCTGTTTTTTGCAAAGTGCCTACCTGTAGATTTTGGCCTCTAGCTCAGCCGGCACCTAGGGAAACCTACCAAACCTGTGCATTTTTAAAAACTAGAGACCTAGGGGAATCCAAGATGGGGTGACTTGTGGGGCTCTGACCAGGTTCTGTTACCCAGAATCCTTTGCATTCCTCAAAATTTGGCTAAAAAAACTCATTTTCCTCACATTTCGGTGACAGAAAGTTCTGGAATATGAAAGGAGCCACAAATTTCCTTCCACCCAGCGTTCCCCCAAGTCTCCCGATAAAAATGATACCTTACTTGTGTTGGTAGGCCTAGCGCCCGCGACAGGAAACGCCCCAAAACACAACGTGGACACATCCCATTTTTTGAAAGAAAACAGAGCTGTTTTTTGCAAAGTGCCTACCTGTAGTGTTTGGCCTCTAGCTCAGCCGGCACCTAGGGAAACCTACCAAACCTGTGCATTTTTGAAAACTATAGACCTAGGGGAATCCAAGATGTGGTGACTTGTGGGGCTCTGATCAGGTTCTGTTACCCAGAATCCTTTGCAAACCTCAAAATTTGGCAAAAAAACATATTTTCCTCACATTTCGGTGACAGAAAGTTCTGGAATCTGAGAGGAGCCAAAAATTTCCTTCTACTCAGCGTTCCCCGAAGTCTCCCGATAAAAATGGTACCTCACTTGTGTAGGTAGTCCTAGCTCCCGCGACAGGAAATGTCCCAAAACACAAAGTGGGCACATCCCATTTTTTGACCAAAAACAGAGCTGTTTTTTGCAAAGTGCCTACCTGTAGATTTTGGCCTCTAGCTCAGCCGGCACCTAGGGAAACCTACCAAACCTGTGCATTTTTAAAAACTAGAGACCTAGGGGAATCCAAGATGGGGTGACTTGTGGGGCTCTGACCAGGTTCTGTTACCCAGAATCCTTTGCATTCCTCAAAATTTGGCTAAAAAAACTCATTTTCCTCACATTTCGGTGACAGAAAGTTCTGGAATATGAAAGGAGCCACAAATTTCCTTCCACCCAGCGTTCCCCCCAAGTCTCCCGATAAAAATGATACCTCACTTGTGTGGGTAGGCCTAGCGCCCGCCACAGAAAACGCCCCAAAACACAACGTGGACACATCCCATGTTTTGAAAGAAAACAGAGATGTTTTTTGCAAAGTGCCTACCTGTAGATTTTGGCCTCTAGCTCAGCCGATACCAAAGGGAAACCTACCAAACCTGTGCATTTTTGAAAACTAGAGACCTAGGGGAATCCAAGATGGGTTGACTTGTGGGGCTCTGACCAGGTTCTGTTACCCAGAATCCTTTGCAAACCTCAAAATTTGGCTAAAAAAACATATTTTCCTCACATTTCGGTGACAGAAAGTTCTGGAATCTGAGAGTTGCCACAACTTTCCTTCCACCCAGCGTTTCCCCAAGTCTCCCGATAAAAATGGTACCTCACTTGTGTGGGTAGGCCTAGCGCCCGCGACAGGATATGCCCCAAAACACAACGTGGACACATCACAGAAAACAGAACAGTTTTTTGCAAAGTTCCTACCTGTCTACTTTGGCCTCTAGCTCAGCCGGCACCTAGGGAAACCCACCAAAACTGTGCATTTTTGAAAACTAGAGACCTACGGGAATTCAAGATGGGGTGACTTGTGGGGCTCTGACCAGGTTCTGTTACCCAGAATCCTTTGCAAATCTCAAAATGTGGCCAACAAAACATATTTTCCTCACATTTCGGTGACAGAAAGTTCTGGAATCTGAGAGGAGCCACAAATTTCCTTCCACCCAGCGTTCCCCCAAGTCTCCAGATAAAAATGATACCTCACTTGTGTGGGTAGGCCTAGCGCCCGCAACAGGAAATGTCCCAAAACACAAAGTGGGCTCATCCCATTTTTTGACCAAAAACAGAGCTCTTTTTTGCAAAGTGCCTACCTGTAGATTTTGGCCTCTAGCTCAGCTGGCACCTAGGGAAACCTACCAAACCTGTGCATTTCTGAAAACTAGAGACCTAGGGGAATCCAAGATGGGGTGACTTGTGGGGCTCTGACCAGGTTCTGTTACCCAGAATCCTTTGCAAATCTCAAAATTTGGCCAACAAAACATATTTTCCTCACATTTCGGTGACAGAAAGTTCTGGAATCTGAGAGGAGCCACAAATTTCCTTCCACCCAGCGTTCCCCCAAGTCTCCCGATAAAAATGATACCTCACTTGTGTGGGTAGTCCTAGCGCCCGCGACAGGAAATGTCCCAAAACACAAAGTGGGCTCATCCCATTTTTTGACCAAAAACAGAGCTGTTTTTTGCAACGTGCCTACCTGTAGATTTTGGCCTCTAGCTCAGCTGGCACCTAGGGAAACCTACCAAACCTGTGCATTTCTGAAAACTAGAGACCTAGGGGAATCCAAGATGGGGTGACTTGTGGGGCTCTGACCAGGTTCTGTTACCCAGAATCCTTCGCATTCCTCAAAATTTGGCTAAAAAAAAACATTTTCCTCACATTTCGGTGACAGAAAGTTCTGGAATATGAAAGGAGCCACAAATTTCCTTCCACCCAGCGTTCCCCCAAGTCTCCCGATAAAAATGATACCTCACTTGTGTGGGTAGGCCTAGCGCCCGCGACAGGAAACGCCCCAAAACACAACGTGGACACACAGAGCTGAAAGAAAACAGAGCTGTTTTTTGCAAAGTTCCTACCTGTAGATTATGGACTCTAGCTCAGCCGGCACTTAGGGAAACCTACCAAACCTGTGCATTTTTAAAAACTAGAGACCTAGGGGAATCCAAGATGTGGTGACTTGTGGGGCTCTGACAAGGTTCTGTTACCCAGAATCCTTTGCAAACCTCAAAACTTGGCTAAAAAAACATATTTTCCTCACATTTCGGTGACAGAAAGTTCTGGAATCTGAGAGGAGCCACAAATTTCCTTCCACCCAGCGTTCCCCCAAGTCTCCCGATAAAAATCATACCTCACTTGTGTGGGTAGGCCTAGCGCCCGCGACAGGATATGCCCCAAAACACAACGTGGACACATCACAGAAAACAGAGCTGTTTTTTTCAAAGTGCCTACCTGTAGATTTTGGCCTCTAGCTCAGCGGGCACCTAGGGAAACCTACCAAACCTGTGCATTTTCGAAAACTAGAGACCTAGGGGAATCCAAGATGAGGTGACTTGTGGGGCTCTCACCAGGTTCTGTTACCCAGAATCCTTTGCAAACCTCAAAATTTGGCTAAAAAAACACATTTTCCTCACATTTCAGTGACAGAAAGTTCTGGAATCTGAGAGGAACCACAAATTTCCTTCCACCCAGCATTCCCCGAAGTCTCCCGATAAAAATGATACCTCACTTGTGTGGGTAGGCCTAGCGCCCGCCACAGGAAACGCCCCAAAACACAACGTGGACACATCCCATGTTTTGAAAGAAAACAGAGCTGTTTTTTGCAAAGTGCCTACCTGTAGATTTTGGCCTCTAGCTCAGCCGACACCAAGGGAAACCTACCAAACCTGTGCATTTTTGAAAACTAGAGACCTAGGGGAATCCAAGATGGGTTGACTTGTGGGGCTCTGACCAGGTTCTGTTACCCAGAATCCTTTGCAAACCTCAAAATTTGGCTAAAAAAACATATTTTCCTCACATTTCGGTGACAGAAAGTTCTGGAATCTGAGAGTTGCCACAACTTTCCTTCCACCCAGCGTTTCCCCAAGTCTCCCGATAAAAATGGTACCTCACTTGTGTGGGTAGGCCTAGCGCCCGCGACAGGATATGCCCCAAAACACAACGTGGACACATCACAGAAAACAGAACAGTTTTTTGCAAAGTTCCTACCTGTCTACTTTGGCCTCTAGCTCAGCCGGCACCTAGGGAAACCCACCAAAACTGTGCATTTTTGAAAACTAGAGACCTACGGGAATTCAAGATGGGGTGACTTGTGGGGCTCTGACCAGGTTCTGTTACCCAGAATCCTTTGCAAATCTCAAAATGTGGCCAACAAAACATATTTTCCTCACATTTCGGTGACAGAAAGTTCTGGAATCTGAGAGGAGCCACAAATTTCCTTCCACCCAGCGTTCCCCCAAGTCTCCAGATAAAAATGATACCTCACTTGTGTAGGTAGTCCTAGCTCCCGCGACAGGAAATGTCCCAAAACACAAAGTGGGCACATCCCATTTTTTGACCAAAAACAGAGCTGTTTTTTGCAAAGTGCCTACCTGTAGATTTTGGCCTCTAGCTCAGCCGGCACCTAGGGAAACCTACCAAACCTGTGCATTTTTAAAAACTAGAGACCTAGGGGAATCCAAGATGGGGTGACTTGTGGGGCTCTGACCAGGTTCTGTTACCCAGAATCCTTTGCATTCCTCAAAATTTGGCTAAAAAAACTCATTTTCCTCACATTTCGGTGACAGAAAGTTCTGGAATATGAAAGGAGCCACAAATTTCCTTCCACCCAGCGTTCCCCCCAAGTCTCCCGATAAAAATGATACCTCACTTGTGTGGGTAGGCCTAGCGCCCGCCACAGAAAACGCCCCAAAACACAACGTGGACACATCCCATGTTTTGAAAGAAAACAGAGCTGTTTTATGCAAAGTGCCTACCTGTAGATTTTGGCCTCTAGCTCAGCCGATACCAAGGGAAACCTACCAAACCTGTGCATTTTTGAAAACTAGAGACCTAGGGGAATCCAAGATGGGTTGACTTGTGGGGCTCTGACCAGGTTCTGTTACCCAGAATCCTTTGCAAACCTCAAAATTTGGCTAAAAAAACATATTTTCCTCAAATTTCGGTGACAGAAAGTTCTGGAATCTGAGAGTTGCCACAACTTTCCTTCCACCCAGCGTTTCCCCAAGTCTCCCGATAAAAATGGTACCTCACTTGTGTGGGTAGGCCTAGCGCCCGCGACAGGATATGCCCCAAAACACAACGTGGACACATCACAGAAAACAGAACAGTTTTTTGCAAAGTTCCTACCTGTCTACTTTGGCCTCTAGCTCAGCCGGCACCTAGGGAAACCCACCAAAACTGTGCATTTTTGAAAACTAGAGACCTACGGGAATTCAAGATGGGGTGACTTGTGGGGCTCTGACCAGGTTCTGTTACCCAGAATCCTTTGCAAATCTCAAAATGTGGCCAACAAAACATATTTTCCTCACATTTCGGTGACAGAAAGTTCTGGAATCTGAGAGGAGCCACAAATTTCCTTCCACCCAGCGTTCCCCCAAGTCTCCAGATAAAAATGATACCTCACTTGTGTGGGTAGGCCTAGCGCCCGCGACAGGAAATGTCCCAAAACACAAAGTGGGCTCATCCCATTTTTTGACCAAAAACAGAGCTCTTTTTTGCAAAGTGCCTACCTGTAGATTTTGGCCTCTAGCTCAGCTGGCACCTAGGGAAACCTACCAAACCTGTGCATTTCTGAAAACTAGAGACCTAGGGGAATCCAAGATGGGGTGACTTGTGGGGCTCTGACCAGGTTCTGTTACCCAGAATCCTTTGCAAATCTCAAAATTTGGCCAACAAAACATATTTTCCTCACATTTCGGTGACAGAAAGTTCTGGAATCTGAGAGGAGCCACAAATTTCCTTCCACCCAGCGTTCCCCCAAGTCTCCCGATAAAAATGATACCTCACTTGTGTGGGTAGTCCTAGAGCCCGCGACAGGAAATGTCCCAAAACACAAAGTGGGCTCATCCCATTTTTTGACCAAAAACAGAGCTGTTTTTTGCAACGTGCCTACCTGTAGATTTTGGCCTCTAGCTCAGCTGGCACCTAGGGAAACCTACCAAACCTGTGCATTTCTGAAAACTAGAGACCTAGGGGAATCCAAGATGGGGTGACTTGTGGGGCTCTGACCAGGTTCTGTTACCCAGAATCCTTCGCATTCCTCAAAATTTGGCTAAAAAAAAACATTTTCCTCACATTTCGGTGACAGAAAGTTCTGGAATATGAAAGGAGCCACAAATTTCCTTCCACCCAGCGTTCCCCCAAGTCTCCCGATAAAAATGATACCTCACTTGTGTGGGTAGGCCTAGCGCCCGCGACAGGAAACGCCCCAAAACACAACGTGGACACACAGAGCTGAAAGAAAACAGAGCTGTTTTTTGCAAAGTTCCTACCTGTAGATTATGGACTCTAGCTCAGCCGGCACTTAGGGAAACCTACCAAACCTGTGCATTTTTAAAAACTAGAGACCTAGGGGAATCCAAGATGTGGTGACTTGTGGGGCTCTGACAAGGTTCTGTTACCCAGAATCCTTTGCAAACCTCAAAACTTGGCTAAAAAAACATATTTTCCTCACATTTCGGTGACAGAAAGTTCTGGAATCTGAGAGGAGCCACAAATTTCCTTCCACCCAGCGTTCCCCCAAGTCTCCCGATAAAAATCATACCTCACTTGTGTGGGTAGGCCTAGCGCCCGCGACAGGATATGCCCCAAAACACAACGTGGACACATCACAGAAAACAGAGCTGTTTTTTTCAAAGTGCCTACCTGTAGATTTTGGCCTCTAGCTCAGCGGGCACCTAGGGAAACCTACCAAACCTGTGCATTTTCGAAAACTAGAGACCTAGGGGAATCCAAGATGAGGTGACTTGTGGGGCTCTCACCAGGTTCTGTTACCCAGAATCCTTTGCAAACCTCAAAATTTGGCTAAAAAAACACATTTTCCTCACATTTCAGTGACAGAAAGTTCTGGAATCTGAGAGGAACCACAAATTTCCCTCCACCCAGCATTCCCCGAAGTCTCCCGATAAAAATGATACCTCACTTGTGTGGGTAGGCCTAGCGCCCGCCACAGGAAACGCCCCAAAACACAACGTGGACACATCCCATGTTTTGAAAGAAAACAGAGCTGTTTTTTGCAAAGTGCCTACCTGTAGATTTTGGCCTCTAGCTCAGCCGACACCAAGGGAAACCCACCAAACCTGTGCATTTTTGAAAACTAGAGACCTAGGGGAATCCAAGATGGGTTGACTTGTGGGGCTCTGACCAGGTTCTGTTACCCAGAATCCTTTGCAAACCTCAAAATTTGGCTAAAAAAACATATTTTCCTCACATTTCGGTGACAGAAAGTTCTGGAATCTGAGAGTTGCCACAACTTTCCTTCCACCCAGCGTTTCCCCAAGTCTCCCGATAAAAATGGTACCTCACTTGTGTGGGTAGGCCTAGCGCCCGCGACAGGATATGCCCCAAAACACAACGTGGACACATCACAGAAAACAGAACAGTTTTTTGCAAAGTTCCTACCTGTCTACTTTGGCCTCTAGCTCAGCCGGCACCTAGGGAAACCCACCAAAACTGTGCATTTTTGAAAACTAGAGACCTACGGGAATTCAAGATGGGGTGACTTGTGGGGCTCTGACCAGGTTCTGTTACCCAGAATCCTTTGCAAATCTCAAAATGTGGCCAACAAAACATATTTTCCTCACATTTCGGTGACAGAAAGTTCTGGAATCTGAGAGGAGCCACAAATTTCCTTCCACCCAGCGTTCCCCCAAGTCTCCAGATAAAAATGATACCTCACTTGTGTGGGTAGGCCTAGCGCCCGCGACAGGAAATGTCCCAAAACACAAAGTGGGCTCATCCCATTTTTTGACCAAAAACAGAGCTCTTTTTTGCAAAGTGCCTACCTGTAGATTTTGGCCTCTAGCTCAGCTGGCACCTAGGGAAACCTACCAAACCTGTGCATTTCTGAAAACTAGAGACCTAGGGGAATCCAAGATGGGGTGACTTGTGGGGCTCTGACCAGGTTCTGTTACCCAGAATCCTTTGCAAATCTCAAAATTTGGCCAACAAAACATATTTTCCTCACATTTCGGTGACAGAAAGTTCTGGAATCTGAGAGGAGCCACAAATTTCCTTCCACCCAGCGTTCCCCCAAGTCTCCCGATAAAAATGATACCTCACTTGTGTGGGTAGTCCTAGCGCCCGCGACAGGAAATGTCCCAAAACACAAAGTGGGCTCATCCCATTTTTTGACCAAAAACAGAGCTGTTTTTTGCAACGTGCCTACCTGTAGATTTTGGCCTCTAGCTCAGCTGGCACCTAGGGAAACCTACCAAACCTGTGCATTTCTGAAAACTAGAGACCTAGGGGAATCCAAGATGGGGTGACTTGTGGGGCTCTGACCAGGTTCTGTTACCCAGAATCCTTTGCATTCCTCAAAATTTGGCTAAAAAAAAACATTTTCCACACATTTCGGTGACAGAAAGTTCTGGAATATGAAAGGAGCCACAAATTTCCTTCCACCCAGCGTTCCCCCAAGTCTCCCGATAAAAATTATACCTCACTTGTGTGGGTAGGCCTAGCGCCCGCGACAGGAAACGCCCCAAAACACAACGTGGACACACAGAGCTGAAAGAAAACAGAGCTGTTTTTTGCAAAGTTCCTACCTGTAGATTATGGACTCTAGCTCAGCCGGCACTTAGGGAAACCTACCAAACCTGTGCATTTTTAAAAACTAGAGACCTAGGGGAATCCAAGATGTGGTGACTTGTGGGGCTCTGACAAGGTTCTGTTACCCAGAATCCTTTGCAAACCTCAAAACTTGGCTAAAAAAACATATTTTCCTCACATTTCGGTGACAGAAAGTTCTGGAATCTGAGAGGAGCCACAAATTTCCTTCCACCCAGCGTTTCCCCAAGTCTCCCGATAAAAATCATACCTCACTTGTGTGGGTAGGCCTAGCGCCCGCGACAGGATATGCCCCAAAACACAACGTGGACACATCACAGAAAACAGAGCTGTTTTTTTCAAAGTGCCTACCTGTAGATTTTGGCCTCTAGCTCAGCGGGCACCTAGGGAAACCCACCAAACCTGTGCATTTTTGAAAACTAGAGACCTAGGGGAATTCAAGATGGGGTGACTTGTGGGGCTCTGACCAGGTTCTGTTACCCAGAATCCTTTGCAAACCTCAAAATTTGGCCAACAAAACATATTTTCCTCACATTTCAGTGACAGAAAGTTCTGGAAACTGAGAGGAGCCACAAATTTCCTTCCACCCAGCGTTCCCCCAAGTCTCCCGATAAAAATCATACCTCACTTGTGTGGGTAGGCCTAGCGCCCGCGACAGGAAACGCCCCAAAACACAACGTGGACACATCCTATTTTTAGAAAGAAAACAGAGCTGTTTTTTGCAAAGTGCCTACCTGTAGATTTTGGCCTCTAGCTCAGCCGGCACCTAGGGAAACCTACCAAACCTGTGCATTTTTAAAAACTAGAGACCTAGGGGAATCCAAGATGGGGTGACTTGTGGGACTCTGACCAGGTTCTGTTACCGAGAATCCTTTGCAAACCTCAAAATTTGGCTAAAAAAACATATTTTCCTCACATTTCGGTGACAGAAAGTTCTGGAATCTGAGAGGAGCCACAAATTTCCTTCCACCCAGCGTTTCCCCAAGTCTCCCGATAAAAATGGTACCTCACTTGTGTGGGTAGGCCTAGCGCCCGCGACAGGAAACGCCCCAAAACACAACGTGGACACATCCCATTTTTTTAAAGAAAACAGAGCTGTTTTTTGCAAAGTGCCTACCTGTAGATTTTGGCCTCTAGCTCAGCCGGCACCTAGGGAAACTTACCAAACCTGTGCATTTTTGAAAACTAGAAACCTAGGGGAATCCAAGATGGGGTGACTTGTGGGGCTCTGACCAGGTTCTGTTACCCAGAATCCTTTGCAAACCTCAAAATTTGGCTAAAAAAACACATTTTCCTCACATTTCGGTGACAGAAAGTTCTGGAATCTGAGAGTTGCCACAAATTTCCTTCCACCCAGCGTTCCCCCAAGTCTCCCGATAAAAATGGTACCTCACTTGTGTGGGTAGGCCTAGCGCCCGCGACAGGATATGCCCCAAAACACAACGTGGACACATCACAGAAAACAGAACAGTTTTTTGCAAAGTTCCTACCTGTAGACTTTGGCCTCTAGCTCAGCCGGCACCTAGGGAAACCCACCAAACCTGTGCATTTTTGAAAACTAGAGACCTAGGGGAATTCAAGATGGGGTGACTTGTGGGGCTCTGACCAGGTTCTGTTACCCAGAATCCTTTGCAAACCTCAAAATTTGGCCAACAAAACATATTTTCCTCACATTTCGGTGACAGAAAGTTCTGCAATCTGAGAGGAGCCACAAATTTCCTTCCACCCAGCGTTCCCCCAAGTCTCCAGATAAAAATGATACCTCACTTGTGTGGGTAGGCCTAGCGCCCGCGACAGGAAATGTCCCAAAACACAAAGTGGGCTCATCCCATTTTTTGACCAAAAACAGAGCTCTTTTTTGCAAAGTGCCTACCTGTAGATTTTGGCCTCTAGCTCAGCTGGCACCTAGGGAAACCTACCAAACCTGTGCATTTCTGAAAACTAGAGACCTAGGGGAATCCAAGATGGGGTGACTTGTGGGGCTCTGACCAGGTTCTGTTACCCAGAATCCTTTGCAAATCTCAAAATTTGGCCAACAAAACATATTTTCCTCACATTTCGGTGACAGAAAGTTCTGGAATCTGAGAGGAGCCACAAATTTCCTTCCACCCAGCGTTCCCCCAAGTCTCCCGATAAAAATGATACCTCACTTGTGTGGGTAGTCCTAGCGCCCGCGACAGGAAATGTCCCAAAACACAAAGTGGGCTCATCCCATTTTTTGACCAAAAACAGAGCTGTTTTTTGCAACGTGCCTACCTGTAGATTTTGGCCTCTAGCTCAGCTGGCACCTAGGGAAACCTACCAAACCTGTGCATTTCTGAAAACTAGAGACCTAGGGGAATCCAAGATGGGGTGACTTGTGGGGCTCTCACCAGGTTCTGTTACCCAGAATCCTTTGCAAACCTCAAAATTTGGCTAAAAAAACACATTTTCCTCACATTTCAGTGACAGAAAGTTCTGGAATCTGAGAGGAACCACAAATTTCCTTCCACCCAGCATTCCCCGAAGTCTCCCGATAAAAATGATACCTCACTTGTGTGGGTAGGCCTAGCGCCCGCCACAGGAAACGCCCCAAAACACAACGTGGACACATCCCATGTTTTGAAAGAAAACAGAGCTGTTTTTTGCAAAGTGCCTACCTGTAGATTTTGGCCTCTAGCTCAGCCGACACCAAGGGAAACCTACCAAACCTGTGCATTTTTGAAAACTAGAGACCTAGGGGAATCCAAGATGGGTTGACTTGTGGGGCTCTGACCAGGTTCTGTTACCCAGAATCCTTTGCAAACCTCAAAATTTGGCTAAAAAAACATATTTTCCTCACATTTCGGTGACAGAAAGTTCTGGAATCTGAGAGTTGCCACAACTTTCCTTCCACCCAGCGTTTCCCCAAGTCTCCCGATAAAAATGGTACCTCACTTGTGTGGGTAGGCCTAGCGCCCGCGACAGGATATGCCCCAAAACACAACGTGGACACATCACAGAAAACAGAACAGTTTTTTGCAAAGTTCCTACCTGTCTACTTTGGCCTCTAGCTCAGCCGGCACCTAGGGAAACCCACCAAAACTGTGCATTTTTGAAAACTAGAGACCTACGGGAATTCAAGATGGGGTGACTTGTGGGGCTCTGACCAGGTTCTGTTACCCAGAATCCTTTGCAAATCTCAAAATGTGGCCAACAAAACATATTTTCCTCACATTTCGGTGACAGAAAGTTCTGGAATCTGAGAGGAGCCACAAATTTCCTTCCACCCAGCGTTCCCCCAAGTCTCCAGATAAAAATGATACCTCACTTGTGTGGGTAGGCCTAGCGCCCGCGACAGGAAATGTCCCAAAACACAAAGTGGGCTCATCCCATTTTTTGACCAAAAACAGAGCTCTTTTTTGCAAAGTGCCTACCTGTAGATTTTGGCCTCTAGCTCAGCTGGCACCTAGGGAAACCTACCAAACCTGTGCATTTCTGAAAACTAGAGACCTAGGGGAATCCAAGATGGGGTGACTTGTGGGGCTCTGACCAGGTTCTGTTACCCAGAATCCTTTGCAAATCTCAAAATTTGGCCAACAAAACATATTTTCCTCACATTTCGGTGACAGAAAGTTCTGGAATCTGAGAGGAGCCACAAATTTCCTTCCACCCAGCGTTCCCCCAAGTCTCCCGATAAAAATGATACCTCACTTGTGTGGGTAGTCCTAGCGCCCGCGACAGGAAATGTCCCAAAACACAAAGTGGGCTCATCCCATTTTTTGACCAAAAACAGAGCTGTTTTTTGCAACGTGCCTACCTGTAGATTTTGGCCTCTAGCTCAGCTGGCACCTAGGGAAACCTACCAAACCTGTGCATTTCTGAAAACTAGAGACCTAGGGGAATCCAAGATGGGGTGACTTGTGGGGCTCTGACCAGGTTCTGTTACCCAGAATCCTTTGCATTCCTCAAAATTTGGCTAAAAAAAAACATTTTCCACACATTTCGGTGACAGAAAGTTCTGGAATATGAAAGGAGCCACAAATTTCCTTCCACCCAGCGTTCCCCCAAGTCTCCCGATAAAAATTATACCTCACTTGTGTGGGTAGGCCTAGCGCCCGCGACAGGAAACGCCCCAAAACACAACGTGGACACACAGAGCTGAAAGAAAACAGAGCTGTTTTTTGCAAAGTTCCTACCTGTAGATTATGGACTCTAGCTCAGCCGGCACTTAGGGAAACCTACCAAACCTGTGCATTTTTAAAAACTAGAGACCTAGGGGAATCCAAGATGTGGTGACTTGTGGGGCTCTGACAAGGTTCTGTTACCCAGAATCCTTTGCAAACCTCAAAACTTGGCTAAAAAAACATATTTTCCTCACATTTCGGTGACAGAAAGTTCTGGAATCTGAGAGGAGCCACAAATTTCCTTCCACCCAGCGTTTCCCCAAGTCTCCCGATAAAAATCATACCTCACTTGTGTGGGTAGGCCTAGCGCCCGCGACAGGATATGCCCCAAAACACAACGTGGACACATCACAGAAAACAGAGCTGTTTTTTTCAAAGTGCCTACCTGTAGATTTTGGCCTCTAGCTCAGCGGGCACCTAGGGAAACCCACCAAACCTGTGCATTTTTGAAAACTAGAGACCTAGGGGAATTCAAGATGGGGTGACTTGTGGGGCTCTGACCAGGTTCTGTTACCCAGAATCCTTTGCAAACCTCAAAATTTGGCCAACAAAACATATTTTCCTCACATTTCAGTGACAGAAAGTTCTGGAAACTGAGAGGAGCCACAAATTTCCTTCCACCCAGCGTTCCCCCAAGTCTCCCGATAAAAATCATACCTCACTTGTGTGGGTAGGCCTAGCGCCCGCGACAGGAAACGCCCCAAAACACAACGTGGACACATCCTATTTTTTGAAAGAAAACAGAGCTGTTTTTTGCAAAGTGCCTACCTGTAGATTTTGGCCTCTAGCTCAGCCGGCACCTAGGGAAACCTACCAAACCTGTGCATTTTTAAAAACTAGAGACCTAGGGGAATCCAAGATGGGGTGACTTGTGGGACTCTGACCAGGTTCTGTTACCGAGAATCCTTTGCAAACCTCAAAATTTGGCTAAAAAAACATATTTTCCTCACATTTCGGTGACAGAAAGTTCTGGAATCTGAGAGGAGCCACAAATTTCCTTCCACCCAGCGTTTCCCCAAGTCTCCCGATAAAAATGGTACCTCACTTGTGTGGGTAGGCCTAGCGCCCGCGACAGGAAACGCCCCAAAACACAACGTGGACACATCCCATTTTTTTAAAGAAAACAGAGCTGTTTTTTGCAAAGTGCCTACCTGTAGATTTTGGCCTCTAGCTCAGCCGGCACCTAGGGAAACTTACCAAACCTGTGCATTTTTGAAAACTAGAAACCTAGGGGAATCCAAGATGGGGTGACTTGTGGGGCTCTGACCAGGTTCTGTTACCCAGAATCCTTTGCAAACCTCAAAATTTGGCTAAAAAAACACATTTTCCTCACATTTCGGTGACAGAAAGTTCTGGAATCTGAGAGTTGCCACAAATTTCCTTCCACCCAGCGTTCCCCCAAGTCTCCCGATAAAAATGGTACCTCACTTGTGTGGGTAGGCCTAGCGCCCGCGACAGGATATGCCCCAAAACACAACGTGGACACATCACAGAAAACAGAACAGTTTTTTGCAAAGTTCCTACCTGTAGACTTTGGCCTCTAGCTCAGCCGGCACCTAGGGAAACCCACCAAACCTGTGCATTTTTGAAAACTAGAGACCTAGGGGAATTCAAGATGGGGTGACTTGTGGGGCTCTGACCAGGTTCTGTTACCCAGAATCCTTTGCAAACCTCAAAATTTGGCCAACAAAACATATTTTCCTCACATTTCGGTGACAGAAAGTTCTGCAATCTGAGAGGAGCCACAAATTTCCTTCCACCCAGCGTTCCCCCAAGTCTCCAGATAAAAATGATACCTCACTTGTGTGGGTAGGCCTAGCGCCCGCGACAGGAAATGTCCCAAAACACAAAGTGGGCTCATCCCATTTTTTGACCAAAAACAGAGCTCTTTTTTGCAAAGTGCCTACCTGTAGATTTTGGCCTCTAGCTCAGCTGGCACCTAGGGAAACCTACCAAACCTGTGCATTTCTGAAAACTAGAGACCTAGGGGAATCCAAGATGGGGTGACTTGTGGGGCTCTGACCAGGTTCTGTTACCCAGAATCCTTTGCAAATCTCAAAATTTGGCCAACAAAACATATTTTCCTCACATTTCGGTGACAGAAAGTTCTGGAATCTGAGAGGAGCCACAAATTTCCTTCCACCCAGCGTTCCCCCAAGTCTCCCGATAAAAATGATACCTCACTTGTGTGGGTAGTCCTAGCGCCCGCGACAGGAAATGTCCCAAAACACAAAGTGGGCTCATCCCATTTTTTGACCAAAAACAGAGCTGTTTTTTGCAAAGTGCCTACCTGTAGATTTTGGCCTCTAGCTCAGCCGGCACCTAGGGAAACCTACCAAACCTGTGCATTTCTGAAAACTAGAGACCTAGGGGAATCCAAGATGGGGTGACTTGTGGGGCTCTGACCAGGTTCTGTTACCCAGAATCCTTTGCATTCCTCAAAATTTGGCTAAAAAAACACATTTTCCTCACATTTCGGTGACAGAAAGTTCTGGAATATGAAAGGAGCCACAAATTTCCTTCCACCCAGCGTTCCCCCAAGTCTCCCGATAAAAATGATACCTCACTTGTGTGGGTAGGCCTAGCGCCCGCGACAGGAAACGCCCCAAAACACAACGTGGACACACAGAGCTGAAAGAAAACAGAGCTGTTTTTTGCAAAGTTCCTACCTGTAGATTATGGACTCTAGCTCAGCCGGCACTTAGGGAAACCTACCAAACCTGTGCATTTTTTAAAACTAGAGACCTAGGGGAATCCAAGATGTGGTGACTTGTGGGGCTCTGACAAGGTTCTGTTACCCAGAATCCTTTGCAAACCTCAAAACTTGGCTAAAAAAACATATTTTCCTCAATTTTCGGTGACAGAAAGTTCTGGAATCTGAGAGGAGCCACAAATTTCCTTCCACCCAGCGTTCCCCCAAGTCTCCCGATAAAAATCATACCTCACTTGTGTGGGTAGGCCTAGCGCCCGCTACAGGATATGCCCCAAAACACAACGTGGACACATCACAGAAAACAGAGCTGTTTTTTGCAAAGTGCCTACCTGTAGATTTTGGCCTCTAGCTCAGCGGGCACCTAGGGAAACCTACCAAACCTGTGCATTTTCGAAAACTAGAGACCTAGGGGAATCCAAGATGAGGTGACTTGTGGGGCTCTGACCAGGTTCTGTTACCCAGAATCCTTTGCAAACCTCAAAATTTGGCTAAAAAAACACATTTTCCTCACATTTCAGTGACAGAAAGTTCTGGAATCTGAGAGGAACCACAAATTTCCTTCCACCCAGCATTCCCCGAAGTCTCCCGATAAAAATGATACCTCACTTGTGTGGGTAGGCGTAGCGCCCGCGACAGGAAACGCCCCAAAACACAACGTGGACACATCCCATTTTTTGAAAGAAAACAGCTGTTTTTTGCAAAGGGCCTACCTGTAGATTTTGGCCTCTAGCTCAGCCGGCACCTAGGGAAACCTACCAAACCTGTGCATTTTTAAAAACTAGAGACGTAGGGGAATCCAAGATGGGGTGACTTGTGGGACTCTGACCAGGTTCTGTTACCGAGAATCCTTTGCAAACCTCAAAATTTGGCTAAAAAAACATATTTTCCTCACATTTCGGTGACAGAAAGTTCTGGAATCTGAGAGGAGCCACAAATTTCCTTCCACCCAGCGTTTCCCCAAGTCTCCCGATAAAAATGGTACCTCATTTGTGTGGGTAGGCCTAGCGCCCGCGACAGGAAACGCCCCAAAACACAACGTGGACACATCCCATTTTTTTAAAGAAAACAGAGCTGTTTTTTGCAAAGTGCCTACCTGTAGATTGTGGCCTCTAGCTCAGCCGGCACCTAGGGAAACTTACCAAACCTGTGCATTTTTGAAAACTAGAAACCTAGGGGAATCCAAGATGGGGTGACTTGTGGGGCTCTGACCAGGTTCTGTTACCCAGAATCCTTTGCAAACCTCAAAATTTGGCTAAAAAAACACATTTTCCTCACATTTCGGTGACAGCAAGTTCTGTAATATGAAAGGAGCCACAAATTTCCTTCCACCAAGCGTTCCCCCCAAGTCTCCCGATAAAAATGATACCTCACTTGTGTGGGTAGGCCTAGCGCCCGCCACAGGAAACGCCCCAAAACACAACGTGGACACATCACATGTTTTGAAAGAAAACAGAGCTGTTTTTTGCAAAGTGCCTACCTGTAGATTTTGGCCTCTAGCTCAGCCGGCACCTAGGGAAACCTACCAAACCTGTGCATTTTTTTAAACTATAGACCTAGGGGAATCCAAGATGTGGTGACTTGTGGGGCTCTGATCAGGTTCTGTTACCCAGAATCCTTTGCAAACCTCAAAATTTGGCTAAAAAACCATATTTTCCTCACATTTCGGTGACAGAAAGTTCTGGAATCTGAGAGGAGCCACAAATTTCCTTCTACTCAGCGTTCCCCGAAGTCTCCCGATAAAAATGGTACCTCACTTGTGTGGGTAGTCCTAGCGCCCGCGACAGGAAATGTCCCAAAACACAAAGTGGGCTCATCCCATTTTTTGACCAAAAACAGAGCTCTTTTTTGCAAAGTGCCTACCTGTAGATTTTGGCCTCTAGGTCAGCTGCCACCTAGGGAAACCTACCAAACCTGTGCATTTCTGAAAACTAGAGACCTAGGGGAATCCAAGATGGGGTGACTTGTGGGGCTCTGACCAAGTTCTGTTACCCAGAATCCTTTGCAAACCTCAAAATTTGGCCAACAAAACATATTTTCCTCACATTTCGGTGACAGAAAGTTCTGCAATCTGAGAGGAGCCACAAATTTCCTTCCACCCAGCGTTCCCCCAAGTCTCCAGATAAAAATGATACCTCACTTGTGTGGGTAGGCCTAGCGCCCGCGACAGGAAATGTCCCAAAACACAAAGTGGGCTCATCCCATTTTTTGACCAAAAACAGAGCTCTTTTTTGCAAAGTGCCTACCTGTAGATTTTGGCCTCTAGCTCAGCTGGCACCTAGGGAAACCTACCAAACCTGTGCATTTCTGAAAACTAGAGACCTAGGGGAATCCAAGATGGGGTGACTTGTGGGGCTCTGACCAGGTTCTGTTACCCAGAATCCTTTGCAAATCTCAAAATTTGGCCAACAAAACATATTTTCCTCACATTTCGGTGACAGAAAGTTCTGGAATCTGAGAGGAGCCACAAATTTCCTTCCACCCAGCGTTCCCCCAAGTCTCCCGATAAAAATGATACCTCACTTGTGTGGGTAGTCCTAGCGCCCGCGACAGGAAATGTCCCAAAACACAAAGTGGGCTCATCCCATTTTTTGACCAAAAACAGAGCTGTTTTTTGCAACGTGCCTACCTGTAGATTTTGGCCTCTAGCTCAGCTGGCACCTAGGGAAACCTACCAAACCTGTGCATTTCTGAAAACTAGAGACCTAGGGGAATCCAAGATGGGGTGACTTGTGGGGCTCTGACCAGGTTCTGTTACCCAGAATCCTTTGCATTCCTCAAAATTTGGCTAAAAAAACACATTTTCCTCACATTTCGGTGACAGAAAGTTCTGGAATATGAAAGGAGCCACAAATTTCCTTCCACCCAGCGTTCCCACAAGTCTCCCGATAAAAATGATACCTCACTTGTGTGGGTAGGCCTAGCGCCCGCGACAGGAAACGCCCCAAAACACAACGTGGACACACAGAGCTGAAAGAAAACAGAGCTGTTTTTTGCAAAGTTCCTACCTGTAGATTATGGACTCTAGCTCAGCCGGCACTTAGGGAAACCTACCAAACCTGTGCATTTTTAAAAACTAGAGACCTAGGGGAATCCAAGATGTGGTGACTTGTGGGGCTCTGACAAGGTTCTGTTACCCAGAATCCTTTGCAAACCTCAAAACTTGGCTAAAAAAACATATTTTCCTCAATTTTCGGTGACAGAAAGTTCTGGAATCTGAGAGGAGCCACAAATTTCCTTCCACCCAGCGTTCCCCCAAGTCTCCCGATAAAAATCATACCTCACTTGTGTGGGTAGGCCTAGCGCCCGCGACAGGATATGCCCCAAAACACAACGTGGACACATCACAGAAAACAGAGCTGTTTTTTGCAAAGTGCCTACCTGTAGATTTTGGCCTCTAGCTCAGCGGGCACCTAGGGAAACCTACCAAACCTGTGCATTTTCGAAAACTAGAGACCTAGGGGAATCCAAGATGAGGTGACTTGTGGGGCTCTGACCAGGTTCTGTTACCCAGAATCCTTTGCAAACCTCAAAATTTGGCTAAAAAAACACATTTTCCTCACATTTCAGTGACAGAAAGTTCTGGAATCTGAGAGGAACCACAAATTTCCTTCCACCCAGCATTCCCCGAAGTCTCCCGATAAAAATGATACCTCACTTGTGTGGGTAGGCCTAGCGCCCGCGACAGGAAACGCCCCAAAACACAACGTGGACACATCCCATTTTTTGAAAGAAAACAGCTGTTTTTTGCAAAGTGCCTACCTGTAGATTTTGGCCTCTAGCTCAGCCGGCACCTAGGGAAACCTACCAAACCTGTGCATTTTTAAAAACTAGAGACCTAGGGGAATCCAAGATGGGGTGACTTGTGGGACTCTGACCAGGTTCTGTTACCGAGAATCCTTTGCAAACCTCAAAATTTGGCTAAAAAAACATATTTTCCTCACATTTCGGTGACAGAAAGTTCTGGAATCTGAGAGGAGCCACAAATTTCCTTCCACCCAGCGTTCCCCCAAGTCTCCCGATAAAAATGATACCTCACTTGTGTGGGTAGTCCTAGCGCCCGCGACAGGAAATGTCCCAAAACACAAAGTGGGCTCATCCCATTTTTTGACCAAAAACAGAGCTGTTTTTTGCAACGTGCCTACCTGTAGATTTTGGCCTCTAGCTCAGCTGGCACCTAGGGAAACCTACCAAACCTGTGCATTTCTGAAAACTAGAGACCTAGGGGAATCCAAGATGGGGTGACTTGTGGGGCTCTCACCAGGTTCTGTTACCCAGAATCCTTTGCAAACCTCAAAATTTGGCTAAAAAAACACATTTTCCTCACATTTCAGTGACAGAAAGTTCTGGAATCTGAGAGGAACCACAAATTTCCTTCCACCCAGCATTCCCCGAAGTCTCCCGATAAAAATGATACCTCACTTGTGTGGGTAGGCCTAGCGCCCGCCACAGGAAACGCCCCAAAACACAACGTGGACACATCCCATGTTTTGAAAGAAAACAGAGCTGTTTTTTGCAAAGTGCCTACCTGTAGATTTTGGCCTCTAGCTCAGCCGACACCAAGGGAAACCTACCAAACCTGTGCATTTTTGAAAACTAGAGACCTAGGGGAATCCAAGATGGGTTGACTTGTGGGGCTCTGACCAGGTTCTGTTACCCAGAATCCTTTGCAAACCTCAAAATTTGGCTAAAAAAACATATTTTCCTCACATTTCGGTGACAGAAAGTTCTGGAATCTGAGAGTTGCCACAACTTTCCTTCCACCCAGCGTTTCCCCAAGTCTCCCGATAAAAATGGTACCTCACTTGTGTGGGTAGGCCTAGCGCCCGCGACAGGATATGCCCCAAAACACAACGTGGACACATCACAGAAAACAGAACAGTTTTTTGCAAAGTTCCTACCTGTCTACTTTGGCCTCTAGCTCAGCCGGCACCTAGGGAAACCCACCAAAACTGTGCATTTTTGAAAACTAGAGACCTACGGGAATTCAAGATGGGGTGACTTGTGGGGCTCTGACCAGGTTCTGTTACCCAGAATCCTTTGCAAATCTCAAAATGTGGCCAACAAAACATATTTTCCTCACATTTCGGTGACAGAAAGTTCTGGAATCTGAGAGGAGCCACAAATTTCCTTCCACCCAGCGTTCCCCCAAGTCTCCAGATAAAAATGATACCTCACTTGTGTGGGTAGGCCTAGCGCCCGCGACAGGAAATGTCCCAAAACACAAAGTGGGCTCATCCCATTTTTTGACCAAAAACAGAGCTCTTTTTTGCAAAGTGCCTACCTGTAGATTTTGGCCTCTAGCTCAGCTGGCACCTAGGGAAACCTACCAAACCTGTGCATTTCTGAAAACTAGAGACCTAGGGGAATCCAAGATGGGGTGACTTGTGGGGCTCTGACCAGGTTCTGTTACCCAGAATCCTTTGCAAATCTCAAAATTTGGCCAACAAAACATATTTTCCTCACATTTCGGTGACAGAAAGTTCTGGAATCTGAGAGGAGCCACAAATTTCCTTCCACCCAGCGTTCCCCCAAGTCTCCCGATAAAAATGATACCTCACTTGTGTGGGTAGTCCTAGCGCCCGCGACAGGAAATGTCCCAAAACACAAAGTGGGCTCATCCCATTTTTTGACCAAAAACAGAGCTGTTTTTTGCAACGTGCCTACCTGTAGATTTTGGCCTCTAGCTCAGCTGGCACCTAGGGAAACCTACCAAACCTGTGCATTTCTGAAAACTAGAGACCTAGGGGAATCCAAGATGGGGTGACTTGTGGGGCTCTGACCAGGTTCTGTTACCCAGAATCCTTTGCATTCCTCAAAATTTGGCTAAAAAAAAACATTTTCCACACATTTCGGTGACAGAAAGTTCTGGAATATGAAAGGAGCCACAAATTTCCTTCCACCCAGCGTTCCCCCAAGTCTCCCGATAAAAATTATACCTCACTTGTGTGGGTAGGCCTAGCGCCCGCGACAGGAAACGCCCCAAAACACAACGTGGACACACAGAGCTGAAAGAAAACAGAGCTGTTTTTTGCAAAGTTCCTACCTGTAGATTATGGACTCTAGCTCAGCCGGCACTTAGGGAAACCTACCAAACCTGTGCATTTTTAAAAACTAGAGACCTAGGGGAATCCAAGATGTGGTGACTTGTGGGGCTCTGACAAGGTTCTGTTACCCAGAATCCTTTGCAAACCTCAAAACTTGGCTAAAAAAACATATTTTCCTCACATTTCGGTGACAGAAAGTTCTGGAATCTGAGAGGAGCCACAAATTTCCTTCCACCCAGCGTTTCCCCAAGTCTCCCGATAAAAATCATACCTCACTTGTGTGGGTAGGCCTAGCGCCCGCGACAGGATATGCCCCAAAACACAACGTGGACACATCACAGAAAACAGAGCTGTTTTTTTCAAAGTGCCTACCTGTAGATTTTGGCCTCTAGCTCAGCGGGCACCTAGGGAAACCCACCAAACCTGTGCATTTTTGAAAACTAGAGACCTAGGGGAATTCAAGATGGGGTGACTTGTGGGGCTCTGACCAGGTTCTGTTACCCAGAATCCTTTGCAAACCTCAAAATTTGGCCAACAAAACATATTTTCCTCACATTTCAGTGACAGAAAGTTCTGGAAACTGAGAGGAGCCACAAATTTCCTTCCACCCAGCGTTCCCCCAAGTCTCCCGATAAAAATCATACCTCACTTGTGTGGGTAGGCCTAGCGCCCGCGACAGGAAACGCCCCAAAACACAACGTGGACACATCCTATTTTTTGAAAGAAAACAGAGCTGTTTTTTGCAAAGTGCCTACCTGTAGATTTTGGCCTCTAGCTCAGCCGGCACCTAGGGAAACCTACCAAACCTGTGCATTTTTAAAAACTAGAGACCTAGGGGAATCCAAGATGGGGTGACTTGTGGGACTCTGACCAGGTTCTGTTACCGAGAATCCTTTGCAAACCTCAAAATTTGGCTAAAAAAACATATTTTCCTCACATTTCGGTGACAGAAAGTTCTGGAATCTGAGAGGAGCCACAAATTTCCTTCCACCCAGCGTTTCCCCAAGTCTCCCGATAAAAATGGTACCTCACTTGTGTGGGTAGGCCTAGCGCCCGCGACAGGAAACGCCCCAAAACACAACGTGGACACATCCCATTTTTTTAAAGAAAACAGAGCTGTTTTTTGCAAAGTGCCTACCTGTAGATTTTGGCCTCTAGCTCAGCCGGCACCTAGGGAAACTTACCAAACCTGTGCATTTTTGAAAACTAGAAACCTAGGGGAATCCAAGATGGGGTGACTTGTGGGGCTCTGACCAGGTTCTGTTACCCAGAATCCTTTGCAAACCTCAAAATTTGGCTAAAAAAACACATTTTCCTCACATTTCGGTGACAGAAAGTTCTGGAATCTGAGAGTTGCCACAAATTTCCTTCCACCCAGCGTTCCCCCAAGTCTCCCGATAAAAATGGTACCTCACTTGTGTGGGTAGGCCTAGCGCCCGCGACAGGATATGCCCCAAAACACAACGTGGACACATCACAGAAAACAGAACAGTTTTTTGCAAAGTTCCTACCTGTAGACTTTGGCCTCTAGCTCAGCCGGCACCTAGGGAAACCCACCAAACCTGTGCATTTTTGAAAACTAGAGACCTAGGGGAATTCAAGATGGGGTGACTTGTGGGGCTCTGACCAGGTTCTGTTACCCAGAATCCTTTGCAAACCTCAAAATTTGGCCAACAAAACATATTTTCCTCACATTTCGGTGACAGAAAGTTCTGCAATCTGAGAGGAGCCACAAATTTCCTTCCACCCAGCGTTCCCCCAAGTCTCCAGATAAAAATGATACCTCACTTGTGTGGGTAGGCCTAGCGCCCGCGACAGGAAATGTCCCAAAACACAAAGTGGGCTCATCCCATTTTTTGACCAAAAACAGAGCTCTTTTTTGCAAAGTGCCTACCTGTAGATTTTGGCCTCTAGCTCAGCTGGCACCTAGGGAAACCTACCAAACCTGTGCATTTCTGAAAACTAGAGACCTAGGGGAATCCAAGATGGGGTGACTTGTGGGGCTCTGACCAGGTTCTGTTACCCAGAATCCTTTGCAAATCTCAAAATTTGGCCAACAAAACATATTTTCCTCACATTTCGGTGACAGAAAGTTCTGGAATCTGAGAGGAGCCACAAATTTCCTTCCACCCAGCGTTCCCCCAAGTCTCCCGATAAAAATGATACCTCACTTGTGTGGGTAGTCCTAGCGCCCGCGACAGGAAATGTCCCAAAACACAAAGTGGGCTCATCCCATTTTTTGACCAAAAACAGAGCTGTTTTTTGCAAAGTGCCTACCTGTAGATTTTGGCCTCTAGCTCAGCCGGCACCTAGGGAAACCTACCAAACCTGTGCATTTCTGAAAACTAGAGACCTAGGGGAATCCAAGATGGGGTGACTTGTGGGGCTCTGACCAGGTTCTGTTACCCAGAATCCTTTGCATTCCTCAAAATTTGGCTAAAAAAACACATTTTCCTCACATTTCGGTGACAGAAAGTTCTGGAATATGAAAGGAGCCACAAATTTCCTTCCACCCAGCGTTCCCCCAAGTCTCCCGATAAAAATGATACCTCACTTGTGTGGGTAGGCCTAGCGCCCGCGACAGGAAACGCCCCAAAACACAACGTGGACACACAGAGCTGAAAGAAAACAGAGCTGTTTTTTGCAAAGTTCCTACCTGTAGATTATGGACTCTAGCTCAGCCGGCACTTAGGGAAACCTACCAAACCTGTGCATTTTTTAAAACTAGAGACCTAGGGGAATCCAAGATGTGGTGACTTGTGGGGCTCTGACAAGGTTCTGTTACCCAGAATCCTTTGCAAACCTCAAAACTTGGCTAAAAAAACATATTTTCCTCAATTTTCGGTGACAGAAAGTTCTGGAATCTGAGAGGAGCCACAAATTTCCTTCCACCCAGCGTTCCCCCAAGTCTCCCGATAAAAATCATACCTCACTTGTGTGGGTAGGCCTAGCGCCCGCTACAGGATATGCCCCAAAACACAACGTGGACACATCACAGAAAACAGAGCTGTTTTTTGCAAAGTGCCTACCTGTAGATTTTGGCCTCTAGCTCAGCGGGCACCTAGGGAAACCTACCAAACCTGTGCATTTTCGAAAACTAGAGACCTAGGGGAATCCAAGATGAGGTGACTTGTGGGGCTCTGACCAGGTTCTGTTACCCAGAATCCTTTGCAAACCTCAAAATTTGGCTAAAAAAACACATTTTCCTCACATTTCAGTGACAGAAAGTTCTGGAATCTGAGAGGAACCACAAATTTCCTTCCACCCAGCATTCCCCGAAGTCTCCCGATAAAAATGATACCTCACTTGTGTGGGTAGGCGTAGCGCCCGCGACAGGAAACGCCCCAAAACACAACGTGGACACATCCCATTTTTTGAAAGAAAACAGCTGTTTTTTGCAAAGGGCCTACCTGTAGATTTTGGCCTCTAGCTCAGCCGGCACCTAGGGAAACCTACCAAACCTGTGCATTTTTAAAAACTAGAGACGTAGGGGAATCCAAGATGGGGTGACTTGTGGGACTCTGACCAGGTTCTGTTACCGAGAATCCTTTGCAAACCTCAAAATTTGGCTAAAAAAACATATTTTCCTCACATTTCGGTGACAGAAAGTTCTGGAATCTGAGAGGAGCCACAAATTTCCTTCCACCCAGCGTTTCCCCAAGTCTCCCGATAAAAATGGTACCTCATTTGTGTGGGTAGGCCTAGCGCCCGCGACAGGAAACGCCCCAAAACACAACGTGGACACATCCCATTTTTTTAAAGAAAACAGAGCTGTTTTTTGCAAAGTGCCTACCTGTAGATTGTGGCCTCTAGCTCAGCCGGCACCTAGGGAAACTTACCAAACCTGTGCATTTTTGAAAACTAGAAACCTAGGGGAATCCAAGATGGGGTGACTTGTGGGGCTCTGACCAGGTTCTGTTACCCAGAATCCTTTGCAAACCTCAAAATTTGGCTAAAAAAACACATTTTCCTCACATTTCGGTGACAGCAAGTTCTGTAATATGAAAGGAGCCACAAATTTCCTTCCACCAAGCGTTCCCCCCAAGTCTCCCGATAAAAATGATACCTCACTTGTGTGGGTAGGCCTAGCGCCCGCCACAGGAAACGCCCCAAAACACAACGTGGACACATCACATGTTTTGAAAGAAAACAGAGCTGTTTTTTGCAAAGTGCCTACCTGTAGATTTTGGCCTCTAGCTCAGCCGGCACCTAGGGAAACCTACCAAACCTGTGCATTTTTTTAAACTATAGACCTAGGGGAATCCAAGATGTGGTGACTTGTGGGGCTCTGATCAGGTTCTGTTACCCAGAATCCTTTGCAAACCTCAAAATTTGGCTAAAAAACCATATTTTCCTCACATTTCGGTGACAGAAAGTTCTGGAATCTGAGAGGAGCCACAAATTTCCTTCTACTCAGCGTTCCCCGAAGTCTCCCGATAAAAATGGTACCTCACTTGTGTGGGTAGTCCTAGCGCCCGCGACAGGAAATGTCCCAAAACACAAAGTGGGCTCATCCCATTTTTTGACCAAAAACAGAGCTCTTTTTTGCAAAGTGCCTACCTGTAGATTTTGGCCTCTAGGTCAGCTGCCACCTAGGGAAACCTACCAAACCTGTGCATTTCTGAAAACTAGAGACCTAGGGGAATCCAAGATGGGGTGACTTGTGGGGCTCTGACCAAGTTCTGTTACCCAGAATCCTTTGCAAACCTCAAAATTTGGCCAACAAAACATATTTTCCTCACATTTCGGTGACAGAAAGTTCTGCAATCTGAGAGGAGCCACAAATTTCCTTCCACCCAGCGTTCCCCCAAGTCTCCAGATAAAAATGATACCTCACTTGTGTGGGTAGGCCTAGCGCCCGCGACAGGAAATGTCCCAAAACACAAAGTGGGCTCATCCCATTTTTTGACCAAAAACAGAGCTCTTTTTTGCAAAGTGCCTACCTGTAGATTTTGGCCTCTAGCTCAGCTGGCACCTAGGGAAACCTACCAAACCTGTGCATTTCTGAAAACTAGAGACCTAGGGGAATCCAAGATGGGGTGACTTGTGGGGCTCTGACCAGGTTCTGTTACCCAGAATCCTTTGCAAATCTCAAAATTTGGCCAACAAAACATATTTTCCTCACATTTCGGTGACAGAAAGTTCTGGAATCTGAGAGGAGCCACAAATTTCCTTCCACCCAGCGTTCCCCCAAGTCTCCCGATAAAAATGATACCTCACTTGTGTGGGTAGTCCTAGCGCCCGCGACAGGAAATGTCCCAAAACACAAAGTGGGCTCATCCCATTTTTTGACCAAAAACAGAGCTGTTTTTTGCAACGTGCCTACCTGTAGATTTTGGCCTCTAGCTCAGCTGGCACCTAGGGAAACCTACCAAACCTGTGCATTTCTGAAAACTAGAGACCTAGGGGAATCCAAGATGGGGTGACTTGTGGGGCTCTGACCAGGTTCTGTTACCCAGAATCCTTTGCATTCCTCAAAATTTGGCTAAAAAAACACATTTTCCTCACATTTCGGTGACAGAAAGTTCTGGAATATGAAAGGAGCCACAAATTTCCTTCCACCCAGCGTTCCCACAAGTCTCCCGATAAAAATGATACCTCACTTGTGTGGGTAGGCCTAGCGCCCGCGACAGGAAACGCCCCAAAACACAACGTGGACACACAGAGCTGAAAGAAAACAGAGCTGTTTTTTGCAAAGTTCCTACCTGTAGATTATGGACTCTAGCTCAGCCGGCACTTAGGGAAACCTACCAAACCTGTGCATTTTTAAAAACTAGAGACCTAGGGGAATCCAAGATGTGGTGACTTGTGGGGCTCTGACAAGGTTCTGTTACCCAGAATCCTTTGCAAACCTCAAAACTTGGCTAAAAAAACATATTTTCCTCAATTTTCGGTGACAGAAAGTTCTGGAATCTGAGAGGAGCCACAAATTTCCTTCCACCCAGCGTTCCCCCAAGTCTCCCGATAAAAATCATACCTCACTTGTGTGGGTAGGCCTAGCGCCCGCGACAGGATATGCCCCAAAACACAACGTGGACACATCACAGAAAACAGAGCTGTTTTTTGCAAAGTGCCTACCTGTAGATTTTGGCCTCTAGCTCAGCGGGCACCTAGGGAAACCTACCAAACCTGTGCATTTTCGAAAACTAGAGACCTAGGGGAATCCAAGATGAGGTGACTTGTGGGGCTCTGACCAGGTTCTGTTACCCAGAATCCTTTGCAAACCTCAAAATTTGGCTAAAAAAACACATTTTCCTCACATTTCAGTGACAGAAAGTTCTGGAATCTGAGAGGAACCACAAATTTCCTTCCACCCAGCATTCCCCGAAGTCTCCCGATAAAAATGATACCTCACTTGTGTGGGTAGGCCTAGCGCCCGCGACAGGAAACGCCCCAAAACACAACGTGGACACATCCCATTTTTTGAAAGAAAACAGCTGTTTTTTGCAAAGTGCCTACCTGTAGATTTTGGCCTCTAGCTCAGCCGGCACCTAGGGAAACCTACCAAACCTGTGCATTTTTAAAAACTAGAGACCTAGGGGAATCCAAGATGGGGTGACTTGTGGGACTCTGACCAGGTTCTGTTACCGAGAATCCTTTGCAAACCTCAAAATTTGGCTAAAAAAACATATTTTCCTCACATTTCGGTGACAGAAAGTTCTGGAATCTGAGAGGAGCCACAAATTTCCTTCCACCCAGCGTTTCCCCAAGTCTCCCGATAAAAATGGTACCTCATTTGTGTGGGTAGGCCTAGCGCCCGCGACAGGAAACGCCCCAAAACACAACGTGGACACATCCCATTTTTTTAAAGAAAACAGAGCTGTTTTTTGCAAAGTGCCTACCTGTAGATTTTGGCCTCTAGCTCAGCCGGCACCTAGGGAAACTTACCAAACCTGTGCATTTTTGAAAACTAGAAACCTAGGGGAATCCAAGATGGGGTGACTTGTGGGGCTCTGACCAGGTTCTGTTACCCAGAATCCTTTGCAAACCTCAAAATTTGGCTAAAAAAACACATTTTCCTCACATTTCGGTGACAGCAAGTTCTGTAATATGAAAGGAGCCACAAATTTCCTTCCACCAAGCGTTCCCCCCAAGTCTCCCGATAAAAATGATACCTCACTTGTGTGGGTAGGCCTAGCGCCCGCCACAGGAAACGCCCCAAAACACAACGTGGACACATCACATGTTTTGAAAGAAAACAGAGCTGTTTTTTGCAAAGTGCCTACCTGTAGATTTTGGCCTCTAGCTCAGCCGGCACCTAGGGAAACCTACCAAACCTGTGCATTTTTTTAAACTATAGACCTAGGGGAATCCAAGATGTGGTGACTTGTGGGGCTCTGATCAGGTTCTGTTACCCAGAATCCTTTGCAAACCTCAAAATTTGGCTAAAAAACCATATTTTCCTCACATTTCGGTGACAGAAAGTTCTGGAATCTGAGAGGAGCCACAAATTTCCTTCTACTCAGCGTTCCCCGAAGTCTCCCGATAAAAATGGTACCTCACTTGTGTGGGTAGTCCTAGCGCCCGCGACAGGAAATGTCCCAAAACACAAAGTGGGCTCATCCCATTTTTTGACCAAAAACAGAGCTCTTTTTTGCAAAGTGCCTACCTGTAGATTTTGGCCTCTAGGTCAGCTGCCACCTAGGGAAACCTACCAAACCTGTGCATTTCTGAAAACTAGAGACCTAGGGGAATCCAAGATGGGGTGACTTGTGGGGCTCTGACCAGGTTCTGTTACCCAGAATCCTTTGCAAATCTCAAAATTTGGCCAACAAAACATATTTTCCTCACATTTCGGTGACAGAAAGTTCTGGAATCTGAGAGGAGCCACAAATTTCCTTCCACCCAGCGTTCCCCCAAGTCTCCCGATAAAAATGATACCTCACTTGTGTGGGTAGTCCTAGCGCCCGCGACAGGAAATGTCCCAAAACACAAAGTGGGCTCATCCCATTTTTTGACCAAAAACAGAGCTGTTTTTTGCAACGTGCCTACCTGTAGATTTTGGCCTCTAGCTCAGCTGGCACCTAGGGAAACCTACCAAACCTGTGCATTTCTGAAAACTAGAGACCTAGGGGAATCCAAGATGGGGTGACTTGTGGGGCTCTGACCAGGTTCTGTTACCCAGAATCCTTTGCAAATCTCTAAATTTGGCCAACAAAACATATTTTCCTCACATTTCGGTGACAGAAAGTTCTGGAATCTGAGAGGAGCCACTAATTTCCTTCCACCCAGCGTTCCCCCAAGTCTCCCGATAAAAATGATACCTCACTTGTGTGGGTAGGCCTAGCGCCCGCGACAGGAGATGCCCCAAAACACAACGTGGACACATCACAGAAAACAGAGCTGTTTTTTGCAAAGTGCCCACCTGTAGACTTTGGCCTCTAGCTCAGCGGGCACCTAGGGAAACCTACCAAAACTGTGCATTTTTGAAAACTAGAGACCTAGGGGAATCCAAGATGGGGTGACTTGTGGGGCTCTGACCAGGTTCTGTTACCCAGAATCCTTTGCAAACCTCAAAATTTGGCCAACAAAACATATTTTCCACATATTTCGGTGACAGAAAGTTCTGGAATCTGAGAGGAGCCACAAATTTCCTTCCACCCAGCGTTCCCCCAAGTCTCCCGATAAAAATGATACCTTACTTGTGTGGGTAGGCCTAGCGCCTGCGACAGGAAACGCCCCAAAACACAACGTGGACACATCCCATTTTTTGACCAAAAACAGAGCTGTTTTTTGCAAAGTGCCTACCTGTAGATTTTGGCCTCTAGCTCAGCCGGCACCTAGGGAAACCTACCAAACCTGTGCATTTTTTAAAACTAGAGACCTAGGGGAATCCAAGATGGGGTGACTTGTGGGGCTCTGACCAGGTTCTGTTACCCAGAATCCTTTGCAAACCTCAAAATTTGGCAAAAAAAACATATTTTCCTCACATTTCGGTGACAGAAAGTTCTGGAATCTGAGAGGAGCCACAAATTTCCTTCCACCGAGCATTCCCCGAAGTCTCCCTATAAAAATGGTACCTCACTTGTGTGGGTAGGCCTAGCGCCCGCGACAGGAAACGCCCCAAAACACAACGTGGACACATCCCATTTTTTTAAAGAAAACAGAGCTGTTTTTTGCAAAGTGCCTACCTGTAGATTTTGGCCTCTAGCTCAGCTGGCACCTAGGGAAACCTACCAAACCTGTGCATTTCTGAAACCTAGAGACCTAGGGGAATCCAAGATGGGGTGACTTGTGGGGCTCTGACCAGGTTCTGTTACCCAGAATCCTTTGCAAACCTCAAAATTTGGCTAAAAAAACATATTTTCCTCACATTTCGGTGACAGAAAGTTCTGGAATCTGAGAGTTGCCACAAATTTCCTTCCACCCAGCGTTCCCCCAAGTCTCCCGATAAAAATGGTACCTCACTTGTGTGGGTAGGCCTAGCGCCCGCGACAGGATATGCCCCAAAACACAACGTGGACACATCACAGAAAACAGAGATGTTTTTGCAAAGTGCCCACCTGTAGACTTTGGCCTCTAGCTCAGCGGGCACCTAGGGAAACCTACCAAAACTGTGCATTTTTGAAAACTAGAGACCTAGGGGAATCCAAGATGGGGTGACTTGTGGGGCTCTGACCAGGTTCTGTTACCCAGAATCCTTTGCAAACCTCAAAATTTGGCCAACAAAACATATTTTCCACACATTTCGGTGACAGAAAGTTCTGGAATCTGAGAGGAGCCACAAATTTCCTTCCACCCAGCGTTCCCCCAAGTCTCCCGATAAAAATGATACCTTACTTGTGTGGGTAGGCCTAGCGCCCGCGACAGGAAACGCCCCAAAACACAACGTGGACACATCCCATTTTTTTAAAGAAAACAGAGCTGTTTTTTGCAAAGTGCCTACCTGTAGTGTTTGGCCTCTAGCTCAGCCGGCACCTAGGGAAACCTACCAAACCTGTGCATTTTTGAAAACTATAGACCTAGGGGAATCGAAGATGTGGTGACTTGTGGGGCTCTGATCAGGTTCTGTTACCCAGAATCCTTTGCAAACCTCAAAATTTGGCTAAAAAAACATATTTTCCTCACATTTCGGTGACAGAAAGTTCTGGAATCTGAGAGGAGCCAAAAATTTCCTTCTACTCAGCGTTCCCCGAAGTCTCCCGATAAAAATGGTACCTCACTTGTGTGGGTAGTCCTAGCGCCCGCGACAGGAAATGTCCCAAAACATAAAGTGGGCACATCCCATTTTTTTACCAAAAACAGAGCTGTTTTTTGCAAAGTGCCTACCTGTAGATTTTGGCCTCTAGCTCAGCCGGCACCTAGGGAAACCTACCAAACCTGTGCATTTTTGAAAACTAGAGACCTAGGGGAATCCAAGATGGGGTGACTTGTGGGGCTCTGACCAGGTTCTGTTACCCAGAATCCTTTGCATTCCTCAAAATTTGGCTAAAAAAACACATTTTCCTCACATTTCGGTGACAGAAAGTTCTGGAATATGAAAGGAGCCACAAATTTCCTTCCACCCAGCGTTCCCCCCAAGTCTCCCGATAAAAATGATACCTCACTTGTGTGGGTAGGCCTAGCGCCCGCCACAGGAAACGCCCCAAAACACAACGTGGACACATCCCATGTTTTGAAAGAAAACAGAGCTGTTTTTTGCAAAGTGCCTACCTGTAGATTTTGGCCTCTAGCTCAGCCGACACCAAGGGAAACCTACCAAACCTGTGCATTTTTTTAAACTAGAGACCTAGGGGAATCCAAGATGGGGTGACTTGTGGGGCTCTGGCCAGGTTCTGTTACCCAGAATCCTTTGCAAACCTCAAAATGTGGCTAAAAAAACATATTTTCCTCACATTTCGGTGACAGAAAGTTCTGGAATCTGAGAGGAGCCACAAATTTCCTTCAACCCAACGTTCCCCGAAGTCTCCCGATAAAAATGGTACCTCACTTGTGTGGGTAGGCCTAGCGCCCGCGACAGGAAACGCCCCAAAACACAACGTGGACACATCCCATTTTTTTTTAAAGAAAACAGAGCTGTTTTTTGCAAAGTGCCTACCTGTAGATTTTGGCCTCTAGCTCAGCTGGCACCTAGGGAAACCTACCAAACCTGTGCATTTCTGAAAACTACAGGGAGTGCAGAATTATTAGGCAAGTTGTATTTTTGAGGATTAATATTATTATTGAACAACAACCATGTTCTCAATGAACCCAAAAAACTAATTAATATCAAAGCTGAATATTTTTGGAAGTAGTTTTTAGTTTGTTTTTAGTTTTAGCTATGTTAGGGGGATATCTGTGTGTGCAGGTGACTATTACTGTGCATAATTATTAGGCAACTTAACAAAAAAAAATATATACCCATTTCAATTATTTATTATTACCAGTGAAACCAATATAACATCTCAACATTCACAAATATACATTTCTGACATTCAAAAACAAAACAAAAACAAATCAGTGACCAATATAGCCACCTTTCTTTGCAAGGACACTCAAAAGCCTGCCATCCATGGATTCTGTCAGTGTTTTGATCTGTTCACCATCAACATTGCGTGCAGCAGCAACCACAGCCTCCCAGACACTGTTCAGAGAGGTGTACTGTTTTCCCTCCTTGTAAATCTCACATTTGATGATGGACCACAGGTTCTCAATGGGGTTCAGATCAGGTGAACAAGGAGGCCATGTCATTAGATTTCCTTCTTTTATACCCTTTCTTGCCAGCCACGCTGTGGAGTACTTGGACGCGTGTGATGGAGCATTGTCCTGCATGAAAACCATGTTTTTCTTGAAGGATGCAGACTTCTTCCTGTACCACTGCTTGAAGAAGGTGTCTTCCAGGAACTGGCAGGAGGACTGGGAGTTGAGCTTGACTCCATCCTCAACCCGAAAAGGCCCCACAAGCTCATCTTTGATGATACCAGCCCAAACCAGTACTCCACCTCCACCTTGCTGGCGTCTGAGTCGGACTGGAGCTCTCTGCCCTTTACCAATCCAGCCACGGGCCCATCCATCTGGCCCATCAAGACTCACTCTCATTTCATCAGTCCATAAAACCTTAGAAAAATCAGTCTTGAGATATTTCTTGGCCCAGTCTTGACGTTTCAGCTTGTGTGTCTTGTTCAGTGGTGGTCGTCTTTCAGCCTTTCTTACCTTGGCCATGTCTCTGAGTATTGCACACCTTGTGCTTTTGGGCACTCCAGTGATGTTGCAGCTCTGAAATATGGCCAAACTGGTGGCAAGTGGCATCGTGGCAGCTGCACGCTTGACTTTTCTCAGTTCATGGGCAGTTATTTTGCGCCTTGGTTTTTCCACACGCTTCTTGCGACCCTGTTGACTATTTTGAATGAAACGCTTGATTGTTCGATGATCACGCTTCAGAAGCTTTGCAATTTTAAGAGTGCTGCATCCCTCTGCAAGATATCTCACTATTTTTGACTTTTCTGAGCCTGTCAAGTCCTTCTTTTGACCCATTTTGCCAAAGGAAAGGAAGTTGCCTAATAATTATGCACACCTGATATAGGGTGTTGATGTCATTAGACCACACCCCTTCTCATTACAGAGATGCACATCACCTAATATGCTTAATTGGTAGTAGGCTTTCGAGCCTATACAGCTTGGAGTAAGACAACATGCATAAAGAGGATGATGTGGTCAAAATACTCATTTGCCTAATAATTCTGCACTCCCTGTATAGACCTAGGGGAATCCAAGATGGGGTGACTTGTGGGCTCTGACCAGGTTCTGTTACCCAGAATCCTTTGCAAACCTCAAAATTTGGCTAAAAAAACATATTTTCCTCACATTTCGGTGACAGAAAGTTCTGGAATCTGAGAGTTGCCACAAATTTCCTTCCACCCAGCGTTCCCCCAAGTCTCCCGATAAAAATGGTACCTCACTTGTGTGGGTAGGCCTAGCGCCCGCGACAGGATATGCCCCAAAACACAACGTGGACACATCACAGAAAACAGAACTGTTTTTTGCAAAGTTCCTACCTGTCTACTTTGGCCTCTAGCTCAGCCGGCACCTAGGGAAACCCACCAAACCTGTGCATTTTTGAAAACTAGAGACCTAGGGGAATCCAAGATGGGGTGACTTGTGGGGCTCTGACCAGGTTCTGTTACCCAGAATCCTTTGCAAACCTCAAAATTTGGCCAACAAAACATATTTTCCACACATTTCGGTGACAGAAAGTTCTGGAATCTGAGAGGAGCCACAAATTTCCTTCCACCCAGCGTTCCCCCAAGTTTCCCGATAAAAATGATTCCTTACTTGTGTGGGTAGGCCTAGCGCCCGCGACAGGAAACGCCCCAAAACACAACGTGGACACATCCCATTTTTTGAAAGAAAACAGAGCTGTTTTTTGCAAAGTGCCTACCTGTAGATTTTGGCCTCTAGCTCAGCCGGCATCTAGGGAAACCTACCAAACCTGTGCATTTTTGAAAACTATAGACCTAGGGGAATCCAAGATGTGGTGACTTGTGGGGCTCTGATCAGGTTCTGTTACCCAGAATCCTTTGCAAACCTCAAAATTTGGCTAAAAAAACATATTTTCCTCACATTTCGGTGACAGAAAGTTCTGGAATCTGAGAGGAGCCAAAAATGTCCTTCTACTTAGCGTTCCCCGAAGTCTCCCGATAAAAATGGTACCTCACTTGTGTGGGTAGTCCTAGCGCCCGCGACAGGAAATGTCCCAAAACACAAAGTGGGCACATCCCATTTTTTTACAGAAAACAGAGCTGTTTTTTGCAAAGTGCCTACCTGTAGATTTTGGCCTCTAGCTCAGCCGGCACCTAGGGAAACCTACCAAACCTGTGCATTTTTGAAAACTAGAGACCTAGGGGAATCCAAGATGGGGTGACTTGTGGGGCTCTGACCAGGTTCTGTTACCCAGAATCCTTTGCATTCCTCAAAATTTGGCTAAAAAAACAAATTTTCCTCACATTTCGGTGACAGAAAGTTCTGGAATATGAAAGGAGCCACAAATATCCTTCCACCCAGCGTTCCCCCCAAGTCTCCCAATAAAAATGATACCTCACTTGTGTGGGTAGGCCTAGCGCCCGCCACAGGAAACGCCCCAAAACACAACGTGGACACATCCCATGTTTTGAAAGAAAACAGAGCTGTTTCTTGCAAAGTGCCTACCTGTAGATTTTGGCCTCTAGCTCAGCCGACACCAAGGGAAACCGACCAAACCTGTGCATTTTTGAAAACTAGAGACCTATGGGAATCCAAGATGGGGTGACTTGTGGGGCTCTGACTAGGTTCTGTTACCCAGAATCCTTTGCAAACCTCAAAATTTGGCTAAAAAAACATATTTTCCTCACATTTCGGTGACAGAAAGTTCTGGAATCTGAGAGGAGCCACAAATTTCCTTCCACCCAGCGTTCCCCGAAGTCTCCCGATAAAAATGGTACCTCGCTTGTGTGGGTAGGCCTAGCGCCCGCGACATGAAACGCCCCAAAACACAACGTGGACACATCCCATTTTTTTAAAGAAAACAGAGCTGTTTTTTGCAAAGTGCCTACCTGTAGATTTTGGCCTGTAGCTCAGCCGGCACCTAGGGAAACTTACCAAACCTGTGCATTTTTGAAAACTAGAAACCTAGGGGAATCCAAGATGGGGTGACTTGTGGGGCTCTGACCAGGTTCTGTTACCGAGAATCCTTTGCAAACCTCAAAATGTGGCTAAAAAAACATATTTTCCTCACATTTCGGTGACAGAAAGTTCTGGAATCTGAGAGGAGCCACAAATTTCCTTCCTCCCAGCGTTTCCCCAAGTCTCCCGATAAAAATGGTACCTCACTTGTGTGTGTAGGCCTAGCGCCCGCGACAGGAAACGCCCCAAAACACAACGTGGACACATCCCATTTTTTTAAAGAAAACAGAGCTGTTTTTTGCAAAGTGCCTACCTGTAGATTTTGGCCTCTAGCTCAGCCGGCACCTAGGGAAACCTACCAAACCTGTGCATTTTTGAAAACTAGAAACCTAGGGGAATCCAATATGGGGTGACTTGTGGGGCTCTGACCAGGATCTGTTACCCAGAATCCTTTGCAAACCTCAAAATTTGGCTAAAAAAACACATTTTCCTCACATTTCGGTGACAGCAAGTTCTGTAATATGAAAGGAGCCACAAATTTCCTTCCACCAAGCGTTCCCCCCAAGTCTCCCGATAAAAATGATACCTCACTTGTGTGGGTAGGCCTAGCGCCCGCCACAGGAAACGCCCCAAAACACAACGTGGACACATCACATGTTTTGAAAGAAAACAGAGCTGTTTTTTGCAAAGTGCCTACCTGTAGATTTTGGCCTCTAGCTCAGCCGGCACCTAGGGAAACCTACCAAACCTGTGCATTTTTTTAAACTATAGACCTAGGGGAATCCAAGATGTGGTGACTTGTGGGGCTCTGATCAGGTTCTGTTACACAGAATCCTTTGCAAACCTCAAAATTTGGCTAAAAAACCATATTTTCCTCACATTTCGGTGACAGAAAGTTCTGGAATCTGAGAGGAGCCACAAATTTCCTTCTACTCAGCGTTCCCCGAAGTCTCCCGATAGAAAATGGTACCTCACTTGTGTGGGTAGTCCTAGCGCCCGCGACAGGAAATGTCCCAAAACACAAAGTGGGCTCATCCCATTTTTTGACCAAAAACAGAGCTGTTTTTTGCAACGTGCGTACCTGTAGATTTTGGCCTCTAGCTCAGCTGGCACCTAGGGAAACCTACCAAACCTGTGCATTTCTGAAAACTAGAGACCTAGGGGAATCCAAGATGGGGTGACTTGTGGGGCTCTGACCAGGTTCTGTTACCCAGAATCCTTTGCAAATCTCAAGATTTGGCCAATAAAACATATTTTCCTCACATTTCGGTGACAGAAAGTTCTGGAATCTGAGAGGAGCCACAAATTTCCTTCCACCCAGCGTTCCCCCAAGTCTCCCGATAAAAATGATACCTCACTTGTGTGGGTAGGCCTAGCGCCCGCGACAGGATATGCCCCAAAACACAACGTGGACACATCACAGAAAACAGAGATGTTTTTTGCAAAGTGCCCACCTGTAGACTTTGGCCTCTAGCTCAGCGGGCACCTAGGGAAACCTACCAAAACAGTGCATTTTTGAAAACTAGAGACCTAGGGGAATCCAAGATGGGGTGACTTGTGGGGCTCTGACCAGGTTCTGTTACCCAGAATCCTTTGCAAACCTCAAAATTTGGCCAACAAAACATATTTTCAACACATTTCGGTGACAGAAAGTTCTGGAATCTGAGAGGACCCACAAATTTCCTTCCACCGAGCATTCCCCGAAGTCTCCCGATAAAAATGGTACCTCACTTGTGTGGGTAGGCCTAGCGCCCGCAACAGGAAACGCCCCAAAACACAACGTGGACACATCCCATTTTTTTAAAGAAAACAGAGCTGTTTTTTGCAAAGTGCCTACCTGTAGATTTTGGCCTCTAGCTCAGCTGGCACCTAGGGAAACCTACCAAACCTGTGCATTTCTGAAACCTAGAGACCTAGGGGAATCCAAGATGGGGTGACTTGTGGGGCTCTGACCAGGTTCTGTTACCCAGAATCCTTTGCAAACCTCAAAATTTGGCTAAAAAAACATATTTTCCTCACATTTCGGTGACAGAAAGTTCTGGAATCTGAGAGTTGCCACAAATTTCCTTCCACCCAGCGTTCCCCCAAGTCTCCCGATAAAAATGGCACCTCACTTGTGTGGGTAGGCCTAGCGCCCGCGACAGGATATGCCCCAAAACACAACGTGGACACATCGCAGAAAACAGAACTGTTTTTTGCAAAGTTCCTACCTGTCTACTTTGGCCTCTAGCTCAGCCGGCACCTAGGGAAACCCACCAAACCTGTGCATTTTTGAAAACTAGAGACCTAGGGGAATTCAAGATGGGGTGACTTGTGGGGCTCTGACCAGGTTCTGTTACCCAGAATCCTTTGCAAATCTCAAAATTTGGCCAACAAAACATATTTTCCTCACATTTCGGTGACAGAAAGTTCTGGAATCTGAGAGGAGCCACAAATTTCCTTCCACCCAGCGTTCCCCCAAGTCTCCCGATAAAAATGATACCTCACTTGTGTGGGTAGGCCTAGCGCCCGCGACAGGAGATGCCCCAAAACACAACGTGGACACATCACAGAAAACAGAGCTGTTTTTTGCAAAGTGCCTACCTGTAGATTTTGGCCTCTAGCTCAGCGGGCACCTAGGGAAACCTACCAAAACTGTGCATTTTTGAAAACTAGAGACCTAGGGGAATCCAAGATGGGGTGACTTGTGGGGCTCTGACCAGGTTCTGTTACCCAGAATCCTTTGCAAACCTCAAAATTTGGCAAAAAAAACATATTTTCCTCACATTTCGGTGACAGAAAGTTCTGGAATCTGAGAGGAGCCACAAATTTCCTTCTACCCAGCGTTCCCCCAAGTCTCCCGATAAAAATGATACCTTACTTGTGTGGGTAGGCCTAGCGCCTGCGACAGGAAACGCCCCAAAACACAACGTGGACACATTCCATTTTTTAACCAAAAACAGAGCTGTTTTTTGCAAAGTGCCTACCTGTAGATTTTGGCCTCTAGCTCAGCCGGCACCTAGGGAAACCTACCAAACCTGTGCATTTTTTAAAACTAGAGACCTAGGGGAATCCAAGATGGGGTGACTTGTGGGGCTCTGACCAGGTTCTGTTACCCAGAATCCTTTGCAAACCTCAAAATTTGGCAAAAAAAACATATTTTCCTCACATTTCGGTGACAGAAAGTTCTGGAATCTGAGAGTTGCCACAAATTTCCTTCCACCCAGCGTTCCCCCAAGTCTCCCGATAAAAATGGTACCTCACTTGTGTGGGTAGGCCTAGCGCCCGCGACAGGATATGCCCCAAAACACAACGTGGACACATCACAGAAAACAGAACTGTTTTTTGCAAAGTTCCTACCTGTCTACTTTGGCCTCTAGCTCAGCCGGCACCTAGGGAAACCCACCAAACCTGTGCATTTTTGAAAACTAGAGACCTAGGGGAATTCAAGATGGGGTGACTTGTGGGGCTCTGACCAGGTTCTGTTACCCAGAATCCTTTGCAAATCTCAAGATTTGGCCAACAAAACATATTTTCCTCACATTTCGGTGACAGAAAGTTCTGGAATCTGAGAGGAGCCACAAATTTCCTTCCACCCAGCGTTCCCCCAAGTCTCCCGATAAAAATGATACCTCACTTGTGTGGGTAGGCCTAGCGCCCGCGACAGGATATGCCCCAAAACACAACGTGGACACATCACAGAAAACAGAGATGTTTTTTGCAAAGTGCCCACCTGTAGACTTTGGCCTCTAGCTCAGCGGGCACCTAGGGAAACCTACCAAAACTGTGCATTTTTGAAAACTAGAGACCTAGGGGAATCCAAGATGGGGTGACTTGTGGGGCTCTGACCAGGTTCTGTTACCCAGAATCCTTTGCAAACCTCAAAATTTGGCCAACAAAACATATTTTCAACACATTTCGGTGACAGAAAGTTCTGGAATCTGAGAGGAGCCACAAATTTCCTTCCACCGAGCATTCCCCGAAGTCTCCCGATAAAAATGGTACCTCACTTGTGTGGGTAGGCCTAGCGCCCGCGACAGGAAACGCCCCAAAACACAACGTGGACACATCCCATTTTTTTAAAGAAAACAGAGCTGTTTTTTGCAAAGTGCCTACCTGTAGATTTTGGCCTCTAGCTCAGCTGGCACCTAGGGAAACCTACCAAACCTGTGCATTTCTGAAACCTAGAGACCTAGGGGAATCCAAGATGGGGTGACTTGTGGGGCTCTGACCAGGTTCTGTTACCCAGAATCCTTTGCAAACCTCAAAATTTGGCTAAAAAAACATATTTTCCTCACATTTCGGTGACAGAAAGTTCTGGAATCTGAGAGTTGCCACAAATTTCCTTCCACCCAGCGTTCCCCCAAGTCTCCCGATAAAAATGGCACCTCACTTGTGTGGGTAGGCCTAGCGCCCGCGACAGGATATGCCCCAAAACACAACGTGGACACATCACAGAAAACAGAACTGTTTTTTGCAAAGTTCCTACCTGTCTACTTTGGCCTCTAGCTCAGCCGGCACCTAGGGAAACCCACCAAACCTGTGCATTTTTGAAAACTAGAGACCTAGGGGAATTCAAGATGGGGTGACTTGTGGGGCTCTGACCAGGTTCTGTTACCCAGAATCCTTTGCAAATCTCAAGATTTGGCCAACAAAACATATTTTCCTCACATTTCGGTGACAGAAAGTTCTGGAATCTGAGAGGAGCCACAAATTTCCTTCCACCCAGCGTTCCCCCAAGTCTCCCGATAAAAATGATACCTCACTTGTGTGGGTAGGCCTAGCGCCCGCGACAGGATATGCCCCAAAACACAACGTGGACACATCACAGAAAACAGAGATGTTTCTTGCAAAGTGCCCACCTGTAGACTTTGGCCTCTAGCTCAGCGGGCACCTAGGGAAACCTACCAAAACTGTGCATTTTTGAAAACTAGAGACCTAGGGGAATCCAAGATGGGGTGACTTGTGGGGCTCTGACCAGGTTCTGTTACCCAGAATCCTTTGCAAACCTCAAAATTTGGCCAACAAAACATATTTTCAACACATTTCGGTGACAGAAAGTTCTGGAATCTGAGAGGAGCCACAAATTTCCTTCCACCGAGCATTCCCCGAAGTCTCCCGATAAAAATGGTACCTCACTTGTGTGGGTAGGCCTAGCGCCCGCGACAGGAAACGCCCCAAAACAAAACGTGGACACATCCCATTTTTTTAAAGAAAACAGAGCTGTTTTTTGCAAAGTGCCTACCTGTAGATTTTGGCCTCTAGCTCAGCTGGCACCTAGGGAAACCTACCAAACCTGTGCATTTCTGAAACCTAGAGACCTAGGGGAATCCAAGATGGGGTGACTTGTGGGGCTCTGACCAGGTTCTGTTACCCAGAATCCTTTGCAAACCTCAAAATTTGGCTAAAAAAACATATTTTCCTCACATTTCGGTGACAGAAAGTTCTGGAATCTGAGAGTTGCCACAAATTTCCTTCCACCCAGCGTTCCCCCAAGTCTCCCGATAAAAATGGCACCTCACTTGTGTGGGTAGGCCTAGCGCCCGCGACAGGATATGCCCCAAAACACAACGTGGACACATCACAGAAAACAGAACTGTTTTTTGCAAAGTTCCTACCTGTCTACTTTGGCCTCTAGCTCAGCCGGCACCTAGGGAAACCCACCAAACCTGTGCATTTTTGAAAACTAGAGACCTAGGGGAATTCAAGATGGGGTGACTTGTGGGGCTCTGACCAGGTTCTGTTACCCAGAATCCTTTGCAAATCTCAAGATTTGGCCAACAAAACATATTTTCCTCACATTTCGGTGACAGAAAGTTCTGGAATCTGAGAGGAGCCACAAATTTCCTTCCACCCAGCGTTCCCCCAAGTCTCCCGGTAAAAATGATACCTCACTTGTGTGGGTAGGCCTAGCGCCCGCGACAGGATATGCCCCAAAACACAACGTGGACACATCACAGAAAACAGAGATTTTTTTTGCAAAGTGCCCACCTGTAGACTTTGGCCTCTAGCTCAGCGGGCACCTAGGGAAACCTACCAAAACTGTGCATTTTTGAAAACTAGAGACCTAGGGGAATCCAAGATGGGGTGACTTGTGGGGCTCTGACCAGGTTCTGTTACCCAGAATCCTTTGCAAACCTCAAAATTTGGCCAACAAAACATATTTTCCACACATTTCGGTGACAGAAAGTTCTGGAATCTGAGAGGAGCCACAAATTTCCTTCCACCCAGCGTTCCCCCAAGTCTCCCGATAAAAATGATACCTTACTTGTGTGGGTAGGCCTAGCGCCCGCGACAGGAAACGCCCCAAAACACAACGTGGACACATCCCATTTTTTTAAAGAAAACAGAGCTGTTTTTTGCAAAGTGCCTACCTGTAGTGTTTGGCCTCTAGCTCAGCCGGCACCTAGGGAAACCTACCAAACCTGTGCATTTTTGAAAACTATAGACCTAGGGGAATCCAAGATGTGGTGACTTGTGGGGCTCTGATCAGGTTCTGTTACCCAGAATCCTTTGCAAACCTCAAAATTTGGCTAAAAAAACATATTTTCCTCACATTTCGGTGACAGAAAGTTCTGGAATCTGAGAGGAGCCAAAAATTTCCTTCTACTCAGCGTTCCCCGAAGTCTCCCGATAAAAATGGTACCTCACTTGTGTGGGTAGTCCTAGCGCCCGCGACAGGAAATGTCCCAAAACACAAAGTGGGCACATCCCATTTTTTGACCAAAAACAGAGCTGTTTTTTGCAAAGTGCCTACCTGTAGATTTTGGCCTCTAGCTCAGCCGGCACCTAGGGAAACCTACCAAACCTGTGCATTTTTGAAAACTAGAGACCTAGGGGAATCCAAGATGGGGTGACTTGTGGGGCTCTGACCAGGTTCTGTTACCCAGAATCCTTTGCAATCCTCAAAATGTGGCTAAAAAAACATATTTTTCTCACATTTCGGTGACAGAAAGTTCTGGAATCTGAGAGGAGCCACAAATTTCCTTCAACCCAGCGTTCCCCGAAGTCTCCCGATAAAAATGGTACCTCACTTGTGTGGGTAGGCCTAGCGCCCGCGACAGGAAACGCCCCAAAACACAACGTGGACACATCCCATTTTTTAAAAGAAAACAGAGCTGTTTTTTGCAAAGTGCCTACCTGTAGATTTTGGCCTCTAGCTCAGCTGGCACCTAGGGAAACCTACCAAACCTGTGCATTTCTGAAAACTATAGACCTAGGGGAATCCAAGATGGGGTGACTTGTGGGGCTCTGACCAGGTTCTGTTACCCAGAATCCTTTGCAAACCTCAAAATTTGGCTAAAAAAACATATTTTCCTCACATTTCGGTGACAGAAAGTTCTGGAATCTGAGAATTGCCACAAATTTCCTTCCACCCAGCGTTCCTCCAAGTCTCCCGATAAAAATGGTACCTCACTTGTGTGGGTAGGCCTAGCGCCCGCGACAGGATATGCCCCAAAACACAACGTGGACACATCACAGAAAACAGAACTGTTTTTTGCAAAGTTCCTACCTGTCTACTTTGGCCTCTAGCTCAGCCGGCACCTAGGGAAACCCACCAAACCTGTGCATTTTTGAAAACTAGAGACCTAGGGGAATCCAAGATGGGGTGACTTGTGGGGCTCTGACCAGGTTCTGTTACCCAGAATCCTTTGCAAACCTCAAAATTTGGCCAACAAAACATATTTTCCACACATTTCAGTGACAGAAAGTTCTGGAATCTGAGAGGAGCCACAAATTTCCTTCCACCCAGCGTTCCCCCAAGTCTCCCGATAAAAATGATTCCTTACTTGTGTGGGTAGGCCTAGCGCCCGCGACAGGAAACGCCCCAAAACACAACGTGGACACATCCCATTTTTTGAAAGAAAACAGAGCTGTTTTTTGCAAAGTGCCTACCTGTAGATTTTGGCCTCTAGCTCAGCCGGCATCTAGGGAAACCTACCAAACCTGTGCATTTTTGAAAACTATAGACCTAGGGGAATCCAAGATGTGGTGACTTGTGGGGCTCTGATCAGGTTCTGTTACCCAGAATCCTTTGCAAACCTCAAAATTTGGCTAAAAAAACATATTTTCCTCACATTTCGGTCACAGAAAGTTCTGGAATCTGAGAGGAGCCAAAAATTTCCTTCTACTTAGCGTTCCCCGAAGTCTCCCGATAAAAATGGTACCTCACTTGTGTGGGTAGTCCTAGCGCCCGCGACAGGAAATGTCCCAAAACACAAAGTGGGCACATCCCATTTTTTTTACAGAAAACAGAGCTGTTTTTTGCAAAGTGCCTACCTGTAGATTTTGGCCTCTAGCTCAGCCGGCACCTAGGGAAACCTACCAAACCTGTGCATTTTTGAAAACTAGAGACCTAGGGGAATCCAAGATGGGGTGACTTGTGGGGCTCTGACCAGGTTCTGTTACCCAGAATCCTTTGCATTCCTCAAAATTTGGCTAAAAAAACAAATTTTCCTCACATTTCGGTGACAGAAAGTTCTGGAATATGAAAGGAGCCACAAATTTCCTTCCACCCAGCGTTCCCCCCAAGTCTCCCGATAAAAATGATACCTCACTTGTGTGGGTAGGCCTAGCGCCCGCCACAGGAAACGCCCCAAAACACAACGTGGACACATCCCATGTTTTGAAAGAAAACAGAGCTGTTTTTTGCAAAGTGCCTACCTGTAGATTTTGGCCTCTAGCTCAGCCGACACCAAGGGAAACCTACCAAACCTGTGCATTTTTTAAAACTAGAGACCTAGGGGAATCCAAGATGGGGTGACTTGTGGGGCTCTGACCAGGTTCTGTTACCCGGAATCCTTTGCAAACCTCAAAATGTGGCTAAAAAAACATATCTTCCTCACATTTCGGTGACAGAAAGTTCTGGAATCTGAGAGGAGCCACAAATTTCCTTCCACCCAACGTTCCCCGAAGTCTCCCGATAAAAATGGTACCTCACTTGTGTGGGTAGGCCTAGCGCCCACGACAGGAAACGCCCCAAAACACAACGTGGACACATCCCATTTTTTTAAAGAAAACAGAGCTGTTTTTTGCAAAGTGCCTACCTGTAGATTTTGGCCTCTAGCTCAGCCGGCACCTAGGGAAACCTACCAAACCTGTGCATTTTTGAAAACTATAGACCTAGGGGAATCCAAGATGTGGTGACTTGTGGGGCTCTGATCAGGTTCTGTTACCCAGAATCCTTTGCAAACCTCAAAATTTGGCTAAAAAAACATATTTTCCTCACATTTCGGTGACAGAAAGTTCTGGAATCTGAGAGGAGCCAAAAATGTCCTTCTACTCAGCGTTCCCCGAAGTCTCCCGATAAAAATGGTACCTCACTTGTGTGGGTAGTCCTAGCGCCCGCGACAGGAAATGTCCCAAAACACAAAGTGGGCACATCCCATTTTTTGACCAAAAACAGAGCTGTTTTTTGCAAAGTGCCTACCTGTAGATTTTGGCCTCTAGCTCAGCCGGCACCTAGGGAAACCTACCAAACCTGTGCATTTTTGAAAACTAGAGACCTAGGGGAATCCAAGATGGGGTGACTTGTGGGGCTCTGACCAGGTTCTGTTACCCAGAATCCTTTGCAATCCTCAAAATGTGGCTAAAAAAACATATTTTTCTCACATTTCGGTGACAGAAAGTTCTGGAATCTGAGAGGAGCCACAAATTTCCTTCAACCCAGCGTTCCCCGAAGTCTCCCGATAAAAATGGTACCTCACTTGTGTGGGTAGGCCTAGCGCCCGCGACAGGAAACGCCCCAAAACACAACGTGGACACATCCCATTTTTTAAAAGAAAACAGAGCTGTTTTTTGCAAAGTGCCTACCTGTAGATTTTGGCCTCTAGCTCAGCTGGCACCTAGGGAAACCTACCAAACCTGTGCATTTCTGAAAACTATAGACCTAGGGGAATCCAAGATGGGGTGACTTGTGGGGCTCTGACCAGGTTCTGTTACCCAGAATCCTTTGCAAACCTCAAAATTTGGCTAAAAAAACATATTTTCCTCACATTTCGGTGACAGAAAGTTCTGGAATCTGAGAATTGCCACAAATTTCCTTCCACCCAGCGTTCCTCCAAGTCTCCCGATAAAAATGGTACCTCACTTGTGTGGGTAGGCCTAGCGCCCGCGACAGGATATGCCCCAAAACACAACGTGGACACATCACAGAAAACAGAACTGTTTTTTGCAAAGTTCCTACCTGTCTACTTTGGCCTCTAGCTCAGCCGGCACCTAGGGAAACCCACCAAACCTGTGCATTTTTGAAAACTAGAGACCTAGGGGAATCCAAGATGGGGTGACTTGTGGGGCTCTGACCAGGTTCTGTTACCCAGAATCCTTTGCAAACCTCAAAATTTGGCCAACAAAACATATTTTCCACACATTTCAGTGACAGAAAGTTCTGGAATCTGAGAGGAGCCACAAATTTCCTTCCACCCAGCGTTCCCCCAAGTCTCCCGATAAAAATGATTCCTTACTTGTGTGGGTAGGCCTAGCGCCCGCGACAGGAAACGCCCCAAAACACAACGTGGACACATCCCAATTTTTGAAAGAAAACAGAGCTGTTTTTTGCAAAGTGCCTACCTGTAGATTTTGGCCTCTAGCTCAGCCGGCATCTAGGGAAACCTACCAAACCTGTGCATTTTTGAAAACTATAGACCTAGGGGAATCCAAGATGTGGTGACTTGTGGGGCTCTGATCAGGTTCTGTTACCCAGAATCCTTTGCAAACCTCAAAATTTGGCTAAAAAAACATATTTTCCTCACATTTCGGTCACAGAAAGTTCTGGAATCTGAGAGGAGCCAAAAATTTCCTTCTACTTAGCGTTCCCCGAAGTCTCCCGATAAAAATGGTACCTCACTTGTGTGGGTAGTCCTAGCGCCCGCGACAGGAAATGTCCCAAAACACAAAGTGTGCACATCCCATTTTTTTTACAGAAAACAGAGCTGTTTTTTGCAAAGTGCCTACCTGTAGATTTTGGCCTCTAGCTCAGCCGGCACCTAGGGAAACCTACCAAACCTGTGCATTTTTGAAAACTAGAGACCTAGGGGAATCCAAGATGGGGTGACTTGTGGGGCTCTGACCAGGTTCTGTTACCCAGAATCCTTTGCATTCCTCAAAATTTGGCTAAAAAAACAAATTTTCCTCACATTTCGGTGACAGAAAGTTCTGGAATATGAAAGGAGCCACAAATTTCCTTCCACCCAGCGTTCCCCCCAAGTCTCCCGATAAAAATGATACCTCACTTGTGTGGGTAGGCCTAGCGCCCGCCACAGGAAACGCCCCAAAACACAACGTGGACACATCCCATGTTTTGAAAGAAAACAGAGCTGTTTTTTGCAAAGTGCCTACCTGTAGATTTTGGCCTCTAGCTCAGCCGACACCAAGGGAAACCTACCAAACCTGTGCATTTTTTTAAACTAGAGACCTAGGGGAATCCAAGATGGGGTGACTTGTGGGGCTCTGACCAGGTTCTGTTACCCGGAATCCTTTGCAAACCTCAAAATGTGGCTAAAAAAACATATCTTCCTCACATTTCGGTGACAGAAAGTTCTGGAATCTGAGAGGAGCCACAAATTTCCTTCCACCCAACGTTCCCCGAAGTCTCCCGATAAAAATGGTACCTCACTTGTGTGGGTAGGCCTAGCGCCCACGACAGGAAACGCCCCAAAACACAACGTGGTCACATCCCATTTTTTGAAAGAAAACAGAGCTGTTTTTTGCAAAGTGCCTACCTGTAGATTTTGGCCTCTAGCTCAGCCGGCACCTAGGGAAACCTACCAAACCTGTGCATTTTTGAAAACTAGAGACCTAGGGGAATCCAAGATGGGGTGACTTGTGGGGCTCTGACCAGGTTCTGTTACCCAGAATCCTTTGCAATCCTCAAAATGTGGCTAAAAAAACATATTTTTCTCACATTTCGGTGACAGAAAGTTCTGGAATCTGAGAGGAGCCACAAATTTCCTTCAACCCAGCGTTCCCCGAAGTCTCCCGATAAAAATGGTACCTCACTTGTGTGGGTAGGCCTAGCGCCCGCGACAGGAAACGCCCCAAAACACAACGTGGACACATCCCATTTTTTAAAAGAAAACAGAGCTGTTTTTTGCAAAGTGCCTACCTGTAGATTTTGGCCTCTAGCTCAGCTGGCACCTAGGGAAACCTACCAAACCTGTGCATTTCTGAAAACTATAGACCTAGGGGAATCCAAGATGGGGTGACTTGTGGGGCTCTGACCAGGTTCTGTTACCCAGAATCCTTTGCAAACCTCAAAATTTGGCTAAAAAAACATATTTTCCTCACATTTCGGTGACAGAAAGTTCTGGAATCTGAGAATTGCCACAAATTTCCTTCCACCCAGCGTTCCTCCAAGTCTCCCGATAAAAATGGTACCTCACTTGTGTGGGTAGGCCTAGCGCCCGCGACAGGATATGCCCCAAAACACAACGTGGACACATCACAGAAAACAGAACTGTTTTTTGCAAAGTTCCTACCTGTCTACTTTGGCCTCTAGCTCAGCCGGCACCTAGGGAAACCCACCAAACCTGTGCATTTTTGAAAACTAGAGACCTAGGGGAATCCAAGATGGGGTGACTTGTGGGGCTCTGACCAGGTTCTGTTACCCAGAATCCTTTGCAAACCTCAAAATTTGGCCAACAAAACATATTTTCCACACATTTCAGTGACAGAAAGTTCTGGAATCTGAGAGGAGCCACAAATTTCCTTCCACCCAGCGTTCCCCCAAGTCTCCCGATAAAAATGATTCCTTACTTGTGTGGGTAGGCCTAGCGCCCGCGACAGGAAACGCCCCAAAACACAACGTGGACACATCCCATTTTTTGAAAGAAAACAGAGCTGTTTTTTGCAAAGTGCCTACCTGTAGATTTTGGCCTCTAGCTCAGCCGGCATCTAGGGAAACCTACCAAACCTGTGCATTTTTGAAAACTATAGACCTAGGGGAATCCAAGATGTGGTGACTTGTGGGGCTCTGATCAGGTTCTGTTACCCAGAATCCTTTGCAAACCTCAAAATTTGGCTAAAAAAACATATTTTCCTCACATTTCGGTCACAGAAAGTTCTGGAATCTGAGAGGAGCCAAAAATTTCCTTCTACTTAGCGTTCCCCGAAGTCTCCCGATAAAAATGGTACCTCACTTGTGTGGGTAGTCCTAGCGCCCGCGACAGGAAATGTCCCAAAACACAAAGTGGGCACATCCCATTTTTTTTACAGAAAACAGAGCTGTTTTTTGCAAAGTGCCTACCTGTAGATTTTGGCCTCTAGCTCAGCCGGCACCTAGGGAAACCTACCAAACCTGTGCATTTTTGAAAACTAGAGACCTAGGGGAATCCAAGATGGGGTGACTTGTGGGGCTCTGACCAGGTTCTGTTACCCAGAATCCTTTGCATTCCTCAAAATTTGGCTAAAAAAACAAATTTTCCTCACATTTCGGTGACAGAAAGTTCTGGAATATGAAAGGAGCCACAAATTTCCTTCCACCCAGCGTTCCCCCCAAGTCTCCCGATAAAAATGATACCTCACTTGTGTGGGTAGGCCTAGCGCCCGCCACAGGAAACGCCCCAAAACACAACGTGGACACATCCCATGTTTTGAAAGAAAACAGAGCTGTTTTTTGCAAAGTGCCTACCTGTAGATTTTGGCCTCTAGCTCAGCCGACACCAAGGGAAACCTACCAAACCTGTGCATTTTTTAAAACTAGAGACCTAGGGGAATCCAAGATGGGGTGACTTGTGGGGCTCTGACCAGGTTCTGTTACCCGGAATCCTTTGCAAACCTCAAAATGTGGCTAAAAAAACATATCTTCCTCACATTTCGGTGACAGAAAGTTCTGGAATCTGAGAGGAGCCACAAATTTCCTTCCACCCAACGTTCCCCGAAGTCTCCCGATAAAAATGGTACCTCACTTGTGTGGGTAGGCCTAGCGCCCACGACAGGAAACGCCCCAAAACACAACGTGGACACATCCCATTTTTTTAAAGAAAACAGAGCTGTTTTTTGCAAAGTGCCTACCTGTAGATTTTGGCCTCTAGCTCAGCCGGCACCTAGGGAAACCTACCAAACCTGTGCATTTTTGAAAACTATAGACCTAGGGGAATCCAAGATGTGGTGACTTGTGGGGCTCTGATCAGGTTCTGTTACCCAGAATCCTTTGCAAACCTCAAAATTTGGCTAAAAAAACATATTTTCCTCACATTTCGGTGACAGAAAGTTCTGGAATCTGAGAGGAGCCAAAAATGTCCTTCTACTCAGCGTTCCCCGAAGTCTCCCGATAAAAATGGTACCTCACTTGTGTGGGTAGTCCTAGCGCCCGCGACAGGAAATGTCCCAAAACACAAAGTGGGCACATCCCATTTTTTGACCAAAAACAGAGCTGTTTTTTGCAAAGTGCCTACCTGTAGATTTTGGCCTCTAGCTCAGCCGGCACCTAGGGAAACCTACCAAACCTGTGCATTTTTGAAAACTAGAGACCTAGGGGAATCCAAGATGGGGTGACTTGTGGGGCTCTGACCAGGTTCTGTTACCCAGAATCCTTTGCAATCCTCAAAATGTGGCTAAAAAAACATATTTTTCTCACATTTCGGTGACAGAAAGTTCTGGAATCTGAGAGGAGCCACAAATTTCCTTCAACCCAGCGTTCCCCGAAGTCTCCCGATAAAAATGGTACCTCACTTGTGTGGGTAGGCCTAGCGCCCGCGACAGGAAACGCCCCAAAACACAACGTGGACACATCCCATTTTTTAAAAGAAAACAGAGCTGTTTTTTGCAAAGTGCCTACCTGTAGATTTTGGCCTCTAGCTCAGCTGGCACCTAGGGAAACCTACCAAACCTGTGCATTTCTGAAAACTATAGACCTAGGGGAATCCAAGATGGGGTGACTTGTGGGGCTCTGACCAGGTTCTGTTACCCAGAATCCTTTGCAAACCTCAAAATTTGGCTAAAAAAACATATTTTCCTCACATTTCGGTGACAGAAAGTTCTGGAATCTGAGAATTGCCACAAATTTCCTTCCACCCAGCGTTCCTCCAAGTCTCCCGATAAAAATGGTACCTCACTTGTGTGGGTAGGCCTAGCGCCCGCGACAGGATATGCCCCAAAACACAACGTGGACACATCACAGAAAACAGAACTGTTTTTTGCAAAGTTCCTACCTGTCTACTTTGGCCTCTAGCTCAGCCGGCACCTAGGGAAACCCACCAAACCTGTGCATTTTTGAAAACTAGAGACCTAGGGGAATCCAAGATGGGGTGACTTGTGGGGCTCTGACCAGGTTCTGTTACCCAGAATCCTTTGCAAACCTCAAAATTTGGCCAACAAAACATATTTTCCACACATTTCAGTGACAGAAAGTTCTGGAATCTGAGAGGAGCCACAAATTTCCTTCCACCCAGCGTTCCCCCAAGTCTCCCGATAAAAATGATTCCTTACTTGTGTGGGTAGGCCTAGCGCCCGCGACAGGAAACGCCCCAAAACACAACGTGGACACATCCCAATTTTTGAAAGAAAACAGAGCTGTTTTTTGCAAAGTGCCTACCTGTAGATTTTGGCCTCTAGCTCAGCCGGCATCTAGGGAAACCTACCAAACCTGTGCATTTTTGAAAACTATAGACCTAGGGGAATCCAAGATGTGGTGACTTGTGGGGCTCTGATCAGGTTCTGTTACCCAGAATCCTTTGCAAACCTCAAAATTTGGCTAAAAAAACATATTTTCCTCACATTTCGGTCACAGAAAGTTCTGGAATCTGAGAGGAGCCAAAAATTTCCTTCTACTTAGCGTTCCCCGAAGTCTCCCGATAAAAATGGTACCTCACTTGTGTGGGTAGTCCTAGCGCCCGCGACAGGAAATGTCCCAAAACACAAAGTGTGCACATCCCATTTTTTTTACAGAAAACAGAGCTGTTTTTTGCAAAGTGCCTACCTGTAGATTTTGGCCTCTAGCTCAGCCGGCACCTAGGGAAACCTACCAAACCTGTGCATTTTTGAAAACTAGAGACCTAGGGGAATCCAAGATGGGGTGACTTGTGGGGCTCTGACCAGGTTCTGTTACCCAGAATCCTTTGCATTCCTCAAAATTTGGCTAAAAAAACAAATTTTCCTCACATTTCGGTGACAGAAAGTTCTGGAATATGAAAGGAGCCACAAATTTCCTTCCACCCAGCGTTCCCCCCAAGTCTCCCGATAAAAATGATACCTCACTTGTGTGGGTAGGCCTAGCGCCCGCCACAGGAAACGCCCCAAAACACAACGTGGACACATCCCATGTTTTGAAAGAAAACAGAGCTGTTTTTTGCAAAGTGCCTACCTGTAGATTTTGGCCTCTAGCTCAGCCGACACCAAGGGAAACCTACCAAACCTGTGCATTTTTTTAAACTAGAGACCTAGGGGAATCCAAGATGGGGTGACTTGTGGGGCTCTGACCAGGTTCTGTTACCCGGAATCCTTTGCAAACCTCAAAATGTGGCTAAAAAAACATATCTTCCTCACATTTCGGTGACAGAAAGTTCTGGAATCTGAGAGGAGCCACAAATTTCCTTCCACCCAACGTTCCCCGAAGTCTCCCGATAAAAATGGTACCTCACTTGTGTGGGTAGGCCTAGCGCCCACGACAGGAAACGCCCCAAAACACAACGTGGACACATCCCATTTTTTTAAAGAAAACAGAGCTGTTTTTTGCAAAGTGCCTACCTGTAGATTTTGGCCTCTAGCTCAGCCGGCACCTAGGGAAACCTACCAAACCTGTGCATTTTTGAAAACTATAGACCTAGGGGAATCCAAGATGTGGTGACTTGTGGGGCTCTGATCAGGTTCTGTTACCCAGAATCCTTTGCAAACCTCAAAATTTGGCTAAAAAAACATATTTTCCTCACATTTCGGTGACAGAAAGTTCTGGAATCTGAGAGGAGCCAAAAATGTCCTTCTACTCAGCGTTCCCCGAAGTCTCCCGATAAAAATGGTACCTCACTTGTGTGGGTAGTCCTAGCGCCCGCGACAGGAAATGTCCCAAAACACAAAGTGGGCACATCCCATTTTTTGACCAAAAACAGAGCTGTTTTTTGCAAAGTGCCTACCTGTAGATTTTGGCCTCTAGCTCAGCCGGCACCTAGGGAAACCTACCAAACCTGTGCATTTTTGAAAACTAGAGACCTAGGGGAATTCAAGATGGGGTGACTTGTGGGGCTCTGACCAGGTTCTGTTACCCAGAATCCTTTGCATTCCTCAAAATTTGGCTAAAAAAACACATTTTCCTCACATTTCGGTGACAGAAAGTTCTGGAATATGAAAGGAGACACAAATTTCCTTCCACCCAGCGTTCCCCCCAAGTCTCCCGATAAAAATGATACCTCACTTGTGTGGGTAGGCCTAGCGCCCGCCACAGGAAACGCCCCAAAACACAACGTGGACACATCCCATGTTTTGAAAGAAAACAGAGCTGTTTTTTGCAAAGTGCCTACCTGTAGATTTTGGCCTCTAGCTCAGCCGACACCAAGGGAAACCTACCAAACCTGTGCATTTTTGAAAACTAGAGACCTAGGGGAATCCAAGATGGGGTGACTTGTGGGGCTCTGACCAGGTTCTGTTACCCAGAATCCTTTGCAAACCTCAAAATTTGGCTAAAAAAACATATTTTCCTCACATTTCGGTTACAGAAAGTTCTGGAATATGAGAGTTGCCACACATTTCCTTCCACCCAGAGTTCCCCCAAGTCTCCCGATAAAAATGGAACCTCACTTGTGTGGGTTGGCCTAGCGCCCGCGACAGGATATGCCCCAAAACACAACGTGGACACATCACAGAAAACAGAACTGTTTTTTGCAAAGTTCCTACCTGTCTACTTTGGCCTCTAGCTCAGCCGGCACCTAGGGAAACCCACCAAACCTGTGCATTTTTGAAAACTAGAGACCTAGGGGAATTCAAGATAGGGTGACTTGTGGGGCTCTGACCAGGTTCTGTTACCCAGAATCCTTTGCAAATCTCAAAATTTGGCCAAGAAAACATATTTTCCTCACATTTCGGTGACAGAAAGTTCTGGAATCTGAGAGTTGCCACACATTTCCTTCCACCCAGCGTTCCCCCAAGTCTCCCGATAAAAATGATACCTCACTTGTGTGGGTAGGCCTAGCGCCCGCGACAGGATATGCCCCAAAACACAACGTGGACACATCACAGAAAACAGAGCTGTTTTTTGCAAAGTGCCCACCTGTAGACTTTGTCCTCTAGCTCAGCGGGCACCTAGGGAAACCTACCAAAACTGTGCATTTTTGAAAACTAGAGACCTAGGGGAATCCAAGATGGGGTGACTTGTGGGGCTCTGACCAGGTTCTGTTACCCAGAATCCTTTGCAAACCTCAAAATTTGGCCAACAAAACATATTTTCCACACATTTCGGTGACAGAAAGTTCTGGAATCTGAGAGGAGCCACAAATTTCCTTCCACCCAGCGTTCCCCCAAGTCTCCCGATAAAAATGGTACCTCACTTGTGTGGGTAGGCCTAGCGCCCGCGACAGGATATGCCCCAAAACACAACGTGGACACATCACAGAAAACAGAACTGTTTTTTGCAAAGTTCCTACCTGTCTACTTTGGCCTCTAGCTCAGCCGGCACCTAGGGAAACCCACCAAACCTGTGCATTTTTGAAAACTAGAGACCTAGGGGAATCCAAGATGGGGTGACTTGTGGGGCTCTGACCAGGTTCTGTTACCCAGAATCCTTTGCAAACCTCAAAATTTGGCCAACAAAACATATTTTCCACACATTTCAGTGACAGAAAGTTCTGGAATCTGAGAGGAGCCACAAATTTCCTTCCACCCAGCGTTCCCCCAAGTCTCCCGATAAAAATCATTCCTTACTTGTGTGGGTAGGCCTAGCGCCCGTGACAGGAAACGCCCCAAAACACAACGTGGACACATCCCATTTTTTGAAAGAAAACAGAGCTGTTTTTTGCAAAGTGCCTACCTGTAGATTTTGGCCTCTAGCTCAGCCGGCATCTAGGGAAACCTACCAAACCTGTGCATTTTTGAAAACTATAGACCTAGGGGAATCCAAGATGTGGTGACTTGTGGGGCTCTGATCAGGTTCTGTTACCCAGAATCCTTTGCAAACCTCAAAATTTGGCTAAAAAAACATATTTTCCTCACATTTCGGTGACAGAAAGTTCTGGAATCTGAGAGGAGCCAAAAATTTCCTTCTACTCAGCGTTCCCCGAAGTCTCCCGATAAAAATGGTACCTCACTTGTGTGGGTAGTCCTAGCGCCCGCGACAGGAAATGTCCCAAAACACAAAGTGGGCACATCCCATTTTTTTACCAAAAACAGAGCTGTTTTTTGCAAAGTGCCTACCTGTAGATTTTGGCCTCTAGCTCAGCCGGCACCTAGGGAAACCTACCAAACCTGTGCATTTTTGAAAACTAGAGACCTAGGGGAATCCAAGATGGGGTGACTTGTGGGGCTCTGACCAGGTTCTGTTACCCAGAATCCTTTGCAATCCTCAAAATGTGGCTAAAAAAACATATTTTTCTCACATTTCGGTGACAGAAAGTTCTGGAATCTGAGAGGAGCCACAAATTTCCTTCAACCCAGCGTTCCCCGAAGTCTCCCGATAAAAATGGTACCTCACTTGTGTGGGTAGGCCTAGCGCCCGCGACAGGAAACGCCCCAAAACACAACGTGGACACATCCCATTTTTTAAAAGAAAACAGAGCTGTTTTTTGCAAAGTGCCTACCTGTAGATTTTGGCCTCTAGCTCAGCTGGCACCTAGGGAAACCTACCAAACCTGTGCATTTCTGAAAACTATAGACCTAGGGGAATCCAAGATGGGGTGACTTGTGGGGCTCTGACCAGGTTCTGTTACCCAGAATCCTTTGCAAACCTCAAAATTTGGCTAAAAAAACATATTTTCCTCACATTTCGGTGACAGAAAGTTCTGGAATCTGAGAATTGCCACAAATTTCCTTCCACCCAGCGTTCCTCCAAGTCTCCCGATAAAAATGGTACCTCACTTGTGTGGGTAGGCCTAGCGCCCGCGACAGGATATGCCCCAAAACACAACGTGGACACATCACAGAAAACAGAACTGTTTTTTGCAAAGTTCCTACCTGTCTACTTTGGCCTCTAGCTCAGCCGGCACCTAGGGAAACCCACCAAACCTGTGCATTTTTGAAAACTAGAGACCTAGGGGAATCCAAGATGGGGTGACTTGTGGGGCTCTGACCAGGTTCTGTTACCCAGAATCCTTTGCAAACCTCAAAATTTGGCCAACAAAACATATTTTCCACACATTTCAGTGACAGAAAGTTCTGGAATCTGAGAGGAGCCACAAATTTCCTTCCACCCAGCGTTCCCCCAAGTCTCCCGATAAAAATGATTCCTTACTTGTGTGGGTAGGCCTAGCGCCCGCGACAGGAAACGCCCCAAAACACAACGTGGACACATCCCATTTTTTTAAAGAAAACAGAGCTGTTTTTTGCAAAGTGCCTACCTGTAGATTTTGGCCTCTAGCTCAGCCGGCATCTAGGGAAACCTACCAAACCTGTGCATTTTTGAAAACTATAGACCTAGGGGAATCCAAGATGTGGTGACTTGTGGGGCTCTGATCAGGTTCTGTTACCCAGAATCCTTTGCAAACCTCAAAATTTGGCTAAAAAAACATATTTTCCTCACATTTCGGTCACAGAAAGTTCTGGAATCTGAGAGGAGCCAAAAATTTCCTTCTACTTAGCGTTCCCCGAAGTCTCCCGATAAAAATGGTACCTCACTTGTGTGGGTAGTCCTAGCGCCCGCGACAGGAAATGTCCCAAAACACAAAGTGTGCACATCCCATTTTTTTTACAGAAAACAGAGCTGTTTTTTGCAAAGTGCCTACCTGTAGATTTTGGCCTCTAGCTCAGCCGGCACCTAGGGAAACCTACCAAACCTGTGCATTTTTGAAAACTAGAGACCTAGGGGAATCCAAGATGGGGTGACTTGTGGGGCTCTGACCAGGTTCTGTTACCCAGAATCCTTTGCATTCCTCAAAATTTGGCTAAAAAAACAAATTTTCCTCACATTTCGGTGACAGAAAGTTCTGGAATATGAAAGGAGCCACAAATTTCCTTCCACCCAGCGTTCCCCCCAAGTCTCCCGATAAAAATGATACCTCACTTGTGTGGGTAGGCCTAGCGCCCGCCACAGGAAACGCCCCAAAACACAACGTGGACACATCCCATGTTTTGAAAGAAAACAGAGCTGTTTTTTGCAAAGTGCCTACCTGTAGATTTTGGCCTCTAGCTCAGCCGACACCAAGGGAAACCTACCAAACCTGTGCATTTTTTTAAACTAGAGACCTAGGGGAATCCAAGATGGGGTGACTTGTGGGGCTCTGACCAGGTTCTGTTACCCGGAATCCTTTGCAAACCTCAAAATGTGGCTAAAAAAACATATCTTCCTCACATTTCGGTGACAGAAAGTTCTGGAATCTGAGAGGAGCCACAAATTTTCTTCCACCCAACGTTCCCCGAAGTCTCCCGATAAAAATGGTACCTCACTTGTGTGGGTAGGCCTAGCGCCCACGACAGGAAACGCCCCAAAACACAACGTGGACACATCCCATTTTTTTAAAGAAAACAGAGCTGTTTTTTGCAAAGTGCCTACCTGTAGATTTTGGCCTCTAGCTCAGCCGGCACCTAGGGAAACCTACCAAACCTGTGCATTTTTGAAAACTATAGACCTAGGGGAATCCAAGATGTGGTGACTTGTGGGGCTCTGATCAGGTTCTGTTACCCAGAATCCTTTGCAAACCTCAAAATTTGGCTAAAAAAACATATTTTCCTCACATTTCGGTGACAGAAAGTTCTGGAATCTGAGAGGAGCCAAAAATGTCCTTCTACTCAGCGTTCCCCGAAGTCTCCCGATAAAAATGGTACCTCACTTGTGTGGGTAGTCCTAGCGCCCGCGACAGGAAATGTCCCAAAACACAAAGTGGGCACATCCCATTTTTTGACCAAAAACAGAGCTGTTTTTTGCAAAGTGCCTACCTGTAGATTTTGGCCTCTAGCTCAGCCGGCACCTAGGGAAACCTACCAAACCTGTGCATTTTTGAAAACTAGAGACCTAGGGGAATCCAAGATGGGGTGACTTGTGGGGCTCTGACCAGGTTCTGTTACCCAGAATCCTTTGCATTCCTCAAAATTTGGCTAAAAAAACACATTTTCCTCACATTTCGGTGACAGAAAGTTCTGGAATATGAAAGGAGCCACAAATTTCCTTCCACCCAGCGTTCCCCCCAAGTCTCCCGATAAAAATGATACCTCACTTGTGTGGGTAGGCCTAGCGCCCGCCACAGGAAACGCCCCAAAACACAACGTGGACACATCCCATGTTTTGAAAGAAAACAGAGCTGTTTTTTGCAAAGTGCCTACCTGTAGATTTTGGCCTCTAGCTCAGCCGACACCAAGGGAAACCTACCAAACCTGTGCATTTTTGAAAACTAGAGACCTAGGGGAATCCAAGATGGGGTGACTTGTGGGGCTCTGACCAGGTTCTGTTACCCAGAATCCTTTGCAAACCTCAAAATTTGGCTAAAAAAACATATTTTCCTCACATTTCGGTTACAGAAAGTTCTGGAATATGAGAGTTGCCACACATTTCCTTCCACCCAGAGTTCCCCCAAGTCTCCCAATAAAAATGGAACCTCACTTGTGTGGGTTGGCCTAGCGCCCGCGACAGGATATGCCCCAAAACACAACGTGGACACATCACAGAAAACAGAACTGTTTTTTGCAAAGTTCCTACCTGTCTACTTTGGCCTCTAGCTCAGCCGGCACCTAGGGAAACCCACCAAACCTGTGCATTTTTGAAAGCTAGAGACCTAGGGGAATTCAAGATAGGGTGACTTGTGGGGCTCTGACCAGGTTCTGTTACCCAGAATCCTTTGCAAATCTCAAAATTTGGCCAAGAAAACATATTTTCCTCACATTTCGGTGACAGAAAGTTCTGGAATCTGAGAGTTGCCACACATTTCCTTCCACCCAGCGTTCCCCCAAGTCTCCCGATAAAAATGATACCTCACTTGTGTGGGTAGGCCTAGCGCCCGCGACAGGATATGCCCCAAAACACAACGTGGACACATCACAGAAAACAGAGCTGTTTTTTGCAAAGTGCCCACCTGTAGACTTTGTCCTCTAGCTCAGCGGGCACCTAGGGAAACCTACCAAAACTGTGCATTTTTGAAAACTAGAGACCTAGGGGAATCCAAGATGGGGTGACTTGTGGGGCTCTGACCAGGTTCTGTTACCCAGAATCCTTTGCAAACCTCAAAATTTGGCCAACAAAACATATTTTCCACACATTTCGGTGACAGAAAGTTCTGGAATCTGAGAGGAGCCACAAATTTCCTTCCACCCAGCGTTCCCCCAAGTCTCCCGATAAAAATGGTACCTCACTTGTGTGGGTAGGCCTAGCGCCCGCGACAGGATATGCCCCAAAACACAACGTGGACACATCACAGAAAACAGAACTGTTTTTTGCAAAGTTCCTACCTGTCTACTTTGGCCTCTAGCTCAGCCGGCACCTAGGGAAACCCACCAAACCTGTGCATTTTTGAAAACTAGAGACCTAGGGGAATCCAAGATGGGGTGACTTGTGGGGCTCTGACCAGGTTCTGTTACCCAGAATCCTTTGCAAACCTCAAAATTTGGCCAACAAAACATATTTTCCACACATTTCAGTGACAGAAAGTTCTGGAATCTGAGAGGAGCCACAAATTTCCTTCCACCCAGCGTTCCCCCAAGTCTCCCGATAAAAATCATTCCTTACTTGTGTGGGTAGGCCTAGCGCCCGTGACAGGAAACGCCCCAAAACACAACGTGGACACATCCCATTTTTTGAAAGAAAACAGAGCTGTTTTTTGCAAAGTGCCTACCTGTAGATTTTGGCCTCTAGCTCAGCCGGCATCTAGGGAAACCTACCAAACCTGTGCATTTTTGAAAACTATAGACCTAGGGGAATCCAAGATGTGGTGACTTGTGGGGCTCTGATCAGGTTCTGTTACCCAGAATCCTTTGCAAACCTCAAAATTTGGCTAAAAAAACATATTTTCCTCACATTTCGGTGACAGAAAGTTCTGGAATCTGAGAGGAGCCAAAAATTTCCTTCTACTCAGCGTTCCCCGAAGTCTCCCGATAAAAATGGTACCTCACTTGTGTGGGTAGTCCTAGCGCCCGCGACAGGAAATGTCCCAAAACACAAAGTGGGCACATCCCATTTTTTTACCAAAAACAGAGCTGTTTTTTGCAAAGTGCCTACCTGTAGATTTTGGCCTCTAGCTCAGCCGGCACCTAGGGAAACCTACCAAACCTGTGCATTTTTGAAAACTAGAGACCTAGGGGAATCCAAGATGGGGTGACTTGTGGGGCTCTGACCAGGTTCTGTTACCCAGAATCCTTTGCAATCCTCAAAATGTGGCTAAAAAAACATATTTTTCTCACATTTCGGTGACAGAAAGTTCTGGAATCTGAGAGGAGCCACAAATTTCCTTCAACCCAGCGTTCCCCGAAGTCTCCCGATAAAAATGGTACCTCACTTGTGTGGGTAGGCCTAGCGCCCGCGACAGGAAACGCCCCAAAACACAACGTGGACACATCCCATTTTTTAAAAGAAAACAGAGCTGTTTTTTGCAAAGTGCCTACCTGTAGATTTTGGCCTCTAGCTCAGCTGGCACCTAGGGAAACCTACCAAACCTGTGCATTTCTGAAAACTATAGACCTAGGGGAATCCAAGATGGGGTGACTTGTGGGGCTCTGACCAGGTTCTGTTACCCAGAATCCTTTGCAAACCTCAAAATTTGGCTAAAAAAACATATTTTCCTCACATTTCGGTGACAGAAAGTTCTGGAATCTGAGAATTGCCACAAATTTCCTTCCACCCAGCGTTCCTCCAAGTCTCCCGATAAAAATGGTACCTCACTTGTGTGGGTAGGCCTAGCGCCCGCGACAGGATATGCCCCAAAACACAACGTGGACACATCACAGAAAACAGAACTGTTTTTTGCAAAGTTCCTACCTGTCTACTTTGGCCTCTAGCTCAGCCGGCACCTAGGGAAACCCACCAAACCTGTGCATTTTTGAAAACTAGAGACCTAGGGGAATCCAAGATGGGGTGACTTGTGGGGCTCTGACCAGGTTCTGTTACCCAGAATCCTTTGCAAACCTCAAAATTTGGCCAACAAAACATATTTTCCACACATTTCAGTGACAGAAAGTTCTGGAATCTGAGAGGAGCCACAAATTTCCTTCCACCCAGCGTTCCCCCAAGTCTCCCGATAAAAATGATTCCTTACTTGTGTGGGTAGGCCTAGCGCCCGCGACAGGAAACGCCCCAAAACACAACGTGGACACATCCCATTTTTTTAAAGAAAACAGAGCTGTTTTTTGCAAAGTGCCTACCTGTAGATTTTGGCCTCTAGCTCAGCCGGCATCTAGGGAAACCTACCAAACCTGTGCATTTTTGAAAACTATAGACCTAGGGGAATCCAAGATGTGGTGACTTGTGGGGCTCTGATCAGGTTCTGTTACCCAGAATCCTTTGCAAACCTCAAAATTTGGCTAAAAAAACATATTTTCCTCACATTTCGGTCACAGAAAGTTCTGGAATCTGAGAGGAGCCAAAAATTTCCTTCTACTTAGCGTTCCCCGAAGTCTCCCGATAAAAATGGTACCTCACTTGTGTGGGTAGTCCTAGCGCCCGCGACAGGAAATGTCCCAAAACACAAAGTGGGCACATCCCATTTTTTTTACAGAAAACAGAGCTGTTTTTTGCAAAGTGCCTACCTGTAGATTTTGGCCTCTAGCTCAGCCGGCACCTAGGGAAACCTACCAAACCTGTGCATTTTTGAAAACTAGAGACCTAGGGGAATCCAAGATGGGGTGACTGGTGGGGCTCTGACCAGGTTCTGTTACCCAGAATCCTTTGCATTCCTCAAAATTTGGCTAAAAAAACAAATTTTCCTCACATTTCGGTGACAGAAAGTTCTGGAATATGAAAGGAGCCACAAATTTCCTTCCACCCAGCTTTCCCCCCAAGTCTCCCGATAAAAATGATACCTCACTTGTGTGGGTAGGCCTAGCGCCCGCCACAGGAAACGCCCCAAAACACAACGTGGACACATCCCATGTTTTGAAAGAAAACAGAGCTGTTTTTTGCAAAGTGCCTACCTGTAGATTTTGGCCTCTAGCTCAGCCGACACCAAGGGAAACCTACCAAACCTGTGCATTTTTTAAAACTAGAGACCTAGGGGAATCCAAGATGGGGTGACTTGTGGGGCTCTGACCAGGTTCTGTTACCCGGAATCCTTTGCAAACCTCAAAATGTGGCTAAAAAAACATATCTTCCTCACATTTCGGTGACAGAAAGTTCTGGAATCTGAGAGGAGCCACAAATTTCCTTCCACCCAACGTTCCCCGAAGTCTCCCGATAAAAATGGTACCTCACTTGTGTGGGTAGGCCTAGCGCCCACGACAGGAAACGCCCCAAAACACAACGTGGACACATCCCATTTTTTTAAAGAAAACAGAGCTGTTTTTTGCAAAGTGCCTACCTGTAGATTTTGGCCTCTAGCTCAGCCGGCACCTAGGGAAACCTACCAAACCTGTGCATTTTTTAAAACTATAGACCTAGGGGAATCCAAGATGTGGTGACTTGTGGGGCTCTGATCAGGTTCTGTTACCCAGAATCCTTTGCAAACCTCAAAATTTGGCTAAAAAAACATATTTTCCTCACATTTCGGTGACAGAAAGTTCTGGAATCTGAGAGGAGCCAAAAATGTCCTTCTACTCAGCGTTCCCCGAAGTCTCCCGATAAAAATGGTACCTCACTTGTGTGGGTAGTCCTAGCGCCCGCGACAGGAAATGTCCCAAAACACAAAGTGGGCACATCCCATTTTTTTACCAAAAACAGAGCTGTTTTTTGCAAAGTGCCTACCTGTAGATTTTGGCCTCTAGCTCAGCCGGCACCTAGGGAAACCTACCAAACCTGTGCATTTTTGAAAACTAGAGACCTAGGGGAATCCAAGATGGGGTGACTTGTGGGGCTCTGACCAGGTTCTGTTACCCAGAATCCTTTGCATTCCTCAAAATTTGGCTAAAAAAACACATTTTCCTCACATTTCGGTGACAGAAAGTTCTGGAATATGAAAGGAGCCACAAATTTCCTTCCACCCAGCGTTCCCCCCAAGTCTCCCGATAAAAATGATACCTCGCTTGTGTGGGTAGGCCTAGCGCCCGCGACAGGAAACGCCCCAAAACACAACGTGGACACATCCCATTTTTTTAAAGAAAACAGAGCTGTTTTTTGCAAAGTGCCTACCTGTAGATTTTGGCCTCTAGCTCAGCTGGCACCTAGGGAAACCTACCAAACCTGTGCATTTCTGAAAACTAGAGACCGAGGGGAATCCAAGATGGGGTGACTTGTGGGGCTCTGACCAGGTTCTGTTACCCAGAATCCTTTGCAAACCTCAAAATTTGGCTAAAAAAACATATTTTCCTCACATTTCGGTTACAGAAAGTTCTGGAATATGAGAGTTGCCACACATTTCCTTCCACCCAGAGTTCCCCCAAGTCTCCCGATAAAAATGGAACCTCACTTGTGTGGGTTGGCCTAGCGCCCGCGACAGGATATGCCCCAAAACACAACGTGGACACATCACAGAAAACAGAACTGTTTTTTGCAAAGTTCCTACCTGTCTACTTTGGCCTCTAGCTCAGCCGGCACCTAGGGAAACCCACCAAACCTGTGCATTTTTGAAAACTAGAGACCTAGGGGAATTCAAGATAGGGTGACTTGTGGGGCTCTGACCAGGTTCTGTTACCCAGAATCCTTTGCAAATCTCAAAATTTGGCCAAGAAAACATATTTTCCTCACATTTCGGTGACAGAAAGTTCTGGAATCTGAGAGTTGCCACACATTTCCTTCCACCCAGCGTTCCCCCAAGTCTCCCGATAAAAATGATACCTCACTTGTGTGGGTAGGCCTAGCGCCCGCGACAGGATATGCCCCAAAACACAACGTGGACACATCACAGAAAACAGAGCTGTTTTTTGCAAAGTGCCCACCTGTAGACTTTGTCCTCTAGCTCAGCGGGCACCTAGGGAAACCTACCAAAACTGTGCATTTTTGAAAACTAGAGACCTAGGGGAATCCAAGATGGGGTGACTTGTGGGGCTCTGACCAGGTTCTGTTACCCAGAATCCTTTGCAAACCTCAAAATTTGGCCAACAAAACATATTTTCCACACATTTCGGTGATAGAAAGTTCTGGAATCTGAGAGGAGCCACAAATTTCCTTCCACCCAGCGTTCCCCCAAGTCTCCCGATAAAAATGGTACCTCACTTGTGTGGGTAGGCCTAGCGCCCGCGACAGGATATGCCCCAAAACACAACGTGGACACATCACAGAAAACAGAACTGTTTTTTGCAAAGTTCCTACCTGTCTACTTTGGCCTCTAGCTCAGCCGGCACCTAGGGAAACCCACCAAACCTGTGCATTTTTGAAAACTAGAGACCTAGGGGAATCCAAGATGGGGTGACTTGTGGGGCTCTGACCAGGTTCTGTTACCCAGAATCCTTTGCAAACCTCAAAATTTGGCCAACAAAACATATTTTCCACACATTTCAGTGACAGAAAGTTCTGGAATCTGAGAGGAGCCACAAATTTCCTTCCACCCAGCGTTCCCCCAAGTCTCCCGATAAAAATCATTCCTTACTTGTGTGGGTAGGCCTAGCGCCCGTGACAGGAAACGCCCCAAAACACAACGTGGACACATCCCATTTTTTGAAAGAAAACAGAGCTGTTTTTTGCAAAGTGCCTACCTGTAGATTTTGGCCTCTAGCTCAGCCGGCATCTATGGAAACCTACCAAACCTGTGCATTTTTGAAAACTATAGACCTAGGGGAATCCAAGATGTGGTGACTTGTGGGGCTCTGATCAGGTTCTGTTACCCAGAATCCTTTGCAAACCTCAAAATTTGGCTAAAAAAACATATTTTCCTCACATTTCGGTGACAGAAAGTTCTGGAATCTGAGAGGAGCCAAAAATTTCCTTCTACTTAGCGTTCCCCGAAGTCTCCCGATAAAAATGGTACCTCACTTGTGTGGGTAGTCCTAGCGCCCGCGACAGGAAATGTCCCAAAACACAAAGTGGGCACATCCCATTTTTTTACAGAAAACAGAGCTGTTTTTTGCAAAGTGCCTACCTGTAGATTTTGGCCTCTAGCTCAGCCGGCACCTAGGGAAACCTACCAAACCTGTGCATTTTTGAAAACTAGAGACCTAGGGGAATCCAAGATGGGGTGACTTGTGGGGCTCTGACCAGGTTCTGTTACCCAGAATCCTTTGCATTCCTCAAAATTTGGCTAAAAAAACAAATTTTCCTCACATTTCGGTGACAGAAAGTTCTGGAATATGAAAGGAGCCACAAATTTCCTTCCACCCAGCGTTCCCCCCAAGTCTCCCGATAAAAATGATACCTCACTTGTGTGGGTAGGCCTAGCGCCCGCCACAGGAAACGCCCCAAAACACAACGTGGACACATCCCATGTTTTGAAAGAAAACAGAGCTGTTTTTTGCAAAGTGCCTACCTGTAGATTTTGGCCTCTAGCTCAGCCGACACCAAGGGAAACCTACCAAACCTGTGCATTTTTGAAAACTAGAGACCTAGGGGAATCCAAGATGGGGTGACTTGTGGGGCTCTGACCAGGTTCTGTTACCCGGAATCCTTTGCAAACCTCAAAATGTGGCTAAAAAAACATATCTTCCTCACATTTCGGTGACAGAAAGTTCTGGAATCTGAGAGGAGCCACAAATTTCCTTCCACCCAACGTTCCCCGAAGTCTCCCGATAAAAATGGTACCTCACTTGTGTGGGTAGGCCTAGCGCCCACGACAGGAAACGCCCCAAAACACAACGTGGACACATCCCATTTTTTTAAAGAAACCAGAGCTGTTTTTTGCAAAGTGCCTACCTGTAGATTTTGGCCTCTAGCTCAGCCGGCACCTAGGGAAACCTACCAAACCTGTGCATTTTTGAAAACTATAGACCTAGGGGAATCCAAGATGTGGTGACTTGTGGGGCTCTGATCAGGTTCTGTTACCCAGAATCCTTTGCAAACCTCAAAATTTGGCTAAAAAAACATATTTTCCTCACATTTCGGTGACAGAAAGTTCTGGAATCTGAGAGGAGCCACAAATTTCCTTCCACCCAGCGTTCCCCCAAGTCTCCCGATAAAAATGATTCCTTACTTGTGTGGGTAGGCCTAGCGCCCGCGACAGGAAACGCCCCAAAACACAACGTGGTCACATCCCATTTTTTGAAAGAAAACAGAGCTGTTTTTTGCAAAGTGCCTACCTGTAGATTTTGGCCTCTAGCTCAGCCGGCATCTTGGGAAACCTACCAAACCTGTGCATTTTTGAAAACTATAGACCTAGGGGAATCCAAGATGTGGTGACTTGTGGGGCTCTGATCAGGTTCTGTTACTCAGAATCCTTTGCAAACCTCAAAATTTGGCTAAAAAAATATATTTTCCTCACATTTCGGTGACAGAAAGTTCTGGAATCTGAGAGGAGCCAAAAATGTCCTTCTACTTAGCGTTCCCCGAAGTCTCCCGATAAAAATGGTACCTCACTTGTGTGGGTAGTCCTAGCGCCCTCGACAGGAAATGTCCCAAAACACAAAGTGGGCACATCCCATTTTTTGACCAAAAACAGAGCTGTTTTTTGCAAAGTGCCTACCTGTAGATTTTGGCCTCTAGCTCAGCCGGCACCTAGGGAAACCTACCAAACCTGTGCATTTTTGAAAACTAGAGACCTAGGGGAATCCAAGATGGGGTGACTTGTGGGGCTCTGACCAGGTTCTGTTACCCAGAATCCTTTGCATTCCTCAAAATTTGGCTAAAAAAACACATTTTCCTCACATTTCGGTGACAGAAAGTTCTGGAATATGAAAGGAGCCACAAATTTCCTTCCACCCAGCGTTCCCCCCAAGTCTCCCGATAAAAATGATACCTCACTTGTGTGGGTAGGCCTAGCGCCCGCCACAGGAAACGCCCCAAAACACAACGTGGACACATCCCATGTTTTGAAAGAAAACAGAGCTGTTTTTTGCAAAGTGCCTACCTGTAGATTTTGGCCTCTAGCTCAGCCGACACCAAGGGAAACCTACCAAACCTGTGCATTTTTGAAAACTAGAGACCTAGGGGAATCCAAGATGGGGTGACTTGTGGGGCTCTGACCAGGTTCTGTTACCCAGAATCCTTTGCAAACCTCAAAATTTGGCTAAAAAAACATATTTTCCTCACATTTCGGTGACAGAAAGTTCTGGAATCTGAGAGGAGCCACAAATTTCCTTCCACCCAGCGTTCCCCGAAGTCTCCCGATAAAAATGGTACCTCGCTTGTGTGGGTAGGCCTAGCGCCCGCGACAGGAAACGCCCCAAAACACAACGTGGACACATCCCATTTTTTTAAAGAAAACAGAGCTGTTTTTTGCAAAGTGCCTACCTGTAGATTTTGGCCTCTAGCTCAGCTGGCACCTAGGGAAACCTACCAAACCTGTGCATTTCTGAAAACTAGAGACCGAGGGGAATCCAAGATGGGGTAACTTGTGGGGCTCTGACCAGGTTCTGTTACCCAGAATCCTTTGCAAACCTCAAAATTTGGCTAAAAAAACATATTTTCCTCACATTTCGGTTACAGAAAGTTCTGGAATCTGAGAGTTGCCAACCATTTCCTTCCACCCAGAGTTCCCCCAAGTCTCCCGATAAAAATGGAACCTCACTTGTGTGGGTTGGCCTAGCGCCCGCGACAGGATATGCCCCAAAACACAACGTGGACACATCACAGAAAACAGAACTGTTTTTTGCAAAGTTCCTACCTGTCTACTTTGGCCTCTAGCTCAGCCGGCACCTCGGGAAACCCACCAAACCTGTGCATTTTTGAAAACTAGAGACCTAGGGGAATTCAAGATGGGGTGACTTGTGGGGCTCTGAACAGGTTCTGTTACCCAGAATCCTTTGCAAATCTCAAAATTTGGCCAAGAAAACATATTTTCCTCACATTTCGGTGACAGAAAGTTCTGGAATCTGAGAGTTGCCACACATTTCCTTCCACCCAGCGTTCCCCCAAGTCTCCCGATAAAAATGATACCTCACTTGTGTGGGTAGGCCTAGCGCCCGCGACAGGATATGCCCCAAAACACAACGTGGACACATCACAGAAAACAGAGCTGTTTTTTGCAAAGTGCCCACCTGTAGACTTTGGCCTCTAGCTCAGCGGGCACCTAGGGAAACCTACCAAAACTGTGCATTTTTGAAAACTAGAGACCTAGGGGAATCCAAGATGGGGTGACTTGTGGGGCTCTGACCAGGTTCTGTTACCCAGAATCCTTTGCAAACCTCAAAATTTGGCCAACAAAACATATTTTCCACACATTTCGGTGACAGAAAGTTCTGGAATCTGAGAGGAGCCACAAATTTCCTTCCACCCAGCGTTCCCCCACGTCTCCCGATAAAAATGGTACCTCACTTGTGTGGGTAGGCCTAGCGCCCGCGACAGGATATGCCCCAAAACACAACGTGGACACATCACAGAAAACAGAACTGTTTTTTGCAAAGTTCCTACCTGTCTACTTTGGCCTCTAGCTCAGCCGGCACCTAGGGAAACCCACCAAACCTGTGCATTTTTGAAAACTAGAGACCTAGGGGAATCCAAGATGGGGTGACTTGTGGGGCTCTGACCAGGTTCTGTTACCCAGAATCCTTTGCAAACCTCAAAATTTGGCCAACAAAACATATTTTCCACACATTTCAGTGACAGAAAGTTCTGGAATCTGAGAGGAGCCACAAATTTCCTTCCACCCAGCGTTCCCCCAAGTCTCCCGATAAAAATCATTCCTTACTTGTGTGGGTAGGCCTAGCGCCCGCGACAGGAAACGCCCCAAAACACAACGTGGACACATCCCATTTTTTGAAAGAAAACAGAGCTGTTTTTTGCAAAGTGCCTACCTGTAGATTTTGGCCTCTAGCTCAGCCGGCATCTAGGGAAACCTACCAAACCTGTGCATTTTTGAAAACTATAGACCTAGGGGAATCCAAGATGTGGTGACTTGTGGGGCTCTGATCAGGTTCTGTTACCCAGAATCCTTTGCAAACCTCAAAATTTGGCTAAAAAAACATATTTTCCTCACATTTCGGTGACAGAAAGTTCTGGAATCTGAGAGGAGCCAAAAATGTCCTTCTACTTAGCGTTCCCCGAAGTCTCCCGATAAAAATGGTACCTCACTTGTGTGGGTAGTCCTAGCGCCCGCGACAGGAAATGTCCCAAAACACAAAGTGGGCACATCCCATTTTTTTACAGAAAACAGAGCTGTTTTTTGCAAAGTGCCTACCTGTAGATTTTGGCCTCTAGCTCAGCCGGCACCTAGGGAAACCTACCAAACCTGTGCATTTTTGAAAACTAGAGACCTAGGGGAATCCAAGATGGGGTGACTTGTGGGGCTCTGACCAGGTTCTGTTACCCAGAATCCTTTGCATTCCTCAAAATTTGGCTAAAAAAACAAATTTTCCTCACATTTCGGTGACAGAAAGTTCTGGAATATGAAAGGAGCCACAAATTTCCTTCCACCCAGCGTTCCCCCCAAGTCTCCCGATAAAAATGATACCTCACTTGTGTGGGTAGGCCTAGCGCCCGCCACAGGAAACGCCCCAAAACACAACGTGGACACATCCCATGTTTTGAAAGAAAACAGAGCTGTTTTTTGCAAAGTGCCTACCTGTAGATTTTGGCCTCTAGCTCAGCCGACACCAAGGGAAACCTACCAAACCTGTGCATTTTTGAAAACTAGAGACCTAGGGGAATCCAAGATGGGGTGACTTGTGGGGCTCTGACCAGGTTCTGTTACCCGGAATCCTTTGCAAACCTCAAAATGTGGCTAAAAAAACATATCTTCCTCACATTTCGGTGACAGAAAGTTCTGGAATCTGAGAGGAGCCACAAATTTCCTTCCACCCAACGTTCCCCGAAGTCTCCCGATAAAAATGGTACCTCACTTGTGTGGGTAGGCCTAGCGCCCACGACAGGAAACGCCCCAAAACACAACGTGGACACATCCCATTTTTTTAAAGAAAACAGAGCTGTTTTTTGCAAAGTGCCTACCTGTAGATTTTGGCCTCTAGCTCAGCCGGCACCTAGGGAAACCTACCAAACCTGTGCATTTTTGAAAACTATAGACCTAGGGGAATCCAAGATGTGGTGACTTGTGGGGCTCTGATCAGGTTCTGTTACCCAGAATCCTTTGCAAACCTCAAAATTTGGCTAAAAAAACATATTTTCCTCACATTTCGGTGACAGAAAGTTCTGGAATCTGAGAGGAGCCACAAATTTCCTTCCACCCAGCGTTCCCCCAAGTCTCCCGATAAAAATGATTCCTTACTTGTGTGGGTAGGCCTAGCGCCCGCGACAGGAAACGCCCCAAAACACAACGTGGTCACATCCCATTTTTTGAAAGAAAACAGAGCTGTTTTTTGCAAAGTGCCTACCTGTAGATTTTGGCCTCTAGCTCAGCCGGCATCTTGGGAAACCTATCAAACCTGTGCATTTTTGAAAACTATAGACCTAGGGGAATCCAAGATGTGGTGACTTGTGGGGCTCTGATCAGGTTCTGTTACTCAGAATCCTTTGCAAACCTCAAAATTTGGCTAAAAAAACATATTTTCCTCACATTTCGGTGACAGAAAGTTCTGGAATCTGAGAGGAGCCAAAAATGTCCTTCTACTTAGCGTTCCCCGAAGTCTCCCGATAAAAATGGTACCTCACTTGTGTGGGTAGTCCTAGCGCCCTCGACAGGAAATGTCCCAAAACACAAAGTGGGCACATCCCATTTTTTGACCAAAAACAGAGCTGTTTTTTGCAAAGTGCCTACCTGTAGATTTTGGCCTCTAGCTCAGCCGGCACCTAGGGAAACCTACCAAACCTGTGCATTTTTGAAAACTAGAGACCTAGGGGAATCCAAGATGGGGTGACTTGTGGGGCTCTGACCAGGTTCTGTTACCCAGAATCCTTTGCATTCCTCAAAATTTGGCTAAAAAAACACATTTTCCTCACATTTCGGTGACAGAAAGTTCTGGAATATGAAAGGAGCCACAAATTTCCTTCCACCCAGCGTTCCCCCCAAGTCTCCCGATAAAAATGATACCTCACTTGTGTGGGTAGGCCTAGCGCCCGCCACAGGAAACGCCCCAAAACACAACGTGGACACATCCCATGTTTTGAAAGAAAACAGAGCTGTTTTTTGCAAATTGCCTACCTGTAGATTTTGGCCTCTAGCTCAGCCGACACCAAGGGAAACCTACCAAACCTGTGCATTTTTGAAAACTAGAGACCTAGGGGAATCCAAGATGGGGTGACTTGTGGGGCTCTGACCAGGTTCTGTTACCCAGAATCCTTTGCAAACCTCAAAATTTGGCTAAAAAAACATATTTTCCTCACATTTCGGTGACAGAAAGTTCTGGAATCTGAGAGGAGCCACAAATTTCCTTCCACCCAGCGTTCCCCGAAGTCTCCCGATAAAAATGGTACCTCGCTTGTGTGGGTAGGCCTAGCGCCCGCGACAGGAAACGCCCCAAAACACAACGTGGACACATCCCATTTTTTTAAAGAAAACAGAGCTGTTTTTTGCAAAGTGCCTACCTGTAGATTTTGGCCTCTAGCTCAGCTGGCACCTAGGGAAACCTACCAAACCTGTGCATTTCTGAAAACTAGAGACCGAGGGGAATTCAAGATGGGGTAACTTGTGGGGCTCTGACCAGGTTCTGTTACCCAGAATCCTTTGCAAACCTCAAAATTTGGCTAAAAAAACATATTTTCCTCACATTTCGGTTACAGAAAGTTCTGGAATCTGAGAGTTGCCACACATTTCCTTCCACCCAGAGTTCCCCCAAGTCTCCCGATAAAAATGGAACCTCACTTGTGTGGGTTGGCCTAGCGCCCGCGACAGGATATGCCCCAAAACACAACGTGGACACATCACAGAAAACAGAACTGTTTTTTGCAAAGTTCCTACCTGTGTACTTTGGCCTCTAGCTCAGCCGGCACCTAGGGAAACCCACCAAACCTGTGCATTTTTGAAAACTAGAGACCTAGGGGAATTCAAGATGGGGTGACTTGTGGGGCTCTGAACAGGTTCTGTTACCCAGAATCCTTGGCAAATCTCAAAATTTGGCCAAGAAAACATATTTTCCTCACATTTCGGTGACAGAAAGTTCTGGAATCTGAGAGTTGCCACACATTTCCTTCCACCCAGCGTTCCCCCAAGTCTCCCGATAAAAATGATACCTCACTTGTGTGGGTAGGCCTAGCGCCCGCGACAGGATATGCCCCAAAACACAACGTGGACACATCACAGAAAACAGAGCAGTTTTTTGCAAAGTGCCCACCTGTAGACTTTGGCCTCTAGCTCAGCGGGCACCTAGGGAAACCTACCAAAACTGTGCATTTTTGAAAACTAGAGACCTAGGGGAATCCAAGATGGGGTGACTTGTGGGGCTCTGACCAGGTTCTGTTACCCAGAATCCTTTGCAAACCTCAAAATTTGGCCAACAAAACATATTTTCCACACATTTCGGTGACAGAAAGTTCTGGAATCTGAGAGGAGCCACAAATTTCCTTCCACCCAGCGTTCCCCCACGTCTCCCGATAAAAATGGTACCTCACTTGTGTGGGTAGGCCTAGCGCCCGCGACAGGATATGCCCCAAAACACAACGTGGACACATCACAGAAAACAGAACTGTTTTTTGCAAAGTTCCTACCTGTCTACTTTGGCCTCTAGCTCAGCCGGCACCTAGGGAAACCCACCAAACCTGTGCATTTTTGAAAACTAGAGACCTAGGGGAATCCAAGATGGGGTGACTTGTGGGGCTCTGACCAGGTTCTGTTACCCAGAATCCTTTGCAAACCTCAAAATTTGGCCAACAAAACATATTTTCCACACATTTCAGTGACAGAAAGTTCTGGAATCTGAGAGGAGCCACAAATTTCCTTCCACCCAGCGTTCCCCCAAGTCTCCCGATAAAAATGATTCCTTACTTGTGTGGGTAGGCCTAGCGCCCGCGACAGGAAACGCCCCAAAACACAACGTGGACACATCCCATTTTTTGAAAGAAAACAGAGCTGTTTTTTGCAAAGTGCCTACCTGTAGATTTTGGCCTCTAGCTCAGCCGGCATCTAGGGAAACCTACCAAACCTGTGCATTTTTGAAAACTATAGACCTAGGGGAATCCAAGATGTGGTGACTTGTGGGGCTCTGATCAGGTTCTGTTACCCAGAATCCTTTGCAAACCTCAAAATTTGGCTAAAAAAACATATTTTCCTCACATTTCGGTGACAGAAAGTTCTGGAATCTGAGAGGAGCCAAAAATGTCCTTCTACTTAGCGTTCCCCGAAGTCTCCCGATAAAAATGGTACCTCACTTGTGTGGGTAGTCCTAGCGCCCGCGACAGGAAATGTCCCAAAACACAAAGTGGGCACATCCCATTTTTTTACAGAAAACAGAGCTGTTTTTTGCAAAGTGCCTACCTGTAGATTTTGGCCTCTAGCTCAGCCGGCACCTAGGGAAACCTACCAAACCTGTGCATTTTTGAAAACTAGAGACCTAGGGGAATCCAAGATGGGGTGACTTGTGGGGCTCTGACCAGGTTCTGTTACCCAGAATCCTTTGCATTCCTCAAAATTTGGCTAAAAAAACAAATTTTCCTCACATTTCGGTGACAGAAAGTTCTGGAATATGAAAGGAGCCACAAATTTCCTTCCACCCAGCGTTCCCCCCAAGTCTCCCGATAAAAATGATACCTCACTTGTGTGGGTAGGCCTAGCGCCCGCCACAGGAAACGCCCCAAAACACAACGTGGACACATCCCATGTTTTGAAAGAAAACAGAGCTGTTTTTTGCAAAGTGCCTACCTGTAGATTTTGGCCTCTAGCTCAGCCGACACCAAGGGAAACCTACCAAACCTGTGCATTTTTGAAAACTAGAGACCTAGGGGAATCCAAGATGGGGTGACTTGTGGGGCTCTGACCAGGTTCTGTTACCCGGAATCCTTTGCAAACCTCAAAATGTGGCTAAAAAAACATATCTTCCTCACATTTCGGTGACAGAAAGTTCTGGAATCTGAGAGGAGCCACAAATTTCCTTCCACCCAACGTTCCCCGAAGTCTCCCGATAAAAATGGTACCTCACTTGTGTGGGTAGGCCTAGCGCCCACGACAGGAAACGCCCCAAAACACAACGTGGACACATCCCATTTTTTTAAAGAAAACAGAGCTGTTTTTTGCAAAGTGCCTACCTGTAGATTTTGGCCTCTAGCTCAGCCGGCACCTAGGGAAACCTACCAAACCTGTGCATTTTTGAAAACTATAGACCTAGGGGAATCCAAGATGTGGTGACTTGTGGGGCTCTGATCAGGTTCTGTTACCCATAATCCTTTGCAAACCTCAAAATTTGGCTAAAAAAACATATTTTCCTCACATTTCGGTGACAGAAAGTTCTGGAATCTGAGAGGAGCCACAAATTTCCTTGCACCCAGCGTTCCCCCAAGTCTCCCGATAAAAATGATTCCTTACTTGTGTGGGTAGGCCTAGCGCCCGCGACAGGAAACGCCCCAAAACACAACGTGGTCACATCCCATTTTTTTAAAGAAAACAGAGCTGTTTTTTGCAAAGTGCCTACCTGTAGATTTTGGCCTCTAGCTCAGCCGGCATCTAGGGAAACCTACCAAACCTGTGCATTTTTGAAAACTATAGACCTAGGGGAATCCAAGATGTGGTGACTTGTGGGGCTCTGATCAGGTTCTGTTACCCAGAATCCTTTGCAAACCTCAAAATTTGGCTAAAAAAACATATTTTCCTCACATTTCGGTGACAGAAAGTTCTGGAATCTCAGAGGAGCCAAAAATGTCCTTCTACTTAGCGTTCCCCGAAGTCTCCCGATAAAAATGGTACCTCACTTGTGTGGGTAGTCCTAGCGCCCGCGACAAGAAATGTCCCAAAACACAAAGTGGGCACATCCCATTTTTTGACAGAAAACAGAGCTGTTTTTTGCAAAGTGCCTACCTGTAGATTTTGGCCTCTAGCTCAGCCGGCACCTAGGGAAACCTACCAAACCTGTGCATTTTTGAAAACTAGAGACCTAGGGGAATCCAAGATGGGGTGACTTGTGGGGCTCTGACCTGGTTCTGTTACCCAGAATCCTTTGCATTCCTCAAAATTTGGCTAAAAAAACAAATTTTCCTCACATTTCGGTGACAGAAAGTTCTGGAATATGAAAGGAGCCACAAATTTCCTTCCACCCAGCGTTCCCCCCAAGTCTCCCGATAAAAATGATACCTCACTTGTGTGGGTAGGCCTAGCGCCCGCCACAGGAAACGCCCCAAAACACAACGTGGACACATCCCATGTTTTGAAAGAAAACAGAGCTGTTTTTTGCAAAGTGCCTACCTGTAGATTTTGGCCTCTAGCTCAGCCGACACCAAGGGAAACCTACCAAACCTGTGCATTTTTGAAAACTAGAGACCTAGGGGAATCCAAGATGGGGTGACTTGTGGGGCTCTGACCAGGTTCTGTTACCCGGAATCCTTTGCAAACCTCAAAATGTGGCTAAAAAAACATATCTTCCTCACATTTCGGTGACAGAAAGTTCTGGAATCTGAGAGGAGCCACAAATTTCCTTCCACCCAACGTTCCCCGAAGTCTCCCGATAAAAATGGTACCTCACTTGTGTGGGTAGGCCTAGCGCCCACGACAGGAAACGCCCCAAAACACAACGTGGACACATCCCATTTTTTTTAAGAAAACAGAGCTGTTTTTTGCAAAGTGCCTACCTGTAGATTTTGGCCTCTAGCTCAGCCGGCACCTAGGGAAACCTGCCAAACCTGTGCATTTTTGAAAACTATAGACCTAGGGGAATCCAAGATGTGGTGACTTGTGGGGCTCTGATCAGGTTCTGTTACCCAGAATCCTTTGCAAACCTCAAAATTTGGCTAAAAAAACATATTTTCCTCACATTTCGGTGACAGAAAGTTCTGGAATCTGAGAGGAGCCAAAAATGTCCTTCTACTCAGCGTTCCCCGACGTCTCCCGATAAAAATGGTACCTCACTTGTGTGGGTAGTCCTAGCGCCCGCGACAGGAAATGTCCCAAAACACAAAGTGGGCACATCCCATTTTTTGACCAAAAACAGAGCTGTTTTTTGCAAAGTGCCTACCTGTAGATTTTGGCCTCTAGCTCAGCCGGCACCTAGGGAAACCTACCAAACCTGTGCATTTTTGAAAACTAGAGACCAAGGGGAATCCAAGATGGGGTGACTTGTGGGGCTCTGACCAGGTTCTGTTACCCAGAATCCTTTGCAAACCTCAAAATTTGGCTAAAAAAACATATTTTCCTCACATTTCGGTGACAGAAAGTTCTGGAATCTGAGAGTTGCCACACATTTCCTTCCACCCAGAGTTCCCCCAAGTCTCCCGATAAAAATGGTACCTCACTTGTGTGGGTTGGCCTAGCGCCCGCGACAGGATATGCCCCAAAACACAACGTGGACACATCACAGAAAACAGAACTGTTTTTTGCAAAGTTCCTACCTGTCTACTTTGGCCTCTAGCTCAGCCGGCACCTAGGGAAACCCACCAAACCTGTGCATTTTTGAAAACTAGAGACCTAGGGGAATTCAAGATGGGGTGACTTGTGGGGCTCTGACCAGGTTCTGTTACCCAGAATCCTTTGCAAATCTCAAAATTTGGCCAAGAAAACATATTTTCCTCACATTTCGGTGACAGAAAGTTCTGGAATCTGAGAGTTGCCACACATTTCCTTCCACCCAGCGTTCCTCCAAGTCTCCCGATAAAAATGATACCTCACTTGTGTGGGTAGGCCTAGCGCCCGCGACAGGATATGCCCCAAAACACAACGTGGACACATCACAGAAAACAGAGCTGTTTTTTGCAAAGTGCCCACCTGTAGACTTTGGCCTCTAGCTCAGCGGGCACCTAGGGAAACCTACCAAAACTGTGCATTTTTGAAAACTAGAGACCTAGGGGAATCCAAGATGGGGTGACTTGTGGGGCTCTGACCAGGTTCTGTTACCCAGAATCCTTTGCAAACCTCAAAATTTGGCCAACAAAACATATTTTCCACACATTTCGGTGACAGAAAGTTCTGGAATCTGAGAGGAGCCACAAATTTCCTTCCACCCAGCGTTCCCCCAAGTCTCACGATAAAAATGGTACCTCACTTGTGTGGGTAGGCCTAGCGCCCGCGACAGGATATGCCCCAAAACACAACGTGGACACATCACAGAAAACAGAACTGTTTTTTGCAAAGTTCCTACCTGTCTACTTTGGCCTCTAGCTCAGCCGGCACATAGGGAAACCCACCAAACCTGTGCATTTTTGAAAACTAGAGACCTAGGGGAATCCAAGATGGGGTGACTTGTGGGGCTCTGACCAGGTTCTGTTACCCAGAATCCTTTGCAAACCTCAAAATTTGGCCAACAAAACATATTTTCCACACATTTCAGTGACAGAAAGTTCTGGAATCTGAGAGGAGCCACAAATTTCCTTCCACCCAGCGTTCCCCCAAGTCTCCCGATAAAAATGATTCCTTACTTGTGTGGGTAGGCCTAGCGCCCGCGACAGGAAACGCCCCAAAACACAACGTGGACACATCCCATTTTTTGAAAGAAAACAGAGCTGTTTTTTGCAAAGTGCCTACCTGTAGATTTTGGCCTCTAGCTCAGCCGGCATCTAGGGAAACCTACCAAACCTGTGCATTTTTGAAAACTATAGACCTAGGGGAATCCAAGATGTGGTGACTTGTGGGGCTCTGATCAGGTTCTGTTACCCAGAATCCTTTGCAAACCTCAAATTTTGGCTAAAAAAACATATTTTCCTCACATTTCGGTGACAGAAAGATCTGGAATCTGAGAGGAGCCAAAAATTTCCTTCTACTTAGCGTTCCCCGAAGTCTCCCGATAAAAATGGTACCTCACTTGTGTGGGTAGTCCTAGCGCCCGCGACAGGAAATGTCCCAAAACACAAAGTGGGCACATCCCATTTTTTTACAGAAAACAGAGCTGTTTTTTGCAAAGTGCCTACCTGTAGATTTTGGCCTCTAGCTCAGCCGGCACCTAGGGAAACCTACCAAACCTGTGCATTTTTGAAAACTAGAGACCTAGGGGAATCCAAGATGGGGTTACTTGTGGGGCTCTGACCAGGTTCTGTTACCCAGAATCCTTTGCATTCCTCAAAATTTGGCTAAAAAAACAAATTTTCCTCACATTTCGGTGACAGAAAGTTCTGGAATATGAAAGGAGCCACAAACTTCCTTCCACCCAGCGTTCCCCCCAAGTCTCCCGATAAAAATGATACCTCACTTGTGTGGGTAGGCCTAGCGCCCGCCACAGGAAACGCCCCAAAACACAACGTGGACACATCCCATGTTTTGAAAGAAAACAGAGCTGTTTTTTGCAAAGTGCCTACCTGCAGATTTTGGCCTCTAGCTCAGCCGACACCAAGGGAAACCTACCAAACCTGTGCATTTTTGAAAACTAGAGACCTAGGGGAATCCAAGATGGGGTGACTTGTGGGGCTCTGACCAGGTTCTGTTACCCGGAATCCTTTGCAAACCTCAAAATGTGGCTAAAAAAACATATCTTCCTCACATTTCGGTGACAGAAAGTTCTGGAATCTGAGAGGAGCCACAAATTTCCTTCCACCCAACGTTCCCCGAAGTCTCCCGATAAAAATGGTACCTCACTTGTGTGGGTAGGCCTAGCGCCCACGACAGGAAACGCCCCAAAACACAACGTGGACACATCCCATTTTTTTAAAGAAAACAGAGCTGTTTTTTGCAAAGTGCCTACCTGTAGATTTTGGCCTCTAGCTCAGCCGGCACCTAGGGAAACCTACCAAACCTGTGCATTTTTGAAAACTATAGACCTAGGGGAATCAAAGATGTGGTGACTTGTGGGGCTCTGATCAGGTTCTGTTACCCAGAATCCTTTGCAAACCTCAAAATTTGGCTAAAAAAACATATTTTCCTCACATTTCGGTGACAGAAAGTTCTGGAATCTGAGAGGAGCCACAAATTTCCTTCCACCCAGCGTTCCCCCAAGTCTCCCGATAAAAATGATTCCTTACTTGTGTGGGTAGGCCTAGCGCCCGCGACAGGAAACGCCCCAAAACACAACGTGGTCACATCCCATTTTTTGAAAGAAAACAGAGCTGTTTTTTGCAAAGTGCCTACCTGTAGATTTTGGCCTCTAGCTCAGCCGGCATCTAGGGAAACCAACCAAACCTGTGCATTTTTGAAAACTATAGACCTAGGGGAATCCAAGATGTGGTGACTTGTGGGGCTCTGATCAGGTTCTGTTACCCAGAATCCTTTGCAAACCTCAAAATTTGGCTAAAAAAACATATTTTCCTCACATTTCGGTGACAGAAAGTTCTGGAATCTGAGAGGAGCCAAAAATTTCCTTCTACTCACCGTTCCCCGAAGTCTCCCGATAAAAATGGTACCTCACTTGTGTGGGTAGTCCTAGCGCCCGCGACAGGAAATGTCCCAAAACACAAAGTGGGCACATCCCATTTTTTTACAGAAAACAGAGCTGTTTTTTGCAAAGTGCCTACCTGTAGATTTTGGCCTCTAGCTCAGCCGGCACCTAGGGAAACCTACCAAACCTGTGCATTTTTGAAAACTAGAGACCTAGGGGAATCCAAGATGGGGTGACTTGTGGGGCTCTGACCAGGTTCTGTTACCCAGAATCCTTTGCATTCCTCAAAATTTGGCTAAAAAAACAAATTTTCCTCACATTTCGGTGACAGAAAGTTCTGGAATATGAAAGGAGCCACAAATTTCCTTCCACCCAGCGTTCCCCCCAAGTCTCCCGATAAAAATGATACCTCACTTGTGTGGGTAGGCCTAGCGCCCGCCACAGGAAACGCCCCAAAACACAACGTGGACACATCCCATGTTTTGAAAGAAAACAGAGCTGTTTTTTGCAAAGTGCCTACCTGTAGATTTTGGCCTCTAGCTCAGCCGACACCAAGGGAAACCTACCAAACCTGTGCATTTTTGAAAACTAGAGACCTAGGGGAATCCAAGATGGGGTGACTTGTGGGGCTCTGACCAGGTTCTGTTACCCGGAATCCTTTGCAAACCTCAAAATGTGGCTAAAAAAACATATCTTCCTCACATTTCGGTGACAGAAAGTTCTGGAATCTGAGAGGAGCCACAAATTTCCTTCCACCCAACGTTCCCCCAAGTCTCCCGATAAAAATGGTACCTCACTTGTGTGGGTAGGCCTAGCGCCCACGACAGGAAATGCCCCAAAACACAACGTGGACACATCCCATTTTTTTAAAGAAAACAGAGCTGTTTTTTGCAAAGTGCCTACCTGTAGATTTTGGCCTCTAGCTCAGCCGGCACCTAGGGAAACCTACCAAACCTGTGCATTTTTGAAAACTATAGACCTAGGGGAATCCAAGATGTGGTGACTTGTGGGGCTCTGATCAGGTTCTGTTACCCAGAATCCTTTGCAAACCTCAAAATTTGGCTAAAAAAACATATTTTCCTCACATTTCGGTGACAGAAAGTTCTGGAATCTGAGAGGAGACAAAAATGTCCTTCTACTCAGCGTTCCCCGAAGTCTCCCGATAAAAATGGTACCTCACTTGTGTGGGTAGTCCTAGCGCCCGCGACAGGAAATGTCCCAAAACACAAAGTGGGCACATCCCATTTTTTGACCAAAAACAGAGCTGTTTTTTGCAAAGTGCCTACCTGTAGATTTTGCCCTCTAGCTCAGCCGGCACCTAGGGAAACCTACCAAACCTGTGCATTTTTGAAAACTAGAGACCTAGGGGAATCCAAGATGGGGTGACTTGTGGGGCTCTGACCAGGTTCTGTTACCCAGAATCCTTTGCATTCCTCAAAATTTGGCTAAAAAAACACATTTTCCTCACATTTCGGTGACAGAAAGTTCTGGAATATGAAAGGAGCCACAAATTTCCTTCCACCCAGCGTTCCCCCCAAGTCTCCCGATAAAAATGATACCTCACTTGTGTGGGTAGGCCTAGCGCCCGCCACAGGAAACGCCCCAAAACACAACGTGGACACATCCCATGTTTTGAAAGAAAACAGAGCTGTTTTTTGCAAAGTGCCTTCCTGTAGATTTTGGCCTCTAGCTCAGCCGACACCTAGGGAAACCTACCAAACCTGTGCATTTTTGAAAACTAGAGACCTAGGGGAATCCAAGATGGGGTGACTTGTGGGGCTCTGACCAGGTTCTGTTACCCAGAATCCTTTGCAAACCTCAAAATTTGGCTAAAAAAACATATTTTCCTCACATTTCGGTGACAGAAAGTTCTGGAATCTGAGAGGAGCCACAAATTTCCTTCCACCCAGCGTTCCCCGAAGTCTCCCGATAAAAATGGTACCTCGCTTGTGTGGGTAGGCCTAGCGCCCGCGACAGGAAACGCCCCAAAACACAACGTGGACACATCCCATTTTTTTAAAGAAAACAGAGCTGTTTTTTGCAAAGTGCCTACCTGTAGATTTTGGCCTCTAGCTCAGCTGGCACCTAGGGAAACCTACCAAACCTGTGCATTTCGGAAAACTAGAGACCTAGGGGAATCCAAGATGGGGTGACTTGTGGGGCTCTGACCAGGTTCTGTTACCCAGAATCCTTTGCAAACCTCAAAATTTGGCTAAAAAAACATATTTTCCTCACATTTCGGTGACAGAAAGTTCTGGAATCTGAGAGTTGCCACACATTTCCTTCCACCCAGAGTTCCCCCAAGTCTCCCGATAAAAATGGTACCTCACTTGTGTGGGTTGGCCTAGCGCCCGCGACAGGATGTGCCCCAAACCACAACGTGGACACATCACAGAAAACAGAACTGTTTTTTGCAAAGTTCCTACCTGTCTACTTTGGCCTCTAGCTCAGCCGGCACCTAGGGAAACCCACCAAACCTGTGCATTTTTGAAAACTAGAGACCTAGGGGAATTCAAGATGGGGTGACTTGTGGGGCTCTGACCAGGTTCTGTTACCCAGAATCCTTTGCAAATCTCAAAATTTGGCCAACAAAACATATTTTCCTCACATTTCGGTGACAGAAAGTTCTGGAATCTGAGAGTTGCCACACATTTCCTTCCACCCAGCGTTCCTCCAAGTCTCCCGATAAAAATGATACCTCACTTGTGTGGGTAGGCCTAGCGCCCGCGACAGGATATGCCCCAAAACACAACGTGGACACATCACAGAAAACAGAGCTGTTTTTTGCAAAGTGCCCACCTGTAGACTTTGGCCTCTAGCTCAGCGGGCACCTAGGGAAACCTACCAAAACTGTGCATTTTTGAAAACTAGAGACCTAGGGGAATCCAAGATGGGGTGACTTGTGGGGCTCTGACCAGGTTCTGTTACCCAGAATCCTTTGCAAACCTCAAAATTTGGCCAACAAAACATATTTTCCACACATTTCGGTGACAGAAAGTTCTGGAATCTGAGAGGAGCGACAAATTTCCTTCTACTCAGCGTTCCCCGAAGTCTCCCGATAAAAATGGTACCTCACTTGTGTGGGTAGTCCTAGCGCCCGCGACAGGAAATGTCCCAAAACACAAAGTGGGCACATCCCATTTTTTGACCAAAAACAGAGCTGTTTTTTGCAAAGTGCCTACCTGTAGATTTTGGCCTCTAGCTCAGCCGGCACCTAGGGAAACCTACCAAACCTGTGCATTTTTGAAAACTAGAGACCTAGGGGAATCCAAGATGGGGTGACTTGTGGGGCTCTGACCAGGTTCTGTTACCCAGAATCCTATGCATTCCTCAAAATTTGGCTAAAAAAACACATTTTCCTCACATTTCGGTGACAGAAAGTTCTGGAATATGAAAGGAGCCACAAATTTCCTTCCACCCAGCTTTCCCCCCAAGTCTCCCGATAAAAATGATACCTCACTTGTGTGGGTAGGCCTAGCGCCCGCCACAGGAAACGCCCCAAAACACAACGTGGACACATCCCATGTTTTGAAAGAAAACAGAGCTGATTTTTGCAAAGTGCCTACCTGTAGATTTTGGCCTCTAGCTCAGCCGACACCAAGGGAAACCTACCAATCCTGTGCATTTTTGAAAACTAGAGACCTAGGGGAATCCAAGATGGGGTGACTTGTGGGGCTCTGACCAGGTTCTGTTACCCAGAATCCTTTGCAAACCTCAAAATGTGGCTAAAAAAACATATTTTCCTCACATTTCGGTGACAGAAAGTTCTGGAATCTGAGAGGAGCCACAAATTTCCTTCCACCCAGCGTTCCCCGAAGTCTCCCGATAAAAATGGTACCTCACTTGTGTGGGTAGGCCTAGCGCCCGCGACAGGAAACGCCCCAAAACACAACGTGGACACATCCCATTTTTTTAAAGAAAACAGAGCTGTTTTTTGCAAAGTGCCTACCTGTAGATTTTGGCCTCTACCTCAGCCGGCACCTAGGGAAACCTACCAAACCTGTGCATTTTTGAAAACTATAGACCTAGGGGAATCCAAGATGTGGTGACTTGTGGGGCTCTGATCAGGTTCTGTTACCCAGAATCCTTTGCAAACCTCAAAGTTTGGCTAAAAAAACATATTTTCCTCACATTTCGGTGACAGAAAGTTCTGGAATCTGAGAGGAGCCAAAAATGTCCTTCTACTCAGCGTTCCCCGAAGTCTCCCGATAAAAATGGTACCTCACTTGTGTGGGTAGTCCTAGCGCCCGCGACAGGAAATGTCCCAAAACACAAAGTGGGCACATCCCATTTTTTGACCAAAAACAGAGCTGTTTTTTGCAAAGTGCCTACCTGTAGATTTTGGCCTCTAGCTCAGCCAGCACCTAGGGAAACCTACCAAACCTGTGCATTTTTGAAAACTAGAGACCTAGGGGAATCCAAGATGGGGTGACTTGTGGGGCTCTGACCAGGTTCTGTTACCCAGAATCCTTTGCATTCCTCAAAATTTGGCTAAAAAAACACATTTTCCTCACATTTCGGTGACAGAAAGTTCTGGAATATGAAAGGAGCCACAAATTTCCTTCCACCCAGCGTTCCCCCCAAGTCTCCCGATAAAAATGATACCTCACTTGTGTGGGTAGGCGTAGCGCCCGCCACAGGAAACGCCCCAAAACACAACGTGGACACATCCCATGTTTTGAAAGAAAACAGAGCTGTTTTTTGCAAAGTGCCTACCTGTAGATTTTGGCCTCTAGCTCAGCCGACACCAAGGGAAACCTACCAAACCTGTGCATTTTTTAAAACTAGAGACCTAGGGGAATCCAAGATGGGGTGACTTGTGGGGCTCTGACCAGGTTCTGTTACCCAGAATCCTTTGCAAACCTCAAAATGTGGCTAAAAAAACATATTTTCCTCACATTTCGGTGACAGAAAGTTCTGGAATCTGAGAGGAGCCACAAATTTCCTTCAACCCAGCGTTCCCCGAAGTCTCCCGATAAAAATGGTACCTCACTTGTGTGGGTAGGCCTAGCGCCCGCGACAGGAAACGCCCCAAAACACAACGTGGACACATCCCATTTTTTTAAAGAAAACAGAGCTGTTTTTTGCAAAGTGCCTACCTGTAGATTTTGGCCTCTAGCTCAGCTGGCACCTAGGGAAACCTACCAAACCTGTGCATTTCTGAAAACTATAGACCTAGGGGAATCCAAGATGGGGTGACTTGTGGGGCTCTGACCAGGTTCTGTTACCCAGAATCCTTTGCAAACCTCAAAATGAGGCTAAAAAAACATATTTTCCTCACATTTCGGTGACAGAAAGTTCTGGAATCTGAGAGTTGCCACAAATTTCCTTCCACCCAGCGTTCCCCCAAGTCTCCCGATAAAAATGGTACCTCACTTGTGTGGGTAGGCCTAGCGCCCGCGACAGGATATGCCCCAAAACACAACGTGGACACATCACAGAAAACAGAACTGTTTTTTGCAAAGTTCCTACCTGTCTACTTTGGCCTCTAGCTCAGCCGGCACCTAGGGAAACCCACCAAACCTGTGCATTTTTGAAAACTAGAGACCTAGGGGAATCCAAGATGGGGTGACTTGTGGGGCTCTGACCAGGTTCTGTTACCCAGAATCCTTTGCAAACCTCAAAATTTGGCTAAAAAAACATATTTTCCTCACATTTCGGTGACAGAAAGTTCTGGAATCTGAGAGGAGCCACAAATTTCCTTCCACCCAGCGTTCCCCGAAGTCTCCCGATAAAAATGGTACCTCACTTGTGTGGGTAGGCCTAGCGCCCGCGACAGGAAACGCCCCAAAACACAACGTGGACACATCCCATTTTTTTAAAGAAAACAGAGCTGTTTTTTGCAAAGTGCCTACCTCTAGATTTTGGCCCCTAGCTCAGCTGGCACCTAGGGAAACCTACCAAACCTGTGCATTTCTGAAAACTAGAGACCTAGGGGAATCCAAGATGGGGTGACTTGTGGGGCTCTGACCAGGTTCTGTTACCCAGAATCCTTTGCAAACCTCAAAATTTGGCTAAAAAAACATATTTTCCTCACATTTCGGTGACAGAAAGTTCTGGAATCTGAGAGTTGCCACAAATTTCCTTCCACCCAGCGTTCCCCCAAGTCTCCCGATAAAAATGGTACCTCACTTGTTTGGTAGGCCTAGCGCCCGCGACAGGATATGCCCCAAAACACAACGTGGACACATCACAGAAAACAGAACTGTTTTTTGCAAAGTTCCTACCTGTCTACTTTGGCCTCTAGCTCAGCCGGCACCTAGGGAAACCCACCAAACCTGTGCATTTGTGAAAACTAGAGACCTAGGGGAATTCAAGATGGGGTGACTTGTGGGGCTCTGACCAGGTTCTGTTACCCAGAATCCTTTGCAAACCTCAAAATTTGGCCAACAAAACATATTTTCCACACATTTCGGTGACAGAAAGTTCTGGAATCTGAGAGGAGCCACAAATTTCCTTCCACCCAGCGTTCCCCCAAGTCTCCCGATAAAAATGATACCTTACTTGTGTGGGTAGGCCTAGCGCCCGCGACAGGAAACGCCCCAAAACACAACGTGGACACATCACATTTTTTGAAAGAAAACAGAGCTGTTTTTTGCAAAGTGCCTACCTGTAGATTTTGGCCTCTAGCTCAGCCGGCATCTAGGGAAACCTACCAAACCTGTGCATTTTTGAAAACTATAGACCTAGGGGAATCCAAGATGTGGTGACTTGTGGGGCTCTGATCAGGTTCTGTTACCCAGAATCCTTTGCAAACCTCAAAATGTGGCTAAAAAAACATATTTTCCTCACATTTCAGTGACAGAAAGTTCTGGAATCTGAGAGGAGCCAAAAATTTCCTTCTACTCAGCGTTCCCTGAAGTCTCCCGATAAAAATGGTACCTCACTTGTGTGGGTAGTCCTAGCGCCCGCGACAGGAAATGTCCCAAAACACAAAGTGGGCACATCCCATTTTTTTACAGAAAACAGAGCTGTTTTTTGCAAAGTGCCTACCTGTAGATTTTGGCCTCTAGCTCAGCCGGCACCTAAGTAAACCTACCAAACCTGTGCATTTTTTAAAACTAGAGACCTAGGGGAATCCAAGATGGGGTGACTTGTGGGGCTCTGACCAGGTTCTGTTACCCAGAATCCTTTGCATTCCTCAAAATTTGGCTAAAAAAACACATTTTCCTCACATTTCGGTGACAGAAAGTTCTGGAATATGAAAGGAGCCACAAATTTCCTTCCACCCAGCGTTCCCCCCAAGTCTCCCGATAAAAATGATACCTCACTTGTGTGGGTAGGCCTAGCGCCCGCCACAGGAAACGCCCCAAAACACAACGTGGACACATCCCATGTTTTGAAAGAAAACAGAGCTGTTTTTTGCAAAGTGCCTACCTGTAGATTTTGGCCTCTAGCTCAGCCGACACCAAGGGAAACCTACCAAACCTGTGCATTTTTGAAAACTAGAGACCTAGGGGAATCCAAGATGGGGTGACTTGTGGGGCTCTGACCAGGTGCTGTTACCCAGAATCCTTTGCAAACCTAAAAATTTGGCTAAAAAAACATATTTTCCTCACATTTCGGTGACAGAAAGTTCTGGAATCTGAGAGGAGCCACAAATTTCCTTCCACCCAGCGTTCCCCGAAGTCTCCCGATAAAAATGGTACCTCACTTGTGTGGGTAGGCCTAGCGCCCGCGACAGGAAACGCCCCAAAACACAACGTGGACACATCCCATTTTTTTAAAGAAAACAGAGCTGTTTTTTGCAAAGTGCCTACCTCTAGATTTTGGCCCCTAGCTCAGCTGGCACCTAGGGAAACCTACCAAACCTGTGCATTTCTGAAAACTAGAGACCTAGGGGAATCCAAGATGGGGTGACTTGTGGGGCTCTGACCAGGTTCTGTTACCCAGAATCCTTTGCAAACCTCAAAATTTGGCTAAAAAAACATATTTTCCTCACATTTCGGTGACAGAAAGTTCTGGAATCTGAGAGTTGCCACAAATTTCCTTCCACCCAGCGTTCCCCCAAGTCTCCCGATAAAAATGGTACCTCACTTGTTTGGTAGGCCTAGCGCCCGCGACAGGATATGCCCCAAAACACAACGTGGACACATCACAGAAAACAGAACTGTTTTTTGCAAAGTTCCTACCTGTCTACTTTGGCCTCTAGCTCAGCCGGCACCTAGGGAAACCCACCAAACCTGTGCATTTGTGAAAACTAGAGACCTAGGGGAATTCAAGATGGGGTGACTTGTGGGGCTCTGACCAGGTTCTGTTACCCAGAATCCTTTGCAAACCTCAAAATTTGGCCAACAAAACATATTTTCCACACATTTCGGTGACAGAAAGTTCTGGAATCTGAGAGGAGCCACAAATTTTCTTCCACCCAGCGTTCCCCCAAGTCTCCCGATAAAAATGATACCTTACTTGTGTGGGTAGGCCTAGCGCCCGCGACAGGAAACGCCCCAAAACACAACGTGGACACATCACATTTTTTGAAAGAAAACAGAGCTGTTTTTTGCAAAGTGCCTACCTGTAGATTTTGGCCTCTAGCTCAGCCGGCATCTAGGGAAACCTACCAAACCTGTGCATTTTTGAAAACTATAGACCTAGGGGAATCCAAGATGTGGTGACTTGTGGGGCTCTGATCAGGTTCTGTTACCCAGAATCCTTTGCAAACCTCAAAATGTGGCTAAAAAAACATATTTTCCTCACATTTCAGTGACAGAAAGTTCTGGAATCTGAGAGGAGCCAAAAATTTCCTTCTACTCAGCGTTCCCTGAAGTCTCCCGATAAAAATGGTACCTCACTTGTGTGGGTAGTCCTAGCGCCCGCGACAGGAAATGTCCCAAAACACAAAGTGGGCACATCCCATTTTTTTACAGAAAACAGAGCTGTTTTTTGCAAAGTGCCTACCTGTAGATTTTGGCCTCTAGCTCAGCCGGCACCTAAGTAAACCTACCAAACCTGTGCATTTTTTAAAACTAGAGACCTAGGGGAATCCAAGATGGGGTGACTTGTGGGGCTCTGACCAGGTTCTGTTACCCAGAATCCTTTGCATTCCTCAAAATTTGGCTAAAAAAACACATTTTCCTCACATTTCGGTGACAGAAAGTTCTGGAATATGAAAGGAGCCACAAATTTCCTTCCACCCAGCGTTCCCCCCAAGTCTCCCGATAAAAATGATACCTCACTTGTGTGGGTAGGCCTAGCGCCCGCCACAGGAAACGCCCCAAAACACAACGTGGACACATCCCATGTTTTGAAAGAAAACAGAGCTGTTTTTTGCAAAGTGCCTACCTGTAGATTTTGGCCTCTAGCTCAGCCGACACCAAGGGAAACCTACCAAACCTGTGCATTTTTGAAAACTAGAGACCTAGGGGAATCCAAGATGGGGTGACTTGTGGGGCTCTGACCAGGTGCTGTTACCCAGAATCCTTTGCAAACCTAAAAATTTGGCTAAAAAAACATATTTTCCTCACATTTCGGTGACAGAAAGTTCTGGAATCTGAGAGGAGCCACAAATTTCCTTCCACCCAGCGTTCCCCGAAGTCTCCCGATAACAATGGTACCTCACTTGTGTGGGTAGGCCTAGCGCCCGCGACAGGAAACGCCCCAAAACACAACGTAGACACATCCCATTTTTTTAAAGAAAACTGAGCTGTTTTTTGCAAAGTGCCTACCTGTAGATTTTGGCCTCTAGCTCAGCTGGCACCTAGGGAAACCTACCAAACCTGTGCATTTCTGAAAACTAGAGACCGAGGGGAATCCAAGATGGGGTGACTTGTGGGGCTCTGACCAGGTTCTGTTACCCAGAATCCTTTGCAAACCTCAAAATTTGGCTAAAGAAACATATTTTCCTCACATTTCGGTGACAGAAAGTTCTGGAATATGAAAGGAGCCACAAATTTCCTTCCACCCAGCGTTCCCCCCAAGTCTCCCGATAAAAATGATACCTCACTTGTGTGGGTAGGCCTAGCGCCCGCCACAGGAAACGCCCCAAAACACAACGTGGACACATCACAGAAAACAGAACTGTTTTTTGCAAAGTTCCTACCTGTCTACTTTGGCCTCTAGCTCAGCCGGCACCTAGGGAAACCCACCAAACCTGTGCATTTGTGAAAACTAGAGACCTAGGGGAATTCAAGATGGGGTGACTTGTGGGGCTCTGACCAGGTTCTGTTACCCAGAATCCTTTGCAAATCTCAAAATTTGGCCAACAAAACATATTTTCCTCACATTTCGGTGACAGAAAGTTCTGGAATCTGAGAGGAGCCACAAATTTCCTTCCACCCAGCGTTCCCCCAAGTCTCCCGATAAAAATGATACCTCACTTGTGTGGGTAGGCCTAGCGCCCGTGACAGGATATGCCCCAAAACACAAAGTGGACACATCACAGAAAACAGAGCTGTTTTTTGCAAAGTGGCCACCTGTAGACTTTGGCCTCTAGCTCAGCGGGCACCTAGGGAAACCTACCAAAACTGTGCATTTTTTAAAACTAGAGACCTAGGGGAATCCAAGATGGGGTGACTTGTGGGGCTCTGACCAGGTTCTGTTACCCAGAATCCTTTGCAAACCTCAAAATTTGGCTAACAAAACATATTTTCCACACATTTCGGTGACAGAAAGTTCTGGAATCTGAGAGGAGCCACAAATTTCCTTCCACCCAGCGTTCCCCCAAGTCTCCCGATAAAAATGATACCTTACTTGTGTGGGTAGGCCTAGCGCCCGCGACAGGAAACGCCCCAAAACACAACGTGGACACATCCCATTTTTTGAAAGAAAACAGAGCTGTTTTTTGCAAAATGCCTACCTGTAGATTTGGGCCTCTAGCTCAGCCGGCATCTAGGGAAACCTACCAAACCTGTGCATTTTTGAAAACTATAGACCTAGGGGAATCCAAGATGTGGTGACTTGTGGGGCTCTGATCAGGTTCTGTTACCCAGAATCCTTTGCAAACCTCAAAATTTGGCTAAAAAAACATAATTTCCTCACATTTCGGTGACAGAAAGTTCTGGAATCTGAGAGGAGCCAAAAATTTCCTTCTACTCAGCGTTCCCCGAAGTCTCCCGATAAAAATGGTACCTCACTTGTGTGGGTAGTCCTAGCGCCCGCGACAGGAAATGTCCCAAAACACAAAGTGGGCACATCCCATTTTTTTTTACCAAAAACAGAGCTGTTTTTTGCAAAGTGCCTACCTGTAGATTTTGGCCTCTAGCTCAGCCGGCACCTAGGGAAACCTACCAAACCTGTGCATTTTTGAAAACTAGAGACCTAGGGGAATCCAAAATGGGGTGACTTGTGGGGCTCTGACCAGGTTCTGTTACCCAGAATCCTTTGCATTCCTCAAAATTTGGCTAAAAAAACACATTTTCCTCACATTTCGGTGACAGAAAGTTCTGGAATATGAAAGGAGCCACAAATTTCCTTCCACCCAGCGTTCCCCCCAAGTCTCCCGATAAAAATGATACCTCACTTGTGTGGGTAGGCGTAGCGCCCGCCACAGGAAACGCCCCAAAACACAACGTGGACACATCCCATGTTTTGAAAGAAAACAGAGCTGTTTTTTGCAAAGTGCCTTCCTGTAGATTTTGGCCTCTAGCTCAGCCGACACCTAGGGAAACCTACCAAACCTGTGCATTTTTGAAAACTAGAGACCTAGGGGAATCCAAGATGGGGTGACTTGTGGGGCTCTGACCAGGTTCTGTTACCCAGAATCCTTTGCAAACCTCAAAATTTGGCTAAAAAAACATATTTTCCTCACATTTCGGTGACAGAAAGTTCTGGAATCTGAGAGGAGCCACAAATTTCCTTCAACCCAGCGTTCCCCGAAGTCTCCCGATAAAAATGGTACCTCACTTGTGTGGGTAGGCCTAGCGCCCGCGACAGGAAACGCCCCAAAACACAACGTGGACACATCCCATTTTTTTAAAGAAAACAGAGCTGTTTTTTGCAAAGTGCCTACCTGTAGATTTTGGCCTCTAGCTCAGCTGGCACCTAGGGAAACCTACCAAACCTGTGCATTTCTGAAAACTATAGACCTAGGGGAATCCAAGATGGGGTGACTTGTGGGGCTCTGACCAGGTTCTGTTACCCAGAATCCTTTGCAAACCTCAAAATTTGGCTAAAAAAACATATTTTCCTCACATTTCGGTGACAGAAAGTTCTGGAATCTGAGAGGAGCCAAGAATTTCCTTCTACTCAGCGTTCCCCGAAGTCTCCCGATAAAAATGGTACCTCACTTGTGTGGGTAGTCCTAGCGCCCGCGACAGGAAATGTCCCAAAACACAAAGTGGGCACATCCCATTTTTTTACCAAAAACAGAGCTGTTTTTTGCAAAGTGCCTACCTGTAGATTTTGGCCTCTAGCTCAGCCGGCACCTAGGGAAACCTACCAAACCTGTGCATTTTTTAAAACTAGAGACCTAGGGGAATCCAAGATGGGGTGACTTGTGGGGCTCTGACCAGGTTCTGTTACCCAGAATCCTTTGCATTCCTCAAAATTTGGCTAAAAAAACACATTTTCCTCACATTTCGGTGACAGAAAGATCTGGAATATGAAAGGAGCCACAAATTTCCTTCCACCCAGCGTTCCCCCCAAGTCTCCCGATAAAAATGATACCTCACTTGTGTGGGTAGGCGTAGCGCCCGCCACAGGAAACGCCCCAAAACACAACGTGGACACATCCCATGTTTTGAAAGAAAACAGAGCTGTTTTTTGCAAAGTGCCTACCTGTAGATTTTGGCCTCTAGCTCAGCCGACACCAAGGGAAACCTACCAAACCTGTGCATTTTTTAAAACTAGAGACCTAGGGGAATCCAAGATGGGGTGACTTGTGGGGCTCTGACCAGGTTCTGTTACCCAGAATCCTTTGCAAACCTCAAAATGTGGCTAAAAAAACATATTTTCCTCACATTTCGGTGACAGAAAGTTCTGGAATCTGAGAGGAGCCACAAATTTCCTTCAACCCAGCGTTCCCCGAAGTCTCCCGATAAAAATGGTACCTCACTTGTGTGGGTAGGCCTAGCGCCCGCGACAGGAAACGCCCCAAAACACAACGTGGACACATCCCATTTTTTTAAAGAACACAGAGCTGTTTTTTGCAAAGTGCCTACCTGTAGATTTTGGCCTCTAGCTCAGCTGGCACCTAGGGAAACCTACCAAACCTGTGCATTTCTGAAAACTATAGACCATGGGGAATCCAAGATGGGGTGACTTGTGGGGCTCTGACCAGGTTCTGTTACCCAGAATCCTTTGCAAACCTCAAAATGTGGCTAAAAAAAATATTTTCCTCACATTTCGGTGACAGAAAGTTCTGGAATCTGAGAGTTGCCACAAATTTCCTTCCACCCAGCGTTCCCCCAAGTCTCCCGATAAAAATGGTACCTCACTTGTGTGGGTAGGCAAAGCGCCCGCAACAGGATATGCCCCAAAACACAACGTGGACACATCACAGAAAACAGAACTGTTTTTTGCAAAGTTCCTACCTGTCTACTTTGGCCTCTAGCTCAGCCGGCACCTAGGGAAACCCACCAAACCTGTGCATTTTTGAAAACTAGAGACCTAGGGGAATCCAAGATGGGGTGACTTGTGGGGCTCTGACCAGGTTCTGTTACCCAGAATCCTTTGCAAACCTAAAAATTTGGCCAACAAAACATATTTTCCACACATTTCGGTGACAGAAAGTTCTGGAATCTGACAGGAGCCACAAATTTCCTTCCACCCAGCGTTCCCCCAAGTCTCCCGATAAAAATGATTCCTTACTTGTGTGGGTAGGCCTAGCGCCCGCGACAGGAAACGCCCCAAAACACAACGTGGACACATCCCATTTTTTGAAAGAAAACAGAGCTGTTTTTTGCAAAGTGCCTACCTGTAGATTTTGGCCTCTAGCTCAGCCGGCATCTAGGGAAACCTACCAAACCTGTGCATTTTTGAAAACTATAGACCTAGGGGAATCCAAGATGTGGTGACTTGTGGGGCTCTGATCAGGTTCTGTTACCCAGAATCCTTTGCAAACCTCAAAATTTGGCTAAAAAAACATATTTTCCTCACATTTCGGTGACAGAAAGTTCTGGAATCTGAGAGGAGCCAAAAATTTCCTTCTACTTAGCGTTCCCCGAAGTCTCCCGATAAAAATGGTACCTCACTTGTGTGGGTAGTCCTAGCGCCCGCGACAGGAAATGTCCCAAAACACAAAGTAGGCACATCCCATTTTTTTACAGAAAACAGAGCTGTTTTTTGCAAATTGCCTACCTGTAGATTTTGGCCTCTAGCTCAGCCGGCACCTAGGGAAACCTACCAAACCTGTGCATTTTTGAAAACTAGAGACCTAGGGGAATCCAAGATGGGGTGACTTGTGGGGCTCTGACCAGGTTCTGTTACCCAGAATCCTTTGCATTCCTCAAAATTTGGCTAAAAAAACAAATTTTCCTCACATTTCGGTGACAGAAAGTTCTGGAATATGAAAGGAGCCACAAATTTCCTTCCACCCAGCGTTCCCCCCAAGTCTCCCGATAAAAATGATACCTCACTTGTGTGGGTAGGCCTAGCGCCCGCCACAGGAAACGCCCCAAAACACAACGTGGACACATCCCATGTTTTGAAAGAAAACAGAGCTGTTTTTTGCAAAGTGCCTACCTGTAGATTTTGGCCTCTAGCTCAGCCGACACCAAGGGAAACCTACCAAACCTGTGCATTTTTGAAAACTAGAGACCTAGGGGAATCCAAGATGGGGTGACTTGTGGGGCTCTGACCAGGTTCTGTTACCCGGAATCCTTTGCAAACCTCAAAATGTGGCTAAAAAAACATATCTTCCTCACATTTCGGTGACAGAAAGTTCTGGAATCTGAGAGGAGCCACAAATTTCCTTCCACCCAACGTTCCCCCAAGTCTCCCGATAAAAATGGTACCTCACTTGTGTGGGTAGGCCTAGCGCCCACGACAGGAAACGCCCCAAAACACAACGTGGACACATCCCATTTTTTTAAAGAAAACAGAGCTGTTTTTTGCAAAGTGCCTACCTGTAGATTTTGGCCTCTAGCTCAGCCGGCACCTAGGGAAACCTACCAAACCTGTGCATTTTTGAAAACTATAGACCTAGGGGAATCCAAGATGTGGTGACTTGTGGGGCTCTGATCAGGTTCTGTTACCCAGAATCCTTTGCAAACCTCAAAATTTGGCTAAAAAAACATATTTTCCTCACATTTCGGTGACAGAAAGTTCTGGAATCTGAGAGGAGCCAAAAATGTCCTTCTACTCAGCGTTCCCCGAAGTCTCCCGATAAAAATGGTACCTCACTTGTGTGGGTAGTCCTAGCGCCCGCGACAGGAAATGTCCCAAAACACAAAGTGGGCACATCCCATTTTTTGACCAAAAACAGAGCTGTTTTTTGCAAAGTGCCTACCTGTAGATTTTGGCCTCTAGCTCAGCCGGCACCTAGGGAAACCTACCAAACCTGTGCATTTTTGAAAACTAGAGACCTAGGGGAATCCAAGATGGGGTGACTTGTGGGGCTCTGACCAGGTTCTGTTACCCAGAATCCTTTGCATTCCTCAAAATTTGGCTAAAAAAACACATTTTCCTCACATTTCGGTGACAGAAAGTTCTGGAATATGAAAGGAGCCACAAATTTCCTTCCACCCAGCGTTCCCCCCAAGTCTCCCGATAAAAATGATACCTCACTTGTGTGGGTAGGCCTAGCGCCCGCCACAGGAAACGCCCCAAAACACAACGTGGACACATCCCATGTTTTGAAAGAAAACAGAGCTGTTTTTTGCAAAGTGCCTTCCTGTAGATTTTGGCCTCTAGCTCAGCCGACACCTAGGGAAACCTACCAAACCTGTGCATTTTTGAAAACTAGAGACCTAGGGGAATCCAAGATGGGGTGACTTGTGGGGCTCTGACCAGGTTCTGTTACCCAGAATCCTTTGCAAACCTCAAAATTTGGCTAAAAAAACATATTTTCCTCACATTTCGGTGACAGAAAGTTCTGGAATCTGAGAGGAGCCACAAATTTCCTTCCACCCAGCGTTCCCCGAAGTCTCCCGATAAAAATGGTACCTCGCTTGTGTGGGTAGGCCTAGCGCCCGCGACAGGAAACGCCCCAAAACACAACGTGGACACATCCCATTTTTTTAAAGAAAACAGAGCTGTTTTTTGCAAAGTGCCTACCTGTAGATTTTGGCCTCTAGCTCAGCTGGCACCTAGGGAAACCTACCAAACCTGTGCATTTCGGAAAACTAGAGACCTAGGGGAATCCAAGATGGGGTGACTTGTGGGGCTCTGACCAGGTTTTGTTACCCAGAATCCTTTGCAAACCTCAAAATTTGGCTAAAAAAACATATTTTCCTCACATTTCGGTGACAGAAAGTTCTGGAATCTGAGAGTTGCCACACATTTCCTTCCACCCAGAGTTCCCCCAAGTCTCCCGATAAAAATGGTACCTCACTTGTGTGGGTTGGCCTAGCGCCCCGCGACAGGATATGCCCCAAACCACAACGTGGACACATCACAGAAAACAGAACTGTTTTTTGCAAAGTTCCTACCTGTCTACTTTGGCCTCTAGCTCAGCCGGCACCTAGGGAAACCCACCAAACCTGTGCATTTTTGAAAACTAGAGACCTAGGGGAATTCAAGATGGGGTGACTTGTGGGGCTCTGACCAGGTTCTGTTACCCAGAATCCTTTGCAAATCTCAAAATTTGGCCAACAAAACATATTTTCCTCACATTTCGGTGACAGAAAGTTCTGGAATCTGAGAGTTGCCACACATTTCCTTCCACCCAGCGTTCCTCCAAGTCTCCCGATAAAAATGATACCTCACTTGTGTGGGTAGGCCTAGCGCCCGCGACAGGATATGCCCCAAAACACAACGTGGACACATCACAGAAAACAGAGCTGTTTTTTGCAAAGTGCCCACCTGTAGACTTTGGCCTCTAGCTCAGCGGGCACCTAGGGAAACCTACCAAAACTGTGCATTTTTGAAAACTAGAGACCTAGGGGAATCCAAGATGGGGTGACTTGTCGGGCTCTGACCAGGTTCTGTTACCCAGAATCCTTTGCAAACCTCAAAATTTGGCCAACAAAACATATTTTCCACACATTTCGGTGACAGAAAGTTCTGGAATCTGAGAGGAGCGACAAATTTCCTTCTACTCAGCGTTCCCCGAAGTCTCCCGATAAAAATGGTACCTCACTTGTGTGGGTAGTCCTAGCGCCCGCGACAGGAAATGTCCCAAAACACAAAGTGGGCACATCCCATTTTTTGACCAAAAACAGAGCTGTTTTTTGCAAAGTGCCTACCTGTAGATTTTGGCCTCTAGCTCAGCCGGCACCTAGGGAAACCTACCAAACCTGTGCATTTTTGAAAACTAGAGACCTAGGGGAATCCAAGATGGGGTGACTTGTGGGGCTCTGACCGGGTTCTGTTACCCAGAATCCTATGCATTCCTCAAAATTTGGCTAAAAAAACACATTTTCCTCACATTTCGGTGACAGAAAGGTCTGGAATATGAAAGGAGCCACAAATTTCCTTCCACCCAGCTTTCCCCCCAAGTCTCCCGATAAAAATGATACCTCACTTGTGTGGGTAGGCCTAGCGCCCGCCACAGGAAACGCCCCAAAACACAACGTGGACACATCCCATGTTTTGAAAGAAAACAGAGCTGATTTTTGCAAAGTGCCTACCTGTAGGTTTTGGCCTCTAGCTCAGCCGACACCAAGGGAAACCTACCAATCCTGTGCATTTTTGAAAACTAGAGACCTAGGGGAATCCAAGATGGGGTGACTTGTGGGGCTCTGACCAGGTTCTGTTACCCAGAATCCTTTGCAAACCTCAAAATGTGGCTAAAAAAACATATTTTCCTCACATTTCGGTGACAGAAAGTTCTGGAATCTGAGAGTTGCCACACATTTCCTTCCACCCAGAGTTCCCCCAAGTCTCCCGATAAAAATGGTACCTCACTTGTGTGGGTTGGCCTAGCGCCCGCAACAGGATATGCCCCAAACCACAACGTGGACACATCACAGAAAACAGAACTGTTTTTTGCAAAGTTCCTACCTGTCTACTTTGGCCTCTAGCTCAGCCGGCACCTAGGGAAACCCACCAAACCTGTGCATTTTTGAAAACTAGAGACCTAGGGGAATTCAAGATGGGGTGACTTGTGGGGCTCTGACCAGGTTCTGTTACCCAGAATCCTTTGCAAATCTCAAAATGTGGCCAACAAAACATATTTTCCTCACATTTCGGTGACAGAAAGTTCTGGAATCTGAGAGTTGCCACACATTTCCTTCCACCCAGAGTTCCTCCAAGTCTCCCGATAAAAATGATACCTCACTTGTGTGGGTAGGCCTAGCGCCCGCGACAGGATATGCCCCAAAACACAACGTGGACACATCACAGAAAATAGAGCTGTTTTTTGCAAAGTGCCCACCTGTAGACTTTGGCCTCTAGCTCAGCGGGCACCTAGGGAAACCTACCAAAACTGTGCATTTTTGAAAACTAGAGACCTAGGAGAATCCAAGATGGGGTGACTTGTGGGGCTCTGACCAGGTTCTGTTACCCAGAATCCTTTGCAAACCTCAAAATTTGGCCAACAAAACATATTTTCCACACATTTCGGTGACAGAAAGTTCTGGAATCTGAGAGGAGCGACAAATTTCCTTCTACTCAGCGTTCCCCGAAGTCTCCCGATAAAAATGGTACATCACTTGTGTGGGTAGTCCTAGCGCCCGCGACAGGAAATGTCCCAAAACAAAAAGTGGGCACATCCCATTTTTTGACCAAAAACAGAGCTGTTTTTTGCAAAGTGCCTACCTGTAGATTTTGGCCTCTAGCTCAGCCGGCACCTAGGGAAACCTACCAAACCTGTGCATTTTTGAAAACTAGAGACCTAGGGGAATCCAAGATGGGGTGACTTGTGGGGCTCTGACCACGTTCTGTTACCCAGAATCCTATGCATTCCTCAAAATTTGGCTAAAAAAAACACATTTTCCTCACATTTCGGTGACAGAAAGTTCTGGAATATGAAAGGAGCCACAAATTTCCTTCCACCCAGCTTTCCCCCCAAGTCTCCCGATAAAAATGATACCTCACTTGTGTGGGTAGGCCTAGCGCCCGCCACAGGAAACGCCCCAAAACACAACGTGGACACATCCCATGTTTTGAAAGAAAACAGAGCTGATTTTTGCAAAGTGCCTACCTGTAGGTTTTGGCCTCTAGCTCAGCCGACACCAAGGGAAACCTACCAATCCTGTGCATTTTTGAAAACTAGAGACCTAGGGGAATCCAAGATGGGGTGACTTGTGGGGCTCTGACCAGGTTCTGTTACCCAGAATCCTTTGCAAACCTCAAAATGTGGCTAAAAAAACATATTTTCCTCACATTTCGGTGACAGAAAGTTCTGGAATCTGAGAGGAGCCACAAATTTCCTTCCACCCAGCGTTCCCCGAAGTCTCCCGATAAAAATGGTACCTCACTTGTGTGGGTAGGCCTAGCGCCCGCGACAGGAAACGCCCCAAAACACAACGTGGACACATCCCATTTTTTTAAAGAAAACAGAGCTGTTTTTTGCAAAGTGCCTACCTGTAGATTTTGGCCTCTACCTCAGCCGGCACCTAGGGAAACCTACCAAACCTGTGCATTTTTGAAAACTATAGACCTAGGGGAATCCAAGATGTGGTGACTTGTGGGGCTCTGATCAGGTTCTGTTACCCAGAATCCTTTGCAAACCTCAAAGTTTGGCTAAAAAAACATATTTTCCTCACATTTCGGTGACAGAAAGTTCTGGAATCTGAGAGGAGCCAAAAATGTCCTTCTACTCAGCGTTCCCCGAAGTCTCCCGATAAAAATGGTACCTGACTTGTGTGGGTAGTCCTAGCGCCCGCGACAGGAAATGTCCCAAAACACAAAGTGGGCACATCCCATTTTTTGACCAAAAACAGAGCTGTTTTTTGCAAAGTGCCTACCTGTAGATTTTGGCCTCTAGCTCAGCCGGCACCTAGGGAAACCTACCAAACCTGTGCATTTTTGAAAACTAGAGACCTAGGGGAATCCAAGATGGGGTGACTTGTGGGGCTCTGACCAGGTTCTGTTACCCAGAATCCTTTGCATTCCTCAAAATTTGGCTAAAAAAACACATTTTCCTCACATTTCGGTGACAGAAAGTTCTGGAATATGAAAGGAGCCACAAAGTTCCTTCCACCCAGCGTTCCCCCCAAGTCTCCCGATAAAAATGATACATCACTTGTGTGGGTAGGCCTAGCGCCCGCCACAGGAAACGCCCCAAAACACAACGTGGACACATCCCATGTTTTGAAAGAAAACAGAGCTGTTTTTTGCAAAGTGCCTACCTGTAGATTTTGGCCTCTAGCTCAGCCGGCACCTAGGGAAACCTACCAAACCTGTGCATTTTTGAAAACTAGAGACCTAGGGGAATCCAAGATGGGGTGACTTGTGGGGCTCTGACCAGGTTCTGTTACCCAGAATCCTTTGCAAACCTCAAAATTTGGCTAAAAAAACATATTTTCCTCACATTTCGGTGACAGAAAGTTCTGGAATCTGAGAGGAGCCAAGAATTTCCTTCTACTCAGCGTTCCCCGAAGTCTCCCGATAAAAATGGTACCTCACTTGTGTGGGTAGTCCTAGCGCCCGCGACAGGAAATGTCCCAAAACACAAAGTGGGCACATCCCATTTTTTTACCAAAAACAGAGCTGTTTTTTGCAAAGTGCCTACCTGTAGATTTTGGCCTCTAGCTCAGCCGGCACCTAGGGAAACCTACCAAACCTGTGCATTTTTGAAAACTAGAGACCTAGGGGAATCCAAGATGGGGTGACTTGTGGGGCTCTGACCAGGTTCTGTTACCCAGAATCCTTTGCATTCCTCAAAATTTGGCTAAAAAAACACATTTTCCTCACATTTCGGTGACAGAAAGTTCTGGAATATGAAAGGAGCCACAAATTTCCTTCCACCCAGCGTTCCCCCCAAGTCTCCCGATAAAAATGATACCTCACTTGTGTGGGTAGGCGTAGCGCCCGCCACAGGAAACGCCCCAAAACACAACGTGGACACATCCCATGTTTTGAAAGAAAACAGAGCTGTTTTTTGCAAAGTGCCTACCTGTAGATTTTGGCCTCTAGCTCAGCCGACACCAAGGGAAACCTACCAAACCTGTGCATTTTTTAAAACTAGAGACCTAGGGGAATCCAAGATGGGGTGACTTGTGGGGCTCTGACCAGGTTCTGTTACCCAGAATCCTTTGCAAACCTCAAAATGTGGCTAAAAAAACATATTTTCCTCACATTTCGGTGACAGAAAGTTCTGGAATCTGAGAGGAGCCACAAATTTCCTTCAACCCAGCGTTCCCCGAAGTCTCCCGATAAAAATGGTACCTCACTTGTGTGGGTAGGCCTAGCGCCCGCGACAGGAAACGCCCCAAAACACAACGTGGACACATCCCATTTTTTTAAAGAACACAGAGCTGTTTTTTGCAAAGTGCCTACCTGTAGATTTTGGCCTCTAGCTCAGCTGGCACCTAGGGAAACCTACCAAACCTGTGCATTTCTGAAAACTATAGACCTAGGGGAATCCAAGATGGGGTGACTTGTGGGGCTCTGACCAGGTTCTGTTACCCAGAATCCTTTGCAAACCTCAAAATGTGGCTAAAAAAACATATTTTCCTCACATTTCGGTGACAGAAAGTTCTGGAATCTGAGAGTTGCCACAAATTTCCTTCCACCCAGCGTTCCCCCAAGTCTCCCGATAAAAATGGTACCTCACTTGTGTGGGTAGGCCTAGCGCCCGCGACAGGATATGCCCCAAAACACAACGTGGACACATCACAGAAAACAGAACTGTTTTTTGCAAAGTTCCTACCTGTCTACTTTGGCCTCTAGCTCAGCCGGCACCTAGGGAAACCCACCAAACCTGTGCATTTTTGAAAACTAGAGACCTAGGGGAATCCAAGATGGGGTGACTTGTGGGGCTCTGACCAGGTTCTGTTACCCAGAATCCTTTGCAAACCTCAAAATTTGGCCAACAAAACATATTTTCCACACATTTCGGTGACAGAAAGTTCTGGAATCTGAGAGGAGCCACAAATTTCCTTCCACCCAGCGTTCCCCCAAGTCTCCCGATAAAAATGATTCCTTACTTGTGTGGGTAGGCCTAGCGCCCGCGACAGGAAACGCCCCAAAACACAACGTGGACACATCCCATTTTTTGAAAGAAAACAGAGCTGTTTTTTGCAAAGTGCCTACCTGTAGATTTTGGCCTCTAGCTCAGCCGGCATCTAGGGAAACGTACCAAACCTGTGCATTTTTGAAAACTATAGACCTAGGGGAATCCAAGATGTGGTGACTTGTGGGGCTCTGATCAGGTTCTGTTACCCAGAATCCTTTGCAAACCTCAAAATTTGGCTAAAAAAACATATTTTCCTCACATTTCGGTGACAGAAAGTTCTGGAATCTGAGAGGAGCCAAAAATTTCCTTCTACTTAGCGTTCCCCGAAGTCTCCCGATAAAAATGGTACCTCACTTGTGTGGGTAGTCCTAGCGCCCGCGACAGGAAATGTCCCAAAACACAAAGTGGGCACATCCCATTTTTTTACAGAAAACAGAGCTGTTTTTTGCAAAGTGCCTACCTGTAGATTTTGGCCTCTAGCTCAGCCGGCACCTAGGGAAACCTACCAAACCTGTGCATTTTTGAAAACTAGAGACCTAGGGGAATCCAAGATGGGGTGACTTGTGGGGCTCTGACCAGGTTCTGTTACCCAGAATCCTTTGCATTCCTCAAAATTTGGCTAAAAAAACATATTTTCCTCACATTTCGGTGACAGAAAGTTCTGGAATCTGAGAGTTGCCACAAATTTCCTTCCACCCAGCGTTCCCCCAAGTCTCCCGATAAAAATGGTACCTCACTTGTTTGGTAGGCCTAGCGCCCGCGACAGGATATGCCCCAAAACACAACGTGGACACATCACAGAAAACAGAACTGTTTTTTGCAAAGTTCCTACCTGTCTACTTTGGCCTCTAGCTCAGCCGGCACCTAGGGAAACCCACCAAACCTGTGCATTTGTGAAAACTAGAGACCTAGGGGAATTCAAGATGGGGTGACTTGTGGGGCTCTGACCAGGTTCTGTTACCCAGAATCCTTTGCAAACCTCAAAATTTGGCCAACAAAACATATTTTACACACATTTCGGTGACAGAAAGTTCTGGAATCTGAGAGGAGCCACAAATTTCCTTCCACCCAGCGTTCCCCCAAGTCTCCCGATAAAAATGATACCTTACTTGTGTGGGTAGGCCTAGCGCCCGCGACAGGAAACGCCCCAAAACACAACGTGGACACATCACATTTTTTGAAAGAAAACAGAGCTGTTTTTTGCAAAGTGCCTACCTGTAGATTTTGGCCTCTAGCTCAGCCGGCATCTAGGGAAACCTACCAAACCTGTGCATTTTTGAAAACTATAGACCTAGGGGAATCCAAGATGTGGTGACTTGTGGGGCTCTGATCAGGTTCTGTTACCCAGAATCCTTTGCAAACCTCAAAATGTGGCTAAAAAAACATATTTTCCTCACATTGGGTGACAGAAAGTTCTGGAATCTGAGAGGAGCCAAAAATTTCCTTCTACTCAGCGTTCCCCGAAGTCTCCCGATAAAAATGGTACCTCACTTGTGTGGGTAGTCCTAGCGCCCGCGACAGGAAATGTCCCAAAACACAAAGTGGGCACATCCCATTTTTTTACAGAAAACAGAGCTGTTTTTTGCAAAGTGCCTACCTGTAGATTTTGGCCTCTAGCTCAGCCGGCACCTAAGTAAACCTACCAAACCTGTGCATTTTTTAAAACTAGAGACCTAGGGGAATCCAAGATGGGGTGACTTGTGGGGCTCTGACCAGGTTCTGTTACCCAGAATCCTTTGCATTCCTCAAAATTTGGCTAAAAAAACACATTTTCCTCACATTTCGGTGACAGAAAGTTCTGGAATATGAAAGGAGCCACAAATTTCCTTCCACCCAGCGTTCCCCCCAAGTCTCCCGATAAAAATGATACCTCACTTGTGTGGGTAGGCCTAGCGCCCGCCACAGGAAACGCCCCAAAACACAACGTGGACACATCCCATGTTTTGAAAGAAAACAGAGCTGTTTTTTGCAAAGTGCCTACCTGTAGATTTTGGCCTCTAGCTCAGCCGACACCAAGGGAAACCTACCAAACCTGTGCATTTTTGAAAACTAGAGACCTAGGGGAATCCAAGATGGGGTGACTTGTGGGGCTCTGACCAGGTGCTGTTACCCAGAATCTTTTGCAAACCTAAAAATTTGGCTAAAAAAACATATTTTCCTCACATTTCGGTGACAGAAAGTTCTGGAATCTGAGAGGAGCCACAAATTTCCTTCCACCCAGCGTTCCCCGAAGTCTCCCGATAACAATGGTACCTCACTTGTGTGGGTAGGCCTAGCGCCCGCGACAGGAAACGCCCCAAAACACAACGTAGACACATCCCATTTTTTTAAAGAAAACTGAGCTGTTTTTTGCAAAGTGCCTACCTGTAGATTTTGGCCTCTAGCTCAGCTGGCACCTAGGGAAACCTACCAAACCTGTGCATTTCTGAAAACTAGAGACCGAGGGGAATCCAAGATGGGGTGACTTGTGGGGCTCTGACCAGGTTCTGTTACCCAGAATCCTTTGCAAACCTCAAAATTTGGCTAAAAAAACATATTTTCCTCACATTTCGGTGACAGAAAGTTCTGGAATCTGAGAGGAGCCACAAATTTCCTTCCACCCAGCGTTCCCCGAAGTCTCCCGATAAAAATGGTACCTCACTTGTGTGGGTAGGCCTAGCGCCCGCGACAGGAAACGCTCCAAAACACAACGTGGACACATCCCATTTTTTTTAAAGAAAACAGAGCTGTTTTTTGCAAAGTGCCTACCTCTAGATTTTGGCCCCTAGCTCAGCTGGCACCTAGGGAAACCTACCAAACCTGTGCATTTCTGAAAACTAGAGACCTAGGGGAATCCAAGATGGGGTGACTTGTGGGGCTCTGACCAGGTTCTGTTACCCAGAATCCTTTGCAAACCTCAAAATTTGGCTAAAAAAACATATTTTCCTCACATTTCGGTGACAGAAAGTTCTGGAATCTGAGAGTTGCCACAAATTTCCTTCCACCCAGCGTTCCCCCAAGTCTCCCGATAAAAATGGTACCTCACTTGTTTGGTAGGCCTAGCGCCCGCGACAGGATATGCCCCAAAACCCAACGTGGACACATCACAGAAAACAGAACTGTTTTTTGCAAAGTTCCTACCTGTCTACTTTGGCCTCTAGCTCAGCCGGCACCTAGGGAAACCCACCAAACCTGTGCATTTGTGAAAACTAGAGACCTAGGGGAATTCAAGATGGGGTGACTTGTGGGGCTCTGACCAGGTTCTGTTACCCAGAATCCTTTGCAAATCTCAAAATTTGGCCAACAAAACATATTTTCCTCACATTTCGGTGACAGAAAGTTCTGGAATCTGAGAGGAGCCACAAATTTCCTTCCACCCAGCGTTCCCCCAAGTCTCCCGATAAAAATGATACCTCACTTGTGTCGGTAGGCCTAGCGCCCGTGACAGGATATGCCCCAAAACAAAACGTGGACACATCACAGAAAACAGAGCTGTTTTTTGCAAAGTGGCCACCTGTAGACTTTGGCCTCTAGCTCAGCGGGCACCTAGGGAAACCTACCAAAACTGTGCATTTTTGAAAACTAGAGACCTAGGGGAATCCAAGATGGGGTGACTTGTGGGGCTCTGACCAGGTTCTGTTACCCAGAATCCTTTGCAAACCTCAAAATTTGGCTAACAAAACATATTTTCCACACATTTCGGTGACAGAAAGTTCTGGAATCTGAGAGGAGCCACAAATTTCCTTCCACCCAGCGTTCCCCCAAGTCTCCCGATAAAAATGATACCTTACTTGTGTGGGTAGGCCTAGCGCCCGCGACAGGAAACGCCCCAAAACACAACGTGGACACATCCCATTTTTTGAAAGAAAACAGAGCTGTTTTTTGCAAAATGCCTACCTGTAGATTTGGGCCTCTAGCTCAGCCGGCATCTAGGGAAACCTACCAAACCTGTGCATTTTTGAAAACTATAGACCTAGGGGAATCCAAGATGTGGTGACTTGTGGGGCTCTGATCAGGTTCTGTTACCCAGAATCCTTTGCAAACCTCAAAATTTGGCTAAAAAAACATAATTTCCTCACATTTCGGTGACAGAAAGTTCTGGAATCTGAGAGGAGCCAAAAATTTCCTTCTACTCAGCGTTCCCCGAAGTCTCCCGATAAAAATGGTACCTCACTTGTGTGGGTAGTCCTAGCGCCCGCGACAGGAAATGTCCCAAAACACAAAGTGGGCACATCCCATTTTTTTTACCAAAAACAGAGCTGTTTTTTGCAAAGTGCCTACCTGTAGATTTTGGCCTCTAGCTCAGCCGGCACCTAGGGAAACCTACCAAACCTGTGCATTTTTGAAAACTAGAGACCTAGGGGAATCCAAGATGGGGTGACTTGTGGGGCTCTGACCAGGTTCTGTTACCCAGAATCCTTTGCATTCCTCAAAATTTGGCTAAAAAAACACATTTTCCTCACATTTCGGTGACAGAAAGTTCTGGAATATGAAAGGAGCCACAAATTTCCTTCCACCCAGCGTTCCCCCCAAGTCTCCCGATAAAAATGATACCTCACTTGTGTGGGTAGGCGTAGCGCCCGCCACAGGAAACGCCCCAAAACACAACGTGGACACATCCCATGTTTTGAAAGAAAACAGAGCTGTTTTTTGCAAAGTGCCTTCCTGTAGATTTTGGCCTCTAGCTCAGCCGACACCGAGGGAAACCTACCAAACCTGTGCATTTTTTAAAACTAGAGACCTAGGGGAATCCAAGATGGGGTGACTTGTGGGGCTCTGACCAGGTTCTGTTACCCAGAATCCTTTGCAAACCTCAAAATTTGGCTAAAAAAACATATTTTCCTCACATTTCGGTGACAGAAAGTTCTGGAATCTGAGAGGAGCCACAAATTTCCTTCAACCCAGCGTTCCCCGAAGTCTCCCGATAAAAATGGTACCTCACTTGTGTGGGTAGGCCTAGCGCCCGCGACAGGAAACGCCCCAAAACACAACGTGGACACATCCCATTTTTTTAAAGAAAACAGAGCTGTTTTTTGCAAAGTGCCTACCTGTAGATTTTGGCCTCTAGCTCAGCTGGCACCTAGGGAAACCTACCAAACCTGTGCATTTCTGAAAACTATAGACCTAGGGGAATCCAAGATGGGGTGACTTGTGGGGCTCTGACCAGGTTCTGTTACCCAGAATCCTTTGCAAACCTCAAAATTTGGCTAAAAAAACATATTTTCCTCACATTTCGGTGACAGAAAGTTCTGGAATCTGAGAGGAGCCAAGAATTTCCTTCTACTCAGCGTTCCCCGAAGTCTCCCGATAAAAATGGTACCTCACTTGTGTGGGTAGTCCTAGCGCCCGCGACAGGAAATGTCCCAAAACACAAAGTGGGCACATCCCATTTTTTTACCAAAAACAGAGCTGTTTTTTGCAAAGTGCCTACCTGTAGATTTTGGCCTCTAGCTCAGCCGGCACCTAGGGAAACCTACCAAACCTGTGCATTTTTGAAAACTAGAGACCTAGGGGAATCCAAGATGGGGTGACTTGTGGGGCTCTGACCAGGTTCTGTTACCCAGAATCCTTTGCATTCCTCAAAATTTGGCTAAAAAAACACATTTTCCTCACATTTCGGTGACAGAAAGTTCTGGAATATGAAAGGAGCCACAAATTTCCTTCCACCCAGCGTTCCCCCCAAGTCTCCCGATAAAAATGATACCTCACTTGTGTGGGTAGGCGTAGCGCCCGCCACAGGAAACGCCCCAAAACACAACGTGGACACATCCCATGTTTTGAAAGAAAACAGAGCTGTTTTTTGCAAAGTGCCTACCTGTAGATTTTGGCCTCTAGCTCAGCCGACACCAAGGGAAACCTACCAAACCTGTGCATTTTTTAAAACTAGAGACCTAGGGGAATCCAAGATGGGGTGACTTGTGGGGCTCTGACCAGGTTCTGTTACCCAGAATCTTTTGCAAACCTCAAAATGTGGCTAAAAAAACATATTTTCCTCACATTTCGGTGACAGAAAGTTCTGGAATCTGAGAGGAGCCACAAATGTCCTTCAACCCAGCGTTCCCCGAAGTCTCCCGATAAAAATGGTACCTCACTTGTGTGGGTAGGCCTTGCGCCCGCGACAGGAAACGCCCCAAAACACAACGTGGACACATCCCATTTTTTTAAAGAACACAGAGCTGTTTTTTGCAAAGTGCCTACCTGTAGATTTTGGCCTCTAGCTCAGCTGGCACCTAGGGAAACCTACCAAACCTGTGCATTTCTGAAAACTATAGACCTAGGGGAATCCAAGATGGGGTGACTTGTGGGGCTCTGACCAGGTTCTGTTACCCAGAATCCTTTGCAAACCTCAAAATGTGGCTAAAAAAACATATTTTCCTCACATTTCGGTGACAGAAAGTTCTGGAATCTGAGAGTTGCCACAAATTTCCTTCCACCCAGCGTTCCCCCAAGTCTCCCGATAAAAATGGTACCTCACTTGTGTGGGTAGGCCTAGCGCCCGCAACAGGATATGCCCCAAAACACAACGTGGACACATCACAGAAAACAGAACTGTTTTTTGCAAAGTTCCTACCTGTCTACTTTGGCCTCTAGCTCAGCCGGCACCTAGGGAAACCCACCAAACCTGTGCATTTTTGAAAACTAGAGACCTAGGGGAATCCAAGATGGGGTGACTTGTGGGGCTCTGACCAGGTTCTGTTACCCAGAATCCTTTGCAAACCTAAAAATTTGGCCAACAAAACATATTTTCCACACATTTCGGTGACAGAAAGTTCTGGAATCTGACAGGAGCCACAAATTTCCTTCCACCCAGCGTTCCCCCAAGTCTCCCGATAAAAATGATTCCTTACTTGTGTGGGTAGGCCTAGCGCCCGCGACAGGAAACGCCCCAAAACACAACGTGGACACATCCCATTTTTTGAAAGAAAACAGAGCTGTTTTTTGCAAAGTGCCTACCTGTAGATTTTGGCCTCTAGCTCAGCCGGCATCTAGGGAAACCTACCAAACCTGTGCATTTTTGAAAACTATAGACCTAGGGGAATCCAAGATGTGGTGACTTGTGGGGCTCTGATCAGGTTCTGTTACCCAGAATCCTTTGCAAACCTCAAAATTTGGCTAAAAAAACATATTTTCCTCACATTTCGGTGACAGAAAGTTCTGGAATCTGAGAGGAGCCAAAAATTTCCTTCTACTTAGCGTTCCCCGAAGTCTCCCGATAAAAATGGTACCTCACTTGTGTGGGTAGTCCTAGCGCCCGCGACAGGAAATGTCCCAAAACACAAAGTGGGCACATCCCATTTTTTTACAGAAAACAGAGCTGTTTTTTGCAAAGTGCCTACCTGTAGATTTTGGCCTCTAGCTCAGCCGGCACCTAGGGAAACCTACCAAACCTGTGCATTTTTGAAAACTAGAGACCTAGGGGAATCCAAGATGGGGTGACTTGTGGGGCTCTGACCAGGTTCTGTTACCCAGAATCCTTTGCATTCCTCAAAATTTGGCTAAAAAAACACATTTTCCTCACATTTCGGTGACAGAAAGTTCTGGAATATGAAAGGAGCCACAAATTTCCTTCCACCCAGCGTTCCCCCCAAGTCTCCCGATAAAAATGATACCTCACTTGTGTGGGTAGGCGTAGCGCCCGCCACAGGAAACGCCCCAAAACACAACGTGGACACATCCCATGTTTTGAAAGAAAACAGAGCTGTTTTTTGCAAAGTGCCTACCTGTAGATTTTGGCCTCTAGCTCAGCCGACACCAAGGGAAACCTACCAAACCTGTGCATTTTTTAAAACTAGAGACCTAGGGGAATCCAAGATGGGGTGACTTGTGGGGCTCTGACCAGGTTCTGTTACCCAGAATCTTTTGCAAACCTCAAAATGTGGCTAAAAAAACATATTTTCCTCACATTTCGGTGACAGAAAGTTCTGGAATCTGAGAGGAGCCACAAATGTCCTTCAACCCAGCGTTCCCCGAAGTCTCCCGATAAAAATGGTACCTCACTTGTGTGGGTAGGCCTTGCGCCCGCGACAGGAAACGCCCCAAAACACAACGTGGACACATCCCATTTTTTTAAAGAACACAGAGCTGTTTTTTGCAAAGTGCCTACCTGTAGATTTTGGCCTCTAGCTCAGCTGGCACCTAGGGAAACCTACCAAACCTGTGCATTTCTGAAAACTATAGACCTAGGGGAATCCAAGATGGGGTGACTTGTGGGGCTCTGACCAGGTTCTGTTACCCAGAATCCTTTGCAAACCTCAAAATGTGGCTAAAAAAACATATTTTCCTCACATTTCGGTGACAGAAAGTTCTGGAATCTGAGAGTTGCCACAAATTTCCTTCCACCCAGCGTTCCCCCAAGTCTCCCGATAAAAATGGTACCTCACTTGTGTGGGTAGGCCTAGCGCCCGCAACAGGATATGCCCCAAAACACAACGTGGACACATCACAGAAAACAGAACTGTTTTTTGCAAAGTTCCTACCTGTCTACTTTGGCCTCTAGCTCAGCCGGCACCTAGGGAAACCCACCAAACCTGTGCATTTTTTAAAACTAGAGACCTAGGGGAATCCAAGATGGGGTGACTTGTGGGGCTCTGACCAGGTTCTGTTACCCAGAATCCTTTGCAAACCTAAAAATTTGGCCAACAAAACATATTTTCCACACATTTCGGTGACAGAAAGTTCTGGAATCTGACAGGAGCCACAAATTTCCTTCCACCCAGCGTTCCCCCAAGTCTCCCGATAAAAATGATTCCTTACTTGTGTGGGTAGGCCTAGCGCCCGCGACAGGAAACGCCCCAAAACACAACGTGGACACATCCCATTTTTTGAAAGAAAACAGAGCTGTTTTTTGCAAAGTGCCTACCTGTAGATTTTGGCCTCTAGCTCAGCCGGCATCTAGGGAAACCTACCAAACCTGTGCATTTTTGAAAACTATAGACCTAGGGGAATCCAAGATGTGGTGACTTGTGGGGCTCTGATCAGGTTCTGTTACCCAGAATCCTTTGCAAACCTCAAAATTTGGCTAAAAAAACATATTTTCCTCACATTTCGGTGACAGAAAGTTCTGGAATCTGAGAGGAGCCAAAAATTTCCTTCTACTTAGCGTTCCCCGAAGTCTCCCGATAAAAATGGTACCTCACTTGTGTGGGTAGTCCTAGCGCCCGCGACAGGAAATGTCCCAAAACACAAAGTGGGCACATCCCATTTTTTTACAGAAAACAGAGCTGTTTTTTGCAAAGTGCCTACCTGTAGATTTTGGCCTCTAGCTCAGCCGGCACCTAGGGAAACCTACCAAACCTGTGCATTTTTGAAAACTAGAGACCTAGGGGAATCCAAGATGGGGTGACTTGTGGGGCTCTGACCAGGTTCTGTTACCCAGAATCCTTTGCATTCCTCAAAATTTGGCTAAAAAAACAAATTTTCCTCACATTTCGGTGACAGAAAGTTCTGGAATATGAAAGGAGCCACAAATTTCCTTCCACCCAGCGTTCCCCCCAAGTCTCCCGATAAAAATGATACCTCACTTGTGTGGGTAGGCCTAGCGCCCGCCACAGGAAACGCCCCAAAACACAACGTGGACACATCCCATGTTTTGAAAGAAAACAGAGCTGTTTTTTGCAAAGTGCCTACCTGTAGATTTTGGCCTCTAGCTCAGCCGACACCAAGGGAAACCTACCAAACCTGTGCATTTTTGAAAACTAGAGACCTAGGGGAATCCAAGATGGGGTGACTTGTGGGGCTCTGACCAGGTTCTGTTACCCGGAATCCTTTGCAAACCTCAAAATGTGGCTAAAAAAACATATCTTCCTCACATTTCGGTGACAGAAAGTTCTGGAATCTGAGAGGAGCCACAAATTTCCTTCCACCCAACGTTCCCCCAAGTCTCCCGATAAAAATGGTACCTCACTTGTGTGGGTAGGCCTAGCGCCCACGACAGGAAACGCCCCAAAACACAACGTGGACACATCCCATTTTTTTAAAGAAAACAGAGCTGTTTTTTGCAAAGTGCCTACCTGTAGATTTTGGCCTCTAGCTCAGCCGGCACCTAGGGAAACCTACCAAACCTGTGCATTTTTGAAAACTATAGACCTAGGGGAATCCAAGATGTGGTGACTTGTGGGGCTCTGATCAGGTTCTGTTACCCAGAATCCTTTGCAAACCTCAAAATTTGGCTAAAAAAACATATTTTCCTCACATTTCGGTGACAGAAAGTTCTGGAATCTGAGAGGAGCCAAAAATGTCCTTCTACTCAGCGTTCCCCGAAGTCTCCCGATAAAAATGGTACCTCACTTGTGTGGGTAGTCCTAGCGCCCGCGACAGGAAATGTCCCAAAACACAAAGTGGGCACATCCCATTTTTTGACCAAAAACAGAGCTGTTTTTTGCAAAGTGCCTACCTGTAGATTTTGGCCTCTAGCTCAGCCGGCACCTAGGGAAACCTACCAAACCTGTGCATTTTTGAAAACTAGAGACCTAGGGGAATCCAAGATGGGGTGACTTGTGGGGCTCTGACCAGGTTCTGTTACCCAGAATCCTTTGCATTCCTCAAAATTTGGCTAAAAAAACACATTTTCCTCACATTTCGGTGACAGAAAGTTCTGGAATATGAAAGGAGACACAAATTTCCTTCCACCCAGCGTTCCCCCCAAGTCTCCCGATAAAAATGATACCTCACTTGTGTCGGTAGGCCTAGCGCCCGCCACAGGAAACGCCCCAAAACACAACGTGGACACATCCCATGTTTTGAAAGAAAACAGAGCTGTTTTTTGCAAAGTGCCTTCCTGTAGATTTTGGCCTCTAGCTCAGCCGACACCTAGGGAAACCTACCAAACCTGTGCATTTTTGAAAACTAGAGACCTAGGGGAATCCAAGATGGGGTGACTTGTGGGGCTCTGACCAGGTTCTGTTACCCAGAATCCTTTGCAAACCTCAAAATTTGGCTAAAAAAAACATATTTTCCTCACATTTCGGTGACAGAAAGTTCTGGAATCTGAGAGGAGCCACAAGTTTCCTTCCACCCAGCGTTCCCCGAAGTCTCCCGATAAAAATGGTACCTCGCTTGTGTGGGTAGGCCTAGCGCCCGCGACAGGAAACGCCCCAAAACACAACGTGGACACATCCCATTTTTTTAAAGAAAACAGAGCTGTTTTTTGCAAAGTGCCTACCTGTAGATTTTGGCCTCTAGCTCAGCTGGCACCTAGGGAAACCTACCAAACCTGTGCATTTCGGAAAACTAGAGACCTAGGGGAATCCAAGATGGGGTGACTTGTGGGGCTCTGACCAGGTTCTGTTACCCAGAATCCTTTGCAAATCTAAAAATTTGGCTAAAAAAACATATTTTCCTCACATTTCGGTGACAGAAAGTTCTGGAATCTGAGAGGAGCCAAAAATGTCCTTCTACTCAGCGTTCCCCGAAGTCTCCCGATAAAAATGGTACCTCACTTGTGTGGGTAGTCCTAGCGCCCGCGACAGGAAATGTCCCAAAACACAAAGTGGGCACATCCCATTTTTTGACCAAAAACAGAGCTGTTTTTTGCAAAGTGCCTACCTGTAGATTTTGGCCTCTAGCTCAGCCGGCACCTAGGGAAACCTACCAAACCTGTGCATTTTTGAAAACTAGAGACCTAGGGGAATCCAAGATGGGGTGACTTGTGGGGCTCTGACCAGGTTCTGTTACCCAGAATCCTTTGCATTCCTCAAAATTTGGCTAAAAAAACACATTTTCCTCACATTTCGGTGACAGAAAGTTCTGGAATATGAAAGGAGCCACAAATTTCCTTCCACCCAGCGTTCCCCCCAAGTCTCCCCATAAAAATGATACCTCACTTGTGTGGGTAGGCCTAGCGCCCGCCACAGGAAACGCCCCAAAACACAACGTGGACACATCCCATGTTTTGAAAGAAAACAGAGCTGTTTTTTGCAAAGTGCCTTCCTGTAGATTTTGGCCTCTAGCTCAGCCGACACCTAGGGAAACCTACCAAACCTGTGCATTTTTGAAAACTAGAGACCTAGGGGAATCCAAGATGGGGTGACTTGTGGGGCTCTGACCAGGTTCTGTTACCCAGAATCCTTTGCAAACCTCAAAATTTGGCTAAAAAAACATATTTTCCTCACATTTCGGTGACAGAAAGTTCTGGAATCTGAGAGTTGCCACACATTTCCTTCCACCCAGAGTTCCCCCAAGTCTCCCGATAAAAATGGTACCTCACTTGTGTGGGTTGGCCTAGCGCCCGCGACAGGATATGCCCCAAACCACAACGTGGACACATCACAGAAAACAGAACTGTTTTTTGCAAAGTTCCTACCTGTCTACTTTGGCCTCTAGCTCAGCCGGCACCCAGGGAAACCCACCAAACCTGTGCATTTTTGAAAACTAGAGACCTAGGGGAATTCAAGATGGGGTGACTTGTGGGGCTCTGACCAGGTTCTGTTACCCAGAATCCTTTGCAAATCTCAAAATTTGGCCAACAAAACATATTTTCCTCACATTTCGGTGACAGAAAGTTCTGGAATCTGAGAGTTGCCACACATTTCCTTCCACCCAGCGTTCCTCCAAGTCTCCCGATAAAAATGATACCTCACTTGTGTGGGTAGGCCTAGCGCCCGCGACAGGATATGCCCCAAAACACAACGTGGACACATCACAGAAAACAGAGCTGTTTTTTGCAAAGTGCCCACCTGTAGACTTTGGCCTCTAGCTCAGCGGGCACCTAGGGAAACCTACCAAAACTGTGCATTTTTGAAAACTAGAGACCTAGGGGAATCCAAGATGGGGTGACTTGTGGGGCTCTGACCAGGTTCTGTTACCCAGAATCCTTTGCAAACCTCAAAATTTGGCCAACAAAACATATTTTCCACACATTTCGGTGACAGAAAGTTCTGGAATCTGAGAGGAGCGACAAATTTCCTTCTACTCAGCGTTCCCCGAAGTCTCCCGATAAAAATGGTACCTCACTTGTGTGGGTAGTCCTAGCGCCCGCGACAGGAAATGTCCCAAAACACAAAGTGGGCACATCCCATTTTTTGACCAAAAACAGAGCTGTTTTTTGCAAAGTGCCTACCTGTAGATTTTGGCCTCTAGCTCAGCCGGCACCTAGGGAAACCTACCAAACCTGTGCATTTTTGAAAACTAGAGACCTAGGGGAATCCAAGATGGGGTGACTTGTGGGGCTCTGACCAGGTTCTGTTACCCAGAATCCTATGCATTCCTCAAAATTTGGCTAAAAAAACACATTTTCCTCACATTTCGGTGACAGAAAGTTCTGGAATATGAAAGGAGCCACAAATTTCCTTCCACCCAGCTTTCCCCCCAAGTCTCCCGATAAAAATGATACCTCACTTGTGTGGGTAGGCCTAGCGCCCGCCACAGGAAACGCCCCAAAACACAACGTGGACACATCCCATGTTTTGAAAGAAAACAGAGCTGATTTTTGCAAAGTGCCTACCTGTAGGTTTTGGCCTCTAGCTCAGCCGACACCAAGGGAAACCTACCAATCCTGTGCATTTTTGAAAACTAGAGACCTAGGGGAATCCAAGATGGGGTGACTTGTGGGGCTCTGACCAGGTTCTGTTACCCAGAATCCTTTGCAAACCTCAAAATGTGGCTAAAAAAACATATTTTCCTCACATTTCGGTGACAGAAAGTTCTGGAATCTGAGAGGAGCCACAAATTTCCTTCCACCCAGCGTTCCCCGAAGTCTCCCGATAAAAATGGTACCTCACTTGTGTGGGTAGGCCTAGCGCCCGCGACAGGAAACGCCCCAAAACACAACGTGGACACATCCCATTTTTTTAAAGAAAACAGAGCTGTTTTTTGCAAAGTGCCTACCTGTAGATTTTGGCCTCTACCTCAGCCGGCACCTAGGGAAACCTACCAAACCTGTGCATTTTTGAAAACTATAGACCTAGGGGAATCCAAGATGTGGTGACTTGTGGGGCTCTGATCAGGTTCTGTTACCCAGAATCCTTTGCAAACCTCAAAGTTTGGCTAAAAAAACATATTTTCCTCACATTTCGGTGACAGAAAGTTCTGGAATCTGAGAGGAGCCAAAAATGTCCTTCTACTCAGCGTTCCCCGAAGTCTCCCGATAAAAATGGTACCTGACTTGTGTGGGTAGTCCTAGCGCCCGCGACAGGAAATGTCCCAAAACACAAAGTGGGCACATCCCATTTTTTGACCAAAAACAGAGCTGTTTTTTGCAAAGTGCCTACCTGTAGATTTTGGCCTCTAGCTCAGCCGGCACCTAGGGAAACCTACCAAACCTGTGCATTTTTGAAAACTAGAGACCTAGGGGAATCCAAGATGGGGTGACTTGTGGGGCTCTGACCAGGTTCTGTTACCCAGAATCCTTTGCATTCCTCAAAATTTGGCTAAAAAAACACATTTTCCTCACATTTCGGTGACAGAAAGTTCTGGAATATGAAAGGAGCCACAAATTTCCTTCCACCCAGCGTTCCCCCCAAGTCTCCCGATAAAAATGATACATCACTTGTGTGGGTAGGCCTAGCGCCCGCCACAGGAAACGCCCCAAAACACAACGTGGACACATCCCATGTTTTGAAAGAAAACAGAGCTGTTTTTTGCAAAGTGCCTACCTGTAGATTTTGGCCTCTAGCTCAGCCGGCACCTAGGGAAACCTACCAAACCTGTGCATTTTTGAAAACTAGAGACCTAGGGGAATCCAAGATGGGGTGACTTGTGGGGCTCTGACCAGGTTCTGTTACCCAGAATCCTTTGCATTCCTCAAAATTTGGCTAAAAAAACACATTTTCCTCACATTTCGGTGACAGAAAGTTCTGGAATATGAAAGGAGCCACAAATTTCCTTCCACCCAGCGTTCCCCCCAAGTCTCCCGATAAAAATGATACCTCACTTGTGTGGGTAGGCGTAGCGCCCGCCACAGGAAACGCCCCAAAACACAACGTGGACACATCCCATGTTTTGAAAGAAAACAGAGCTGTTTTTTGCAAAGTGCCTACCTGTAGATTTTGGCCTCTAGCTCAGCCGACACCAAGGGAAACCTACCAAACCTGTGCATTTTTTAAAACTAGAGACCTAGGGGAATCCAAGATGGGGTGACTTGTGGGGCTCTGACCAGGTTCTGTTACCCAGAATCCTTTGCAAACCTCAAAATGTGGCTAAAAAAACATATTTTCCTCACATTTCGGTGACAGAAAGTTCTGGAATCTGAGAGGAGCCACAAATTTCCTTCAACCCAGCGTTCCCCGAAGTCTCCCGATAAAAATGGTACCTCACTTGTGTGGGTAGGCCTAGCGCCCGCGACAGGAAACGCCCCAAAACACAACGTGGACACATCCCATTTTTTTAAAGAACACAGAGCTGTTTTTTGCAAAGTGCCTACCTGTAGATTTTGGCCTCTAGCTCAGCTGGCACCTAGGGAAACCTACCAAACCTGTGCATTTCTGAAAACTATAGACCTAGGGGAATCCAAGATGGGGTGACTTGTGGGGCTCTGACCAGGTTCTGTTACCCAGAATCCTTTGCAAACCTCAAAATGTGGCTAAAAAAACATATTTTCCTCACATTTCGGTGACAGAAAGTTCTGGAATCTGAGAGTTGCCACAAATTTCCTTCCACCCAGCGTTCCCCCAAGTCTCCCGATAAAAATGGTACCTCACTTGTGTGGGTAGGCCTAGCGCCCGCGACAGGATATGCCCCAAAACACAACGTGGACACATCACAGAAAAACAGAACTGTTTTTTGCAAAGTTCCTACCTGTCTACTTTGGCCTCTAGCTCAGCCGGCACCTAGGGAAACCCACCAAACCTGTGCATTTTTGAAAACTAGAGACCTAGGAGAATCCAAGATGGGGTGACTTGTGGGGCTCTGACCAGGTTCTGTTACCCAGAATCCTTTGCAAACCTCAAAATTTGGCCAACAAAACATATTTTCCACACATTTCGGTGACAGAAAGTTCTGGAATCTGAGAGGAGCCACAAATTTCCTTCCACCCAGCGTTCCCCCAAGTCTCCCGATAAAAATGATTCCTTACTTGTGTGGGTAGGCCTAGCGCCCGCGACAGGAAACGCCCCAAAACACAACGTGGACACATCCCATTTTTTGAAAGAAAACAGAGCTGTTTTTTGCAAAGTGCGTACCTGTAGATTTTGGCCTCTAGCTCAGCCGGCACCTAGGGAAACCTACCAAACCTGTGCATTTTTGAAAACTATAGACCTAGGGGAATCCAAGATGTGGTGACTTGTGGGGCTCTGATCAGGTTCTGTTACCCAGAATCCTTTGCAAACCTCAAAATTTGGCTAAAAAAACATATTTTCCTCACATTTCGGTGACAGAAAGTTCTGGAATCTGAGAGGAGCCAAAAATTTCCTTCTACTTAGCGTTCCCCGAAGTCTCCCGATAAAAATGGTACCTCACTTGTGTGGGTAGTCCTAGCGCCCGCGACAGGAAATGTCCCAAAACACAAAGTGGGCACATCCCATTTTTTTACAGAAAACAGAGCTGTTTTTTGCAAAGTGCCTACCTGTAGATTTTGGCCTCTAGCTCAGCCGGCACCTAGGGAAACCTACCAAACCTGTGCATTTTTGAAAACTAGAGACCTAGGGGAATCCAAGATGGGGTGACTTGTGGGGCTCTGACCAGGTTCTGTTACCCAGAATCCTTTGCATTCCTCAAAATTTGGCTAAAAAAACAAATTTTCCTCACATTTCGGTGACAGAAAGTTCTGGAATATGAAAGGAGCCACAAATTTCCTTCCACCCAGCGTTCCCCCCAAGCCTCCCGATAAAAATGATACCTCACTTGTGTGGGTAGGCCTAGCGCCCGCCACAGGAAACGCCCCAAAACACAACGTGGACACATCCCATGTTTTGAAAGAAAACAGAGCTGTTTTTTGCAAAGTGCCTACCTGTAGATTTTGGCCTCTAGCTCAGCCGACACCAAGGGAAACCTACCAAACCTGTGCATTTTTGAAAACTAGAGACCTAGGGGAATCCAAGATGGGGTGACTTGTGGGGCTCTGACCAGGTTCTGTTACCCGGAATCCTTTGCAAACCTCAAAATGTGGCTAAAAAAACATATCTTCCTCACATTTCGGTGACAGAAAGTTCTGGAATCTGAGAGGAGCCACAAATTTCCTTCCACCCAACGTTCCCCCAAGTCTCCCGATAAAAATGGTACCTCACTTGTGTGGGTAGGCCTAGCGCCCACGACAGGAAACGCCCCAAAACACAACGTGGACACATCCCATTTTTTTAAAGAAAACAGAGCTGTTTTTTGCAAAGTGCCTACCTGTAGATTTTGGCCTCTAGCTCAGCCGGCACCTAGGGAAACCTACCAAACCTGTGCATTTTTGAAAACTATAGACCTAGGGGAATCCAAGATGTGGTGACTTGTGGGGCTCTGATCAGGTTCTGTTACCCAGAATCCTTTGCAAACCTCAAAATTTGGCTAAAAAAACATATTTTCCTCACATTTCGGTGACAGAAAGTTCTGGAATCTGAGAGGAGCCAAAAATGTCCTTCTACTCAGCGTTCCCCGAAGTCTCCCGATAAAAATGGTACCTCACTTGTGTGGGTAGTCCTAGCGCCCGCGACAGGAAATGTCCCAAAACACAAAGTGGGCACATCCCATTTTTTGACCAAAAACAGAGCTGTTTTTTGCAAAGTGCCTACCTGTAGATTTTGGCCTCTAGCTCAGCCGGCACCTAGGGAAACCTACCAAACCTGTGCATTTTTGAAAACTAGAGACCTAGGGGAATCCAAGATGGGGTGACTTGTGGGGCTCTGACCAGGTTCTGTTACCCAGAATCCTTTGCATTCCTCAAAATTTGGCTAAAAAAACACATTTTCCTCACATTTCGGTGACAGAAAGTTCTGGAATATGAAAGGAGCCACAAATTTCCTTCCACCCAGCGTTCCCCCCAAGTCTCCCCATAAAAATGATACCTCACTTGTGTGGGTAGGCCTAGCGCCCGCCACAGGAAACGCCCCAAAACACAACGTGGACACATCCCATGTTTTGAAAGAAAACAGAGCTGTTTTTTGCAAAGTGCCTTCCTGTAGATTTTGGCCTCTAGCTCAGCCGACACCTAGGGAAACCTACCAAACCTGTGCATTTTTGAAAACTAGAGACCTAGGGGAATCCAAGATGGGGTGACTTGTGGGGCTCTGACCAGGTTCTGTTACCCAGAATCCTTTGCAAACCTCAAAATTTGGCTAAAAAAACATATTTTCCTCACATTTCGGTGACAGAAAGTTCTGGAATCTGAGAGTTGCCACACATTTCATTCCACCCAGAGTTCCCCCAAGTCTCCCGATAAAAATGGTACCTCACTTGTGTGGGTTGGCCTAGCGCCCGCGACAGGATATGCCCCAAACCACAACGTGGACACATCACAGAAAACAGAACTGTTTTTTGCAAAGTTCCTACCTGTCTACTTTGGCCTCTAGCTCAGCCGGCACCTAGGGAAACCCACCAAACCTGTGCATTTTTGAAAACTAGAGACCTAGGGGAATTCAAGATGGGGTGACTTGTGGGGCTCTGACCAGGTTCTGTTACCCAGAATCCTTTGCAAATCTCAAAATTTGGCCAACAAAACATATTTTCCTCACATTTCGGTGACAGAAAGTTCTGGAATCTGAGAGTTGCCACACATTTCCTTCCACCCAGCGTTCCTCCAAGTCTCCCGATAAAAATGATACCTCACTTGTGTGGGTAGGCCTAGCGCCCGCGACAGGATATGCCCCAAAACACAACGTGGACACATCACAGAAAACAGAGCTGTTTTTTGCAAAGTGCCCACCTGTAGACTTTGGCCTCTAGCTCAGCGGGCACCTAGGGAAACCTACCAAAACTGTGCATTTTTGAAAACTAGAGACCTAGGGGAATCCAAGATGGGGTGACTTGTGGGGCTCTGACCAGGTTCTGTTACCCAGAATCCTTTGCAAACCTCAAAATTTGGCCAACAAAACATATTTTCCACACATTTCGGTGACAGAAAGTTCTGGAATCTGAGAGGAGCGACAAATTTCCTTCTACTCAGCGTTCCCCGAAGTCTCCCGATAAAAATGGTACCTCACTTGTGTGGGTAGTCCTAGCGCCCGCGACAGGAAATGTCCCAAAACACAAAGTGGGCACATCCCATTTTTTGACCAAAAACAGAGCTGTTTTTTGCAAAGTGCCTACCTGTAGATTTTGGCCTCTAGCTCAGCCGGCACCTAGGGAAACCTACCAAACCTGTGCATTTTTGAAAACTAGAGACCTAGGGGAATCCAAGATGGGGTGACTTGTGGGGCTCTGACCAGGTTCTGTTACCCAGAATCCTTTGCATTCCTCAAAATTTGGCTAAAAAAACACATTTTCCTCACATTTCGGTGACAGAAAGTTCTGGAATATGAAAGGAGCCACAAATTTCCTTCCACCCAGCGTTCCCCCCAAGTCTCCCGATAAAAATGATACATCACTTGTGTGGGTAGGCCTAGCGCCCGCCACAGGAAACGCCCCAAAACACAACGTGGACACATCCCATGTTTTGAAAGAAAACAGAGCTGTTTTTTGCAAAGTGCCTACCTGTAGATTTTGGCCTCTAGCTCAGCCGACACCAAGGGAAACCTACCAAACCTGTGCATTTTTGAAAACTAGAGACCTAGGGGAATCCAAGATGGGGTGACTTGTGGGGCTCTGACCAGGTTCTGTTACACGGAATCCTTTGCAAACCTCAAAATGTGGCTAAAAAAACATATCTTCCTCACATTTCGGTGACAGAAAGTTCTGGAATCTGAGAGGAGCCACAAATTTCCTTCCACCCAACGTTCCCCCAAGTCTCCCGATAAAAATGGTACCTCACTTGTGTGGGTAGGCCTTGCGCCCACGACAGGAAACGCCCCAAAACACAACGTGGACACATCCCATTTTTTTAAAGAAAACAGAGCTGTTTTTTGCAAAGTGCCTACCTGTAGATTTTGGCCTCTAGCTCAGCCGGCACCTAGGGAAACCTACCAAACCTGTGCATTTTTGAAAACTATAGACCTAGGGGAATCCAAGATGTGGTGACTTGTGGGGCTCTGATCAGGTTCTGTTACCCAGAATCCTTTGCAAACCTCAAAATTTGGCTAAAAAAACATATTTTCCTCACATTTCGGTGACAGAAAGTTCTGGAATCTGAGAGGAGCCAAAAATGTCCTTCTACTCAGCGTTCCCCGAAGTCTCCCGATAAAAATGGTACCTCACTTGTGTGGGTAGTCCTAGCGCCCGCGACAGGAAGTGTCCCAAAACACAAAGTGGGCACATCCCATTTTTTGACCAAAAACAGAGCTGTTTTTTGCAAAGTGCCTACCTGTAGATTTTGGCCTCTAGCTCAGCCGGCACCTAGGGAAACCTACCAAACCTGTGCATTTTTGAAAACTAGAGACCTAGGGGAATCCAAGATGGGGTGACTTGTGGGGCTCTGACCAGGTTCTGTTACCCAGAATCCTTTGCATTCCTCAAAATTTGGCTACAAAAACACATTTTCCTCACATTTCGGTGACAGAAAGTTCTGGAATATGAAAGGAGCCACAAATTTCCTTCCACCCAGCGTTCCCCCCAAGTCTCCCGATAAAAATGATACATCACTTGTGTGGGTAGGCCTAGCGCCCGCCACAGGAAACGCCCCAAAACACAACGTGGACACATCCCATGTTTTGAAAGAAAACAGAGCTGTTTTTTGCAAAGTGCCTACCTGTAGATTTTGGCCTCTAGCTCAGCCGACACCAAGGGAAACCTACCAAACCTGTGCATTTTTGAAAACTAGAGACCTAGGGGAATCCAAGATGGGGTGACTTGTGGGGCTCTGACCAGGTTCTGTTACCCGGAATCCTTTGCAAACCTCAAAATGTGGCTAAAAAAACATATCTTCCTCACATTTCGGTGACAGAAAGTTCTGGAATCTGAGAGGAGCCACAAATTTCCTTCCACCCAACGTTCCCCCAAGTCTCCCGATAAAAATGGTACCTCACTTGTGTGGGTAGGCCTAGCGCCCACGACAGGAAACGCCCCAAAACACAACGTGGACACATCCCATTTTTTTAAAGAAAACAGAGCTGTTTTTTGCAAAGTGCCTACCTGTAGATTTTGGCCTCTAGCTCAGCCGGCACCTAGGGAAACCTACCAAACCTGTGCATTTTTGAAAACTATAGACCTAGGGGAATCCAAGATGTGGTGACTTGTGGGGCTCTGATCAGGTTCTGTTACCCAGAATCCTTTGCAAACCTCAAAATTTGGCTAAAAAAACATATTTTCCTCACATTTCGGTGACAGAAAGTTCTGGAATCTGAGAGGAGCCAAAAATGTCCTTCTACTCAGCGTTCCCCGAAGTCTCCCGATAAAAATGGTACCTCACTTGTGTGGGTAGTCCTAGCGCCCGCGACAGGAAATGTCCCAAAACACAAAGTGGGCACATCCCATTTTTTGACCAAAAACAGAGCTGTTTTTTGCAAAGTGCCTACCTGTAGATTTTGGCCTCTAGCTCAGCCGGCACCTAGGGAAACCTACCAAACCTGTGCATTTTTGAAAACTAGAGACCTAGGGGAATCCAAGATGGGGTGACTTGTGGGGCTCTGACCAGGTTCTGTTACCCAGAATCCTTTGCATTCCTCAAAATTTGGCTAAAAAAACACATTTTCCTCACATTTCGGTGACAGAAAGTTCTGGAATATGAAAGGAGCCACAAATTTCCTTCCACCCAGCGTTCCCCCCAAGTCTCCCGATAAAAATGATACCTCACTTGTGTGGGTAGGCCTAGCGCCCGCCACAGGAAACGCCCCAAAACACAACGTGGACACATCCCATGTTTTGAAAGAAAACAGAGCTGTTTTTTGCAAAGTGCCTTCCTGTAGATTTTGGCCTCTAGCTCAGCCGACACCTAGGGAAACCTACCAAACCTGTGCATTTTTGAAAACTAGAGACCTAGGGGAATCCAAGATGGGGTGACTTGTGGGGCTCTGACCAGGTTCTGTTACCCAGAATCCTTTGCAAACCTCAAAATTTGGCTAAAAAAACATATTTTCCTCACATTTCGGTGACAGAAAGTTCTGGAATCTGAGAGGAGCCACAAATTTCCTTCCACCCAGCGTTCCCCGAAGTCTCCCGATAAAAATGGTACCTCGCTTGTGTGGGTAGGCCTAGCGCCCGCGACAGGAAACGCCCCAAAACACAACGTGGACACATCCCATTTTTTTAAAGAAAACAGAGCTGTTTTTTGCAAAGTGCCTACCTGTAGATTTTGGCCTCTAGCTCAGCTGGCACCTAGGGAAACCTACCAAACCTGTGCATTTCGGAAAACTAGAGACCTAGGGGAATCCAAGATGGGGTGACTTGTGGGGCTCTGACCAGGTTCTGTTACCCAGAATCCTTTGCAAACCTCAAAATTTGGCTAAAAAAACATATTTTCCTCACATTTCGGTGACAGAAAGTTCTGGAATCTGAGAGTTGCCACACATTTCCTTCCACCCAGAGTTCCCCCAAGTCTCCCGATAAAAATGGTACCTCACTTGTGTGGGTTGGCCTAGCGCCCGCGACAGGATATGCCCCAAACCACAACGTGGACATATCACAGAAAACAGAACTGTTTTTTGCAAAGTTCCTACCTGTCTACATTGGCCTCTAGCTCAGCCGGCACCTAGGGAAACCCACCAAACCTGTGCATTTTTGAAAACTAGAGACCTAGGGGAATTCAAGATGGGGTGACTTGTGGGGCTCTGACCAGGTTCTGTTACCCAGAATCCTTTGCAAATCTCAAAATTTGGCCAACAAAACATATTTTCCTCACATTTCGGTGACAGAAAGTTCTGGAATCTGAGAGTTGCCACACATTTCCTTCCACCCAGCGTTCCTCCAAGTCTCCCGATAAAAATGATACCTCACTTGTGTGGGTAGGCCTAGCGCCCGCGACAGGATATGCCCCAAAACACAACGTGGACACATCACAGAAAACAGAGCTGTTTTTTGCAAAGTGCCCACCTGTAGACTTTGGCCTCTAGCTCAGCGGGCACCTAGGGAAACCTACCAAAACTGTGCATTTTTGAAAACTAGAGACCTAGGGGAATCCAAGATGGGGTGACTTGTGGGGCTCTGACCAGGTTCTGTTACCCAGAATCCTTTGCAAACCTCAAAATTTGGCCAACAAAACATATTTTCCACACATTTCGGTGACAGAAAGTTCTGGAATCTGAGAGGAGCGACAAATTTCCTTCTACTCAGCGTTCCCCGAAGTCTCCCGATAAAAATGGTACCTCACTTGTGTGGGTAGTCCTAGCGCCCGCGACAGGAAATGTCCCAAAACACAAAGTGGGCACATCCCATTTTTTGACCAAAAACAGAGCTGTTTTTTGCAAAGTGCCTACCTGTAGATTTTGGCCTCTAGCTCAGCCGGCACCTAGGGAAACCTACCAAACCTGTGCATTTTTGAAAACTAGAGACCTAGGGGAATCCAAGATGGGGTGACTTGTGGGGCTCTGACCAGGTTCTGTTACCCAGAATCCTATGCATTCCTCAAAATTTGGCTAAAAAAACAAATTTTCCTCACATTTCGGTGACAGAAAGTTCTGGAATATGAAAGGAGCCACAAATTTCCTTCCACCCAGCTTTCCCCCCAAGTCTCCCGATAAAAATGATACCTCACTTGTGTGGGTAGGCCTAGCGCCCGCCACAGGAAACGCCCCAAAACACAAAGTGGACACATCCCATGTTTTGAAAGAAAACAGAGCTGATTTTTGCAAAGTGCCTACCTGTAGATTTTGGCCTCTAGCTCAGCCGACACCAAGGGAAACCTACCAATCCTGTGCATTTTTTAAAACTAGAGACCTAGGGGAATCCAAGATGGGGTGACTTGTGGGGCTCTGACCAGGTTCTGTTACCCAGAATCCTTTGCAAACCTCAAAATGTGGCTAAAAAAACATATTTTCCTCACATTTCGGTGACAGAAAGTTCTGGAATCTGAGAGGAGCCACAAATTTCCTTCCACCCAGCGTTCCCCGAAGTCTCCCGATAAAAATGGTACCTCACTTGTGTGGGTAGGCCTAGCGCCCGCGACAGGAAACGCCCCAAAACACAACGTGGACACATCCCATTTTTTTAAAGAAAACAGAGCTGTTTTTTGTAAAGTGCCTACCTGTAGATTTTGGCCTCTACCTCAGCCGGCACCTAGGGAAACCTACCAAACCTGTGCATTTTTGAAAACTATAGACCTAGGGGAATCCAAGATGTGGTGACTTGTGGGGCTCTGATCAGGTTCTGTTACCCAGAATCCTTTGCAAACCTCAAAGTTTGGCTAAAAAAACATATTTTCCTCACATTTCGGTGACAGAAAGTTCTGGAATCTGCGAGGAGCCAAAAATGTCCTTCTACTCAGCGTTCCCCGAAGTCTCCCGATAAAAATGGTACCTGACTTGTGTGGGTAGTCCTAGCGCCCGCGACAGGAAATGTCCCAAAACACAAAGTGGGCACATCCCATTTTTTGACCAAAAACAGAGCTGTTTTTTGCAAAGTGCCTACCTGTAGATTTTGGCCTCTAGCTCAGCCGGCACCTAGGGAAACCTACCAAACCTGTGCATTTTTTAAAACTAGAGACCTAGGGGAATCCAAGATGGGGTGACTTGTGGGGCTCTGACCAGGTTCTGTTACCCAGAATCCTTTGCATTCCTCAAAATTTGGCTAAAAAAACACATTTTCCTCACATTTCGGTGACAGAAAGTTCTGGAATATGAAAGGAGCCACAAATTTCCTTCCACCCAGCGTTCCCCCCAAGTCTCCCGATAAAAATGATACATCACTTGTGTGGGTAGGCCTAGCGCCCGCCACAGGAAACGCCGCAAAACACAACGTGGACACATCCCATGTTTTGAAAGAAAACATAGCTGTTTTTTGCAAAGTGCCTACCTGTAGATTTTGGCCTCTAGCTCAGCCGACACCAAGGGAAACCTACCAAACCTGTGCATTTTTGAAAACTAGAGACCTAGGGGAATCCAAGATGGGGTGACTTGTTCGGCTCTGACCAGGTTCTGTTACCCAGAATCCTTTGCAAACCTCAAAATTTGGCTAAAAAAACATATTTTCCTCACATTTCGGTGACAGAAAGTTCTGGAATCTGAGAGGAGCCACAAATTTCCTTCCACCCAGCGTTCCCCGAAGTCTCCCGATAAAAATGGTACCTCACTTGTGTGGGTAGGCCTAGCGCCCGCGACAGGAAACGCCCCAAAACACAACGTGGACACATCCCATTTTTTAAAAGAAAACAGAGCTGTTTTTTGCAAAGTGCCTACCTGTAGATTTTGGCCTCTAGCTCAGCTGGCACCTAGGGAAACCTACCAAACCTGTGCATTTCTGAAAACTAGAGACCTAGGGGAATCCAAGATGGGGTGACTTGTGGGGCTCTGACCAGGTTCTGTTACCCAGAATCCTTTGCAAACCTCAAAATTTGGCTAAAAAAACATATTTTCCTCACATTTCGGTGACAGAAAGTTCTGGAATCTGAGAGTTGCCACACATTTCCTTCCACCCAGCGTTCCCCCAAGTCCCCCGATAAAAATGGTACCTCACTTGTGTGGGTTGGCCTAGCGCCCGCGACAGGATATGCCCCAAAACACAACGTGGACACATCACAGAAAACAGAACTGTTTTTTGCAAAGTTCCTACCTGTCTACTTTGGCCTCTAGCTCAGCCGGCACCTAGGGAAACCCACCAAACCTGTGCATTTTTGAAAACTAGAGACCTAGGGGAATTCAAGATGGGGTGACTTGTGGGGCTCTGACCAGGTTCTGTTACCCAGAATCCTTTGCAAATCTCAAAATTTGGCCAACAAAACATATTTTCCTCACATTTCGGTGACAGAAAGTTCTGGAATCTGAGAGTTGCCACACATTTCCTTCCACCCAGCGTTCCCCCAAGTCTCCCGATAAAAATGATACCTCACTTGTGTGGGTAGGCCTAGCGCCCGCGACAGGATATGCCCCAAAACACAACGTGGACACATCACAGAAAACAGAGCTGTTTTTTGCAAAGTGCCAACCTGTAGACTTTGGCCTCTAGCTCAGCGGGCACCTAGGGAAACCTACCAAAACTCTGCATTTTTGAAAACTAGAGACCTAGGGGAATCCAAGATGAGGTGACTTGTGGGGCTCTGACCAGGTTCTGTTACCCAGAATCCTTTGCAAACCTCAAAATTTGGCCAACAAAACATATTTTCCACACATTTCGGTGACAGAAAGTTCTGGAATCTGAGAGGAGCCACAAATTTCCTTCTACTCAACGTTCCCCGAAGTCTCCCGATAAAAATGGTACCTCACTTGTGTGGGTAGTCCTAGCGCCCGCGACAGGAAATGTCCCAAAACACAAAGTGGGCACATCCCATTTTTTGACCAAAAACAGAGCTGTTTTTTGCAAAGTGCCTACCTGTAGATTTTGGCCTCTAGCTCAGCCGGCACCTAGGGAAACCTACCAAACCTGTGCATTTTTTAAAACTAGAGACCTAGGGGAATCCAAGATGGGGTGACTTGTGGGGCTCTGACCAGGTTCTGTTACCCAGAATCCTTTGCATTCCTCAAAATTTGGCTAAAAAAACACATTTTCCTCACATTTCGCTGACAGAAAGTTCTGGAATATGAAAGGAGCCACAAATTTCCTTCCACCCAGCATTCCCCCCAAGTCTCCCGATAAAAATGATACCTCACTTGTGTGGGTAGGCCTAGCGCCCGCCACAGGAAACGCCCCAAAACACAACGTGGACACATCCCATGTTTTGAAAGAAAACAGAGCTGTTTTTTGCAAAGTGCCTTCCTGTAGATTTTGGCCTCTAGCTCAGCCGACACCTAGGGAAACCTACCAAACCTGTGCATTTTTGAAAACTAGAGACCTAGGGGAATCCAAGATGGGGTGACTTGTGGGGCTCTGACCAGGTTCTGTTACCCAGAATCCTTTGCAAACCTCAAAATTTGGCTAAAAAAACATATTTTCCTCACATTTCGGTGACAGAAAGTTCTGGAATCTGAGAGTTGCCACACATTTCCTTCCACCCAGCGTTCCCCCAAGTCTCCCGATAAAAATGATACCTCACTTGTGTGGGTAGGCCTAGCGCCCGCGACAGGATATGCCCCAAAACACAACGTGGACACATCACAGAAAACAGAGCTGTTTTTTGCAAAGTGCCCACCTGTAGACTTTGGCCTCTAGCTCAGCGGGCACCTAGGGAAACCTACCAAAACTGTGCATTTTTGAAAACTAGAGACCTAGGGGAATCCAAGATGAGGTGACTTGTGGGGCTCTGACCAGGTTCTGTTACCCAGAATCCTTTGCAAACCTCAAAATTTGGCCAACAAAACATATTTTCCACACATTTCGGTGACAGAAAGTTCTGGAATCTGAGAGGAGCCACAAATTTCCTTCCACCCAGCGTTCCCCCAAGTCTCCCGATAAAAATGATACCTCACTTGTGTGGGTAGGCCTAGCGCCCGTGACAGGATATGCCCCAAAACACAACGTGGACACATCACAGAAAACAGAGCTGTTTTTTGCAAAGTGGCCACCTGTAGACTTTGGCCTCTAGCTCAGCGGGCACCTAGGGAAACCTACCAAAACTGTGCATTTTTTAAAACTAGAGACCTAGGGGAATCCAAGATGGGGTGACTTGTGGGGCTCTGACCAGGTTCCGTTACCCAGAATCCTTTGCAAACCTCAAAATTTGGCCAACAAAACATATTTTCCACACATTTCGGTGACAGAAAGTTCTGGAATCTGAGAGGAGCCACAAATTTCCTTCCACCCAGCGTTCCCCCAAGACTCCCGATAAAAATGATACCTTACTTGTGTGGGTAGGCCTAGCGCCCGCGACAGGAAATGCCCCAAAACACAACGTGGACACATCCCATTTTTTGAAAGAAAACAGAGCTGTTTTTTGCAAAGTGCCTACCTGTAGATTTTGGCCTCTAGCTCAGCCGGCACCTAGGGAAACCTACCAAACCTGTGCATTTTTGAAAACTATAGACCTAGGGGAATCCAAGATGTGGTGACTTGTGGGGCTCTGATCAGGTTCTGTTACCCAGAATCCTTTGCAAACCTCAAAATGTGGCTAAAAAAACATATTTTCCTCACATTTCGGTGACAGAAAGTTCTGGAATCTGAGAGGAGCCAAAAATTTCCTTCTACTCAGCGTTCCCCGAAGTCTCCCGATAAAAATGGTACCTCACTTGTGTGGGTAGTCCTAGCGCCCGCGACAGGAAATGTCCCAAAACACAAAGTGGGCACATCCCATTTTTTGACCAAAAACAGAGCTGTTTTTTGCAAAGTGCCTACCTGTAGATTTTGGCCTCTAGCTCAGCCGGCACCTAGGGAAACCTACCAAACCTGTGCATTTTTTAAAACTAGAGACCTAGGGGAATCCAAGATGGGGTGACTTGTGGGGCTCTGACCAGGTTCTGTTACCCAGAATCCTTTGCATTCCTCAAAATTTGGCTAAAAAAACACATTTTCCTCACATTTCGCTGACAGAAAGTTCTGGAATATGAAAGGAGCCACAAATTTCCTTCCACCCAGCATTCCCCCCAAGTCTCCCGATAAAAATGATACCTCACTTGTGTGGGTAGGCCTAGCGCCCGCCACAGGAAACGCCCCAAAACACAACGTGGACACATCCCATGTTTTGAAAGAAAACAGAGCTGTTTTTTGCAAAGTGCCTTCCTGTAGATTTTGGCCTCTAGCTCAGCCGACACCTAGGGAAACCTACCAAACCTGTGCATTTTTGAAAACTAGAGACCTAGGGGAATCCAAGATGGGGTGACTTGTGGGGCTCTGACCAGGTTCTGTTACCCAGAATCCTTTGCAAACCTCAAAATTTGGCTAAAAAAACATATTTTCCTCACATTTCGGTGACAGAAAGTTCTGGAATCTGAGAGGAGCCACAAATTTCCTTCCACCCAGCGTTCCCCGAATTCTCCCGATAAAAATGGTACCTCACTTGTGTGGGTAGGCCTAGCGCCCGCGACAGGAAACGCCCCAAAACACAGCGTGGACACATCCCATTTTTTTAAAGAAAACAGAGCTGTTTTTTGCAAAGTGCCTACCTGTAGATTTTGGCCTTTAGCTCAGCTGGCACCTAGGGAAACCTACTAAACCTGTGCATTTCTGAAAACTAGAGACCTAGGGGAATCCAAGATGGTGTGACTTGTGGGGCTCTGACCAGGTTCTGTTACCCAGAATCCTTTGCAAACCTCAAAATTTGGCTAAAAAAACATATTTTCCTCACATTTCGGTGACAGAAAGTTCTGGAATCTGAGAGGAGCCACAAATTTCCTTCCACCCAGCGTTCCCCCAAGTCTCCCGATAAAAATGGTACCTCACTTGTGTGGGTAGGCCTAGCGCCCGCGACTGGATATGCCCCAAAACACAACGTGGACACATCACAGAAAACAGAACTGTTTTTTGCAAAGTTCCTACCTGTCTACTTTGGCCTCTAGCTCAGCCGGCACCTAGGGAAACCCACCAAACCTGTGCATTTTTGAAAACTAGAGACCTAGGGGAATTCAAGATGGGGTGACTTGTGGAGCTCTGACCAGGTTCTGTTACCCAGAATCCTTTGCAAATCTCAAAATTTGGCCAACAAAACATATTTTCCTCACATTTCGGTGACAGAAAGTTCTGGAATCTGAGAGGAGCCACAAATTTCCTTCCACCCAGCGTTCCCCCAAGTCTCCCGATAAAAATGATACCTCACTTGTGTGGGTAGGCCTAGCGCCCGTGACAGGATATGCCCCAAAACACAACGTGGACACATCACAGAAAACAGAGCTGTTTTTTGCAAAGTGGCCACCTGTAGACTTTGGCCTCTAGCTCAGCGGGCACCTAGGGAAACCTACCAAAACTGTGCATTTTTTAAAACTAGAGACCTAGGGGAATCCAAGATGGGGTGACTTGTGGGGCTCTGACCAGGTTCCGTTACCCAGAATCCTTTGCAAACCTCAAAATTTGGCCAACAAAACATATTTTCCACACATTTCGGTGACAGAAAGTTCTGGAATCTGAGAGGAGCCTCAAATTTCCTTCCACCCAGCGTTTCCCCAAGACTCCCGATAAAAATGATACCTTACTTGTGTGGGTAGGCCTAGCGCCCGCGACAGGAAATGCCCCAAAACACAACGTGGACACATCCCATTTTTTGAAAGAAAACAGAGCTGTTTTTTGCAAAGTGCCTACCTGTAGATTTTGGCCTCTAGCTCAGCCGGCACCTAGGGAAACCTACCAAACCTGTGCATTTTTGAAAACTATAGACCTAGGGGAATCCAAGATGTGGTGACTTGTGGGGCTCTGATCAGGTTCTGTTACCCAGAATCCTTTGCAAACCTCAAAATGTGGCTAAAAAAACATATTTTCCTCACATTTCGGTGACAGAAAGTTCTGGAATCTGAGAGGAGCCAAAAATTTCCTTCTACTCAGCGTTCCCCGAAGTCTCCCGATAAAAATGGTACCTCACTTGTGTGGGTAGTCCTAGCGCCCGCGACAGGAAATGTCCCAAAACACAAAGTGGGCACATCCCATTTGTTTACAGAAAACAGAGCTGTTTTTTGCAAAGTGCCTACCTGTAGATTTTGGCCTCTAGCTCAGCCGGCACCTAGGGAAACCTACCAAACCTGTGCATTTTTGAAAACTAGAGACCTAGGGGAATCCAAGATGGGGTGACTTGTGGGGCTCTGACCAGGTTCTGTTACCCAGAATCCTTTGCATTCCTCAAAATTTGGCTAAAAAAACACATTTTCCTCACATTTCGGTGACAGAAAGTTCTGGAATATGAAAGGAGCCACAAATTTCCTTCCACCCAGCGTTCCCCCCAAGTCTCCCGATAAAAATGATACCTCACTTGTGTGGGTAGGCCTAGCGCCCGCCACAGAAAACGCCCCAAAACACAACGTGGACACATCCCATGTTTTGAAAGAAAACAGAGCTGTTTTTTGCAAAGTGCCTACCTGTAGATTTTGGCCTCTAGCTCAGCCGACACCAAGGGAAACCTACCAAACCTGTGCATTTTTGAAAACTAGAGACCTAGGGGAATCCAAAATGGGGTGAATTGTGGGGCTCTGACCAGGTTCTGTTACTCAGAATCCTTTGCAAACCTCAAAATTTGGCTAAAAAAACATATTTTCCTCACATTTCGGTGACAGAAAGTTCTGGAATCTGAGAGGAGCCACAAATTTCCTTCCACCCAGCGTTCCCCGAAGTCTCCAAATAAAAATGGTACCTCACTTGTGTGGGTAGGACTAGCGCCCGCGACAGGAAACGCCCCAAAACACAACGTGGACACATCCCATTTTTTTAAAGAAAACAGAGCTGTTTTTTGCAAAGTGCCTACCTGTAGATTTTGGCCTCTAGCTCAGCTGGCACCTAGGGAAACCTACCAAAGCTGTGCATTTCTGAAAACTAGAGACCTAGGGGAATCCAAGATGGGGTGACTTGTGGGGCTCTGACCAGGTTCTGTTACCCAGAATCCTTTGCAATCCTCAAAATTTGGCTAAAAAAACATATTTTCCTCACATTTCGGTGACAGAAAGTTCTGGAATCTGAGAGGAGCCACAAATTTCCTTCCACCCAGCGTTCCCCGAAGTCTCCCGATAAAAATGGTACCTCACTTGTGTGGGTAGGCCTAGCGCCCGCGAAAGGAAACGCCCCAAAACACAACGTGGACACATCACAGAAAACAGAATTGTTTTTTGCAAAGTTCCTACCTGTCTACTTCGGCCTCTAGCTCAGCCGGCACCTAGGGAAACCCACCAAACCTGTGCATTTTTGAAAAGTAGAGACCTAGGGGAATCCAAGATGGGGTGACTTGTGGGGCTCTGACCAGGTTCTGTTACCCAGAATCCTTTGCAAATCTCAAAATTTGGCCAACAAAACATATTTTCCTCACATTTCGGTGACAGAAAGTTCTGGAATCTGAGAGGAGCCACAAATTTCCTTCCACCCAGCGTTCCCCGAAGTCTCCCGATAAAAATGGTACCTCAGTTGTGTGGGTAGGCCTAGCGCCCGCGTCAGCAAACGCCCCAAAACACAACGTGGACACATCCCATTTTTTTAAAGAAAACAGAGCTGTTTTTTGCAAAGTGCCTACCTGTAGATTTTGGCCTCTAGCTCAGCTGGCACCTAGGGAAACCTACTAAACCTGTGCATTTCTGAAAACTAGAGACCTAGGGGAATCCAAGATGGTGTGACTTGTGGGGCTCTGACCAGGTTCTGTTACCCAGAATCCTTTGCAAACCTCAAAATTTGGCTAAAAAAATATATTTTCCTCACATTTCGGTGACAGAAAGTTCTGGAATCTGAGAGTTGCCACAAATTTCCTTCCACCCAGCGTTCCCCCAAGTCTCCCGATAAAAATGGTACCTCACTTGTGTGGGTAGGCCTAGCGCCCGCGACTGGATATGCCCCAAAACACAACGTGGACACATCACAGAAAACAGAACTGTTTTTTGCAAAGTTCCTACCTGTCTACTTTGGCCTCTAGCTCAGCCGGCACCTAGGGAAACCCACCAAACCTGTGCATTTTTTAAAACTAGAGACCTAGGGGAATTCAAGATGGGGTGACTTGTGGAGCTCTGACCAGGTTCTGTTACCCAGAATCCTTTGCAAATCTCAAAATTTGGCCAACAAAACATATTTTCCTCACATTTCGGTGACAGAAAGTTCTGGAATCTGAGAGGAGCCACAAATTTCCTTCCACCCAGCGTTCCACCAAGTCTCCCGATAAAAATGATACCTCACTTGTGTGGGTAGGCCTAGCGCCCGTGACAGGATATGCCCCAAAACACAACGTGGACACATCACAGAAAACAGAGCTGTTTTTTGCAAAGTGGCCACCTGTAGACTTTGGCCTCTAGCTCAGCGGGCACCTAGGGAAACCTACCAAAACTGTGCATTTTTGAAAACTAGAGACCTAGGGGAATCCAAGATGGGGTGACTTGTGGGGCTCTGACCAGGTTCCGTTACCCAGAATCCTTTGCAAACCTCAAAATTTGGCCAACAAAACATATTTTTCACACATTTCGGTGACAGAAAGTTCTGGAATCTGAGAGGAGCCACAAATTTCCTTCCACCCAGCGTTCCCCCAAGTCTCCCGATAAAAATGATACCTCACTTGTGTGGGTAGGCCTAGCGCCCGCGACAGGAAACGCCCCAAAACACAACGTGGACACATCCCATTTTTTGAAAGATAACAGAGCTGTTTTTTGCATAGTGCCTACCTGTAGATTTTGGCCTCTAGCTCAGCCGGCATCTAGGGAAACCTACCAAACCTGTGCATTTTTGAAAACTATAGACCTAGGGGAATCCAAGATGTGGTGACTTGTGGGGCTCTGATCAGGTTCTGTTACCCAGAATCCTTTGCAAACCTCAAAATGTGGCTAAAAAAACATATTTTCCTCACATTTCGGTGACAGAAAGCTCTGGAATCTGAGAGGAGCCAAAAATTTCCTTCTACTCAGCGTTCCCCGAAGTCTCCCGATAAAAATGGTACCTCACTTGTGTGGGTAGTCCTAGCGCCCGCGACAGGAAATGTCCCAAAACACAAAGTGGGCACATCCCATTTTTTTACAGAAAACAGAGCTGTTTTTTGCAAAGTGCCTACCTGTAGATTTTGGCCTCTAGCTCAGCCGGCACCTAGGGAAACCTACCAAACCTGTGCATTTTTGAAAACTAGAGACCTAGGGGAATCCAAGATGGGGTGACTTGTGGGGCTCTGACCAGGTTCTGTTACCCAGAATCCTTTGCATTCCTCAAAATTTGGCTAAAAAAACACATTTTCCTCACATTTCGGTGACAGAAAGTTCTGGAATATGAAAGGAGCCACAAATTTCCTTCCACCCAGCGTTCCCCCCAAGTCTCCCGATAAAAATGATACCTCACTTGTGTGAGTAGGCCTAGCGCCCGCCACAGGAAACGACCCAAAACACAACGTGGACACATCCCATGTTTTGAAAGAAAACAGAGCTGTTTTTTGCAAAGTGCCTACCTGTAGATTTTGGCCTCTAGCTCAGCCGACACCAAGGGAAACCTACCAAACCTGTGCATTTTTGAAAACTAGAGACCTAGGGGAATCCAAGATGGGGTGACTTGTGGGGCTCTGACCAGGTTCTGTTACCCAGAATCCTTTGCAAACCTAAAAATTTGGCTAAAAAAACATATTTTCCTCACATTTCGGTTACAGAAAGTTCTGGAATCTGAGAGGAGCCACAAATTTCCTTCCACCCAGCGTTCCCCGAAAACTCCCGATAAAAATGGTACCTCACTTGTGTGGGTAGGCGTAGCGCCCGCGACAGGAAACGCCCCAAAACACAACGTGGACACATCCCATTTTTTTAAAGAAAACAGAGCTGTTTTTTGCAAAGTGCCTACCTGTAGATTTTGGCCCCTAGCTCAGCTGGCACCTAGGGAAACCTACCAAACCTGTGCATTTCTGAAAACTAGAGACCTAGGGGAATCCAAGATGGGGTGACTTGTGGGGCTCTGACCAGGTTCTGTTACCCAGAATCCTTTGCAAACCTCAAAATTTGGCTAAAAAAACATATTTTCCTCACATTTCGGTGACAGAAAGTTCTGGAATCTGAGAGTTGCCACAAATTTCCTTCCACCCAGCGTTCCCCCAAGTCTCCCGATAAAAATGGTACCTCACTTGTGTGGGTAGGCCTAGCGCCCGCGACTGGATATGCCCCAAAACACAACGTGGACACATCACAGAAAACAGAACTGTTTTTTGCAAAGTTCCTACCTGTCTACTTCGGCCTCTAGCTCAGCCGGCACCTAGGGAAACCCACCAAACCTGTGCATTTTTGAAAAGTAGAGACCTAGGGGAATCCAAGATGGGGTGACTTGTGGGGATCTGACCAGGTTCTGTTACCCAGAATCCTTTGCAAATCTCAAAATTTGGCCAACAAAACATATTTTCCTCACATTTCGGTTACAGAAAGTTCTGGAATCTGAGAGGAGCCACAAATTTCCTTCCACCCAGCGTTCCCCCAAGTCTCCCGATAAAAATGATACCTCACTTGTGTGGGTAGGCCTAGCGCGCGTGACAGGATATGCCCCAAAACACAACGTGGACACATCACAGAAAACAGAGCTGTTTTTTGCAAAGTGGCCACCTGTAGACTTTGGCCTCTAGCTCAGCGGGCACCTAGGGAAACCTACCAAAACTGTGCATTTTTGAAAACTAGAGACCTAGGGGAATCCAAGATGGGGTGACTTGTGGGGCTCTGACCAGGTTCCGTTACCCAGAATCCTTTGCAAACCTCAAAATTTGGCCAACAAAACATATTTTCCACACATTTCGGTGACAGAAAGTTCTGGAATCTGAGAGGAGCCACAAATTTCCTTCCACCCAGCGTTCCCCCAAGACTCCCGATAAAAATGATACCTTACTTGTGTGGGTAGGCCTAGCGCCCGCGACAGGAAACGCCCCAAAACACAACGTGGACACATCCCATTTTTTGAAAGAAAACAGAGCTGTTTTTTGCAAAGTGCCTACCTGTAGATTTTGGCCTCTAGCTCAGCCGGCATCTAGGGAAACCTACCAAACCTGTGCATTTTTGAAAACTATAGACCTAGGGGAATCCAAGATGTGGTGACTTGTGGGGCTCTGATCAGGTTCTGTTACCCAGAATCCTTTGCAAACCTCAAAATGTGGCTAAAAAAACATATTTTCCTCACATTTCGGTGACAGAAAGTTCTGGAATCTGAGAGGAGCCAAAAATTTCCTTCTACTCAGCGTTCCCCGAAGTCTCCCGATAAAAATGGTACCTCACTTATGTGGGTAGTCCTAGCGCCCGCGACAGGAAATGTCCCAAAACACAAAGTGGGCACATCCCATTTTTTTACAGAAAACAGAGCTGTTTTTTGCAAAGTGCCTACCTGTAGATTTTGGCCTCTAGCTCAGCCGGCACCTAGGGAAACCTACCAAACCTGTGCATTTTTGAAAACTAGAGACCTAGGGGAATCCAAGATGGGGTGACTTGTGGGGCTCTGACCAGGTTCTGTTACCCAGAATCCTTTGCATTCCTCAAAATTTGGCTAAAAAAACACATTTTCCTCACATTTCGGTGACAGAAAGTTCTGGAATATGAAAGGAGCCACACATTTCCTTCCACCCAGCGTTCCCCCCAAGTCTCCCGATAAAAATGATACCTCACTTGTGTGGGTAGGCCTAGCGCCCGCCACAGGAAACGCCCCAAAACACAACGTGGACACATCCCATGTTTTGAAAGAAAACAGAGCTGTTTTTTGCAAAGTGCCTACCTGTAGATTTTGGCCTCTAGCTCAGCCGACACCAAGGGAAACCTACCAAACCTGTGCATTTTTGAAAACTAGAGACCTAGGGGAATCCAAGATGGGGTGACTTGTGGGGCTCTGACCAGGTTCTGTTATCCAGAATCCTTTGCAAACCTAAAAATTTGGCTAAAAAAACATATTTCCCTCACATTTCGGTGACAGAAAGTTCTGGAATCTGAGAGGAGCCACAAATTTTCTTCCACCCAGCGTTCCCCGAAGTCTCCCGATAACAATGGTACCTCACTTGTGTGGGTAGGCCTAGCGCCCGCGACAGGAAACGCCCCAAAACACAACGTAGACACATCCCATTTTTTTAAAGAAAACTGAGCTGTTTTTTGCAAAGTGCCTACCTGTAGATTTTGGCCTCTAGCTCAGCTGGCACCTAGGGAAACCTACCAAACCTGTGCATTTCTGAAAACTAGAGACCTAGGGGAATCCAAGATGGGGTGACTTGTGGGGCTCTGACCAGGTTCTGTTACCCAGAATCCTTTGCAAACCTCAAAATTTGGCTAAAAAAACATATTTTCCTCACATTTCGGTGACAGAAAGTTCTGGAATCTGAGAGGAGCCACAAATTTCCTTCCACCCAGCGTTCCCCGAAGTCTCCCGATAAAACTGGTACCTCACCTGTGTGGGTAGGCCTAGCGCCCGCGACAGGAAACGCCCCAAAACACAACGTGGGCACATCCAATTTTTTTAAAGAAAACAGAGCTGTTTTTTGCAAAGTGCCTACCTGTAGATTTTGGCCCCTAGCTCAGCTGGCACCTAGGGAAACCTACCAAACCTGTGCATTTCTGAAAACTAGAGACCTAGGGGAATCCAAGATGGGGTGACTTGTGGGGCTCTGACCAGGTTCTGTTACCCAGAATCCTTTGCAAACCTCAAAATTTGGCTAAAAAAACATATTTTCCTCACATTTCGGTGACAGAAAGTTCTGGAATCTGAGAGTTGCCACAAATTTCCTTCCACCCAGCGTTCCCCCAAGTCTCCCGATAAAAATGGTACCTCACTTGTGTGGGTAGGCCTAGCGCCCGCGACAGGATATGCCCCAAAACACAACGTGGACACATCACAGAAAACAGAGCTGTTTTTTGCAAAGTGGCCACCTGTAGACTTTGGCCTCTAGCTCAGCGGGCACCTAGGGAAACCTACCAAAACTGTGCATTTTTGAAAACTAGAGACCTAGGGGAATCCAAGATGGGGTGACTTGTGGGGCTCTGACCAGGTTCTGTTACCCAGAATCCTTTGCAAACCTCAAAATTTGGCTAACAAAACATATTTTCCACACATTTCGGTGACAGAAAGTTCTGGAATCTGAGAGGAGCCACAAATTTCCTTCCACCCAGCGTTCCCCCAAGTCTCCCGATAAAAATGATACCTTACTTGTGTGGGTAGGCCTAGCGCCCGCGACAGGAAACGCCCCAAAACACAACGTGGACACATCCCATTTTTTGAAAGAAAACAGAGCTGTTTTTTGCAAAATGCCTACCTGTAGATTTGGGCCTCTAGCTCAGCCGGCATCTAGGGAAACCTACCAAACCTGTGCATTTTTGAAAACTATAGACCTAGGGGAATCCAAGATGTGGTTACTTGTGGGGCTCTGATCAGGTTCTGTTACCCAGAATCCTTTGCAAACCTCAAAATTTGGCTAAAAAAACATAATTTCCTCACATTTCGGTGACAGAAAGTTCTGGAATCTGAGAGGAGCCAAAAATTTCCTTCTACTCAGCGTTCCCCGAAGTCTCCCGATAAAAATGGTACCTCACTTGTGTGGTTAGTCCTAGCGCCCGCGACAGGAAATGTCCCAAAACACAAAGTGGGCACATCCCATTTTTTTACAGAAAACAGAGCTGTTTTTTGCAAAGTGCCTACCTGTAGATTTTGCCCTCTAGTTCGGCCGGCACCTAGGGAAACCTACCAAACCTGTGCATTTTTGAAAACTAGAGACCTAGGGGAATCCAAGATGGGGTGACTTGTGGGGCTCTGACCAGGTTCTGTTACCCAGAATCCTTTGCATTCCTCAAAATTTGGCTAAAAAAACACATTTTCCTCACATTTCGGTGACAGAAAGTTCTGGAATATGAAAGGAGCCACAAATTTCCTTCCACCCAGCGTTCCCCCCAAGTCTCCCGATAAAAATGATACCTCACTTGTGTGGGTAGGCCTAGCGCCCGCCACAGAAAACGCCCCAAAACACAACGTGGACACATCCCATGTTTTGAAAGAAAACAGAGCTGTTTTTTGCAAAGTGCCTACCTGTAGATTTTGGCCTCTAGCTCAGCCGACACCAAGGGAAACCTACCAAACCTGTGCATTTTTGAAAACTAGAGACCTAGGGGAATCCAAAATGGGGTGACTTGTGGGGCTCTGACCAGGTTCTGTTACCCAGAATCCTTTGCAAACCTCAAAATTTGGCTAAAAAAACATATTTTCCTCACATTTCGGTGACAGAAAGTTCTGGAATCTGAGAGGAGCCACAAATTTCCTTCCACCCAGCGTTCCCCGAAGTCTCCCGATAAAAATGGTACCTCACTTGTGTGGGTAGTCCTAGCGCCCGCGACAGGAAATGTCCCAAAACACAAAGTGGGCACATCCCATTTTTTTACAGAAAACAGAGCTGTTTTTTGCAAAGTGCCTACCTGTAGATTTTGGCCTCTAGCTCAGCTGGCACCTAGGGAAACCTACCAAACCTGTGCATTTTTGAAAACTAGAGACCTAGGGGAATCCAAGATGGGGTGACTTGTGGGGCTCTGACCAGGTTCTGTTACCCAGAATCCTTTGCATTCCTCAAAATTTGGCTAAAAAAACACATTTTCCTCACATTTCGGTGACAGAAAGTTCTGGAATATGAAAGGAGCCACAAATTTCCTTCCACCCAGCGTTCCCCCCAAGTCTCCCGATAAAAATGATACCTCACTTGTGTGGGTAGGCCTAGCGCCCGCCACAGGAAACGCCCCAAAACACAACGTGGACACATCCCATGTTTTGAAAGAAAACAGAGCTGTTTTTTGCAAAGTGCCTACCTGTAGATTTTGGCCTCTAGCTCAGCCGACACCAAGGGAAACCTACCAAACCTGTGCATTTTTTAAAACTAGAGACCTAGGGGAATCCAAGATGGGGTGACTTGTGGGGCTCTGACCAGGTTCTGTTACCCAGAATCCTTTGCAAACCTAAAAATTTGGCTAAAAAAACATATTTTCCTCACATTTCGGTGACAGAAAGTTCTGGAATCTGAGAGGAGCCACAAATTTCCTTCCACCCAGCGTTCCCCGAAGTCTCCCGATAACAATGGTACCTCACTTGTGTGGGTAGGCCTAGCGCCCGCGTCAGCAAACGCCCCAAAACACAACGTGGACACATCCCATTTTTTTAAAGAAAACAGAGCTGTTTTTTGCAAAGTGCCTACCTGTAGATTTTGGCCTCTAGCTCAGCTGGCACCTAGGGAAACCTACTAAACCTGTGCATTTCTGAAAACTAGAGACCTAGGGGAATCCAAGATGGTGTGACTTGTGGGGCTCTGACCAGGTTCTGTTACCCAGAATCCTTTGCAAACCTCAAAATTTGGCTAAAAAAACATATTTTCCTCACATTTCGGTGACAGAAAGTTCTGGAATCTGAGAGGAGCCACAAATTTCCTTCCACCCAGCGTTCCCCCAAGTCTCCCGATAAAAATGGTACCTCAATTGTGTGGGTAGGCCTAGCGCCCGCGACTGGATATGCCCCAAAACACAACGTGGACACATCACAGAAAACAGAACTGTTTTTTGCAAAGTTCCTACCTGTCTACTTTGGCCTCTAGCTCAGCCGGCACCTAGGGAAACCCACCAAACCTGTGCATTTTTTAAAACTAGAGACCTAGGGGAATTCAAGATGGGGTGACTTGTGGAGCTCTGACCAGGTTCTGTTACCCAGAATCCTTTGCAAATCTCAAAATTTGGCCAACAAAACATATTTTCCTCACATTTCGGTGACAGAAAGTTCTGGAATCTGAGAGGAGCCACAAATTTCCTTCCACCCAGCGTTCCACCAAGTCTCCCGATAAAAATGATACCTCACTTGTGTGGGTAGGCCTAGCGCCCGTGACAGGATATGCCCCAAAACACAACGTGGACACATCACAGAAAACAGAGCTGTTTTTTGCAAAGTGGCCACCTGTAGACTTTGGCCTCTAGCTCAGCGGGCACCTAGGGAAACCTACCAAAACTGTGCATTTTTGAAAACTAGAGACCTAGGGGAATCCAAGATGGGGTGACTTGTGGGGCTCTGACCAGGTTCCGTTACCCAGAATCCTTTGCAAACCTCAAAATTTGGCCAACAAAACATATTTTTCACACATTTCGGTGACAGAAAGTTCTGGAATCTGAGAGGAGCCACAAATTTCCTTCCACCCAGCGTTCCCCCAAGTCTCCCGATAAAAATGATACCTCACTTGTGTGGGTAGGCCTAGCGCCCGCGACAGGAAACGCCCCAAAACACAACGTGGACACATCCCATTTTTTGAAAGATAACAGAGCTGTTTTTTGCAAAGTGCCTACCTGTAGATTTTGGCCTCTAGCTCAGCCGGCATCTAGGGAAACCTACCAAACCTGTGCATTTTTGAAAACTATAGACCTAGGGGAATCCAAGATGTGGTGACTTGTGGGGCTCTGATCAGGTTCTGTTACCCAGAATCCTTTGCAAACCTCAAAATGTGGCTAAAAAAACATATTTTCCTCACATTTCGGTGACAGAAAGTTCTGGAATCTGAGAGGAGCCAAAAATTTCCTTCTACTCAGCGTTCCCCGAAGTCTCCCGATAAAAATGGTACCTCACTTGTGTGGGTAGTCCTAGCGCCCGCGACAGGAAATGTCCCAAAACACAAAGTGGGCACATCCCATTTTTTTACAGAAAACAGAGCTGTTTTTTGCAAAGTGCCTACCTGTAGATTTTGGCCTCTAGCTCAGCCGGCACCTAGGGAAACCTACCAAACCTGTGCATTTTTGAAAACTAGAGACCTAGGGGAATCCAAGATGGGGTGACTTGTGGGGCTCTGACCAGGTTCTGTTACCCAGAATCCTTTGCATTCCTCAAAATTTGGCTAAAAAAACACATTTTCCTCACATTTCGGTGACAGAAAGTTCTGGAATATGAAAGGAGCCACAAATTTCCTTCCACCCAGCGTTCCCCCCAAGTCTCCCGATAAAAATGATACCTCACTTGTGTGAGTAGGCCTAGCGCCCGCCACAGGAAACGACCCAAAACACAACGTGGACACATCCCATGTTTTGAAAGAAAACAGAGCTGTTTTTTGCAAAGTGCCTACCTGTAGATTTTGGCCTCTAGCTCAGCCGACACCAAGGGAAACCTACCAAACCTGTGCATTTTTTAAAACTAGAGACCTAGGGGAATCCAAGATGGGGTGACTTGTGGGGCTCTGACCAGGTTCTGTTACCCAGAATCCTTTGCAAACCTAAAAATTTGGCTAAAAAAACATATTTTCCTCACATTTCGGTTACAGAAAGTTCTGGAATCTGAGAGGAGCCACAAATTTCCTTCCACCCAGCGTTCCCCGAAAACTCCCGATAAAAATGGTACCTCACTTGTGTGGGTAGGCGTAGCGCCCGCGACAGGAAACGCCCCAAAACACAACGTGGACACATCCCATTTTTTTTAAAGAAAACAGAGCTGTTTTTTGCAAAGTGCCTACCTGTAGATTTTGGCCCCTAGCTCAGCTGGCACCTAGGGAAACCTACCAAACCTGTGCATTTCTGAAAACTAGAGACCTAGGGGAATCCAAGATGGGGTGACTTGTGGGGCTCTGACCAGGTTCTGTTACCCAGAATCCTTTGCAAACCTCAAAATTTGGCTAAAAAAACATATTTTCCTCACATTTCGGTGACAGAAAGTTCTGGAATCTGAGAGTTGCCACAAATTTCCTTCCACCCAGCGTTCCCCCAAGTCTCCCGATAAAAATGGTACCTCACTTGTGTGGGTAGGCCTAGCGCCCGCGACTGGATATGCCCCAAAACACAACGTGGACACATCACAGAAAACAGAACTGTTTTTTGCAAAGTTCCTACCTGTCTACTTCGGCCTCTAGCTCAGCCGGCACCTAGGGAAACCCACCAAACCTGTGCATTTTTGAAAAGTAGAGACCTAGGGGAATCCAAGATGGGGTGACTTGTGGGGATCTGACCAGGTTCTGTTACCCAGAATCCTTTGCAAATCTCAAAATTTGGCCAACAAAACATATTTTCCTCACATTTCGGTTACAGAAAGTTCTGGAATCTGAGAGGAGCCACAAATTTCCTTCCACCCAGCGTTCCCCCAAGTCTCCCGATAAAAATGATACCTCACTTGTGTGGGTAGGCCTAGCGCGCGTGACAGGATATGCCCCAAAACACAACGTGGACACATCACAGAAAACAGAGCTGTTTTTTGCAAAGTGGCCACCTGTAGACTTTGGCCTCTAGCTCAGCGGGCACCTAGGGAAACCTACCAAAACTGTGCATTTTTGAAAACTAGAGACCTAGGGGAATCCAAGATGGGGTGACTTGTGGGGCTCTGACCAGGTTCCGTTACCCAGAATCCTTTGCAAACCTCAAAATTTGGCCAACAAAACATATTTTCCACACATTTCGGTGACAGAAAGTTCTGGAATCTGAGAGGAGCCACAAATTTCCTTCCACCCAGCGTTCCCCCAAGACTCCCGATAAAAATGATACCTTACTTGTGTGGGTAGGCCTAGCGCCCGCGACAGGAAACGCCCCAAAACACAACGTGGACACATCCCATTTTTTGAAAGAAAACAGAGCTGTTTTTTGCAAAGTGCCTACCTGTAGATTTTGGCCTCTAGCTCAGCCGGCATCTAGGGAAACCTACCAAACCTGTGCATTTTTGAAAACTATAGACCTAGGGGAATCCAAGATGTGGTGACTTGTGGGGCTCTGATCAGGTTCTATTACCCAGAATCCTTTGCAAACCTCAAAATGTGGCTAAAAAAACATATTTTCCTCACATTTCGGTGACAGAAAGTTCTGGAATCTGAGAGGAGCCAAAAATTTCCTTCTACTCAGCGTTCCCCGAAGTCTCCCGATAAAAATGGTACCTCACTTATGTGGGTAGTCCTAGCGCCCGCGACAGGAAATGTCCCAAAACACAAAGTGGGCACATCCCATTTTTTTACAGAAAACAGAGCTGTTTTTTGCAAAGTGCCTACCTGTAGATTTTGGCCTCTAGCTCAGCCGGCACCTAGGGAAACCTACCAAACCTGTGTATTTTTGAAAACTAGAGACCTAGGGGAATCCAAGATGGGGTGACTTGTGGGGCTCTGACCAGGTTCTGTTACCCAGAATCCTTTGCATTCCTCAAAATTTGGCTAAAAAAACACATTTTCCTCACATTTCGGTGACAGAAAGTTCTGGAATATGAAAGGAGACACAAATTTCCTTCCACCCAGCGTTCCCCCCAAGTCTCCCGATAAAAATGATACCTCACTTGTGTGGGTAGGCCTAGCGCCCGCCACAGGAAACGCCCCAAAACACAACGTGGACACATCCCATGTTTTGAAAGAAAACAGAGCTGTTTTTTGCAAAGTGCCTACCTGTAGATTTTGGCCTCTAGCTCAGCCGACACCAAGGGAAACCTACCAAACCTGTGCATTTTTGAAAACTAGAGACCTAGGGGAATCCAAGATGGGGTGACTTGTGGGGCTCTGACCAGGTTCTGTTATCCAGAATCCTTTGCAAACCTAAAAATTTGGCTAAAAAAACATATTTCCCTCACATTTCGGTGACAGAAAGTTCTGGAATCTGAGAGGAGCCACAAATTTTCTTCCACCCAGCGTTCCCCGAAGTCTCCCGATAACAATGGTACCTCACTTGTGTGGGTAGGCCTAGCGCCCGCGACAGGAAACGCCCCAAAACACAACGTAGACACATCCCATTTTTTTAAAGAAAACTGAGCTGTTTTTTGCAAAGTGCCTACCTGTAGATTTTGGCCTCTAGCTCAGCTGGCACCTAGGGAAACCTACCAAACCTGTGCATTTCTGAAAACTAGAGACCTAGGGGAATCCAAGATGGGGTGACTTGTGGGGCTCTGACCAGGTTCTGTTACCCAGAATCCTTTGCAAACCTCAAAATTTGGCTAAAAAAACATATTTTCCTCACATTTCGGTGACAGAAAGTTCTGGAATCTGAGAGGAGCCACAAATTTCCTTCCACCCAGCGTTCCCCGAAGTCTCCCGATAAAACTGGTACCTCACCTGTGTGGGTAGGCCTAGCGCCCGCGACAGGAAACGCCCCAAAACACAACGTGGACACATCCAATTTTTTTAAAGAAAACAGAGCTGTTTTTTGCAAAGTGCCTACCTGTAGATTTTGGCCCCTAGCTCAGCTGGCACCTAGGGAAACCTACCAAACCTGTGCATTTCTGAAAACTAGAGACCTAGGGGAATCCAAGATGGGGTGACTTGTGGGGCTCTGACCAGGTTCTGTTACCCAGAATCCTTTGCAAACCTCAAAATTTGGCTAAAAAAACATATTTTCCTCACATTTCGGTGACAGAAAGTTCTGGAATCTGAGAGTTGCCACAAATTTCCTTCCACCCAGCGTTCCCCCAAGTCTCCCGATAAAAATGGTACCTCACTTGTGTGGGTAGGCCTAGCGCCCGCGACAGGATATGCCCCAAAACACAACGTGGACACATCACAGAAAACAGAGCTGTTTTTTGCAAAGTGGCCACCTGTAGACTTTGGCCTCTAGCTCAGCGGGCACCTAGGGAAACCTACCAAAACTGTGCATTTTTGAAAACTAGAGACCTAGGGGAATCCAAGATGGGGTGACTTGTGGGGCTCTGACCAGGTTCTGTTACCCAGAATCCTTTGCAAACCTCAAAATTTGGCTAACAAAACATATTTTCCACACATTTCGGTGACAGAAAGTTCTGGAATCTGAGAGGAGCCACAAATTTCCTTCCACCCAGCGTTCCCCCAAGTCTCCCGATAAAAATGATACCTTACTTGTGTGGGTAGGCCTAGCGCCCGCGACAGGAAACGCCCCAAAACACAACGTGGACACATCCCATTTTTTTAAAGAAAACAGAGCTGTTTTTTGCAAAATGCCTACCTGTAGATTTGGGCCTCTAGCTCAGCCGGCATCTAAGGAAACCTACCAAACCTGTGCATTTTTGAAAACTATAGACCTAGGGGAATCCAAGATGTGGTGACTTGTGGGGCTCTGATCAGGTTCTGTTACCCAGAATCCTTTGCAAACCTCAAAATTTGGCTAAAAAAACATAATTTCCTCACATTTCGGTGACAGAAAGTTCTGGAATCTGAGAGGAGCCAAAAATTTCCTTCTACTCAGCGTTCCCCGAAGTCTCCCGATAAAAATGGTACCTCACTTGTGTGGTTAGTCCTAGCGCCCGCGACAGGAAATGTCCCAAAACACAAAGTGGGCACATCCCATTTTTTTACAGAAAACAGAGCTGTTTTTTGCAAAGTGCCTACCTGTAGATTTTGCCCTCTAGTTCAGCCGGCACCTAGGGAAACCTACCAAACCTGTGCATTTTTGAAAACTAGAGACCTAGGGGAATCCAAGATGGGGTGACTTGTGGGGCTCTGACCAGGTTCTGTTACCCAGAATCCTTTGCATTCCTCAAAATTTGGCTAAAAAAACACATTTTCCTCACATTTCGGTGACAGAAAGTTCTGGAATATGAAAGGAGCCACAAATTTCCTTCCACCCAGCGTTCCCCCCAAGTCTCCCGATAAAAATGATACCTCACTTGTGTGGGTAGGCCTAGCGCCCGCCACAGGAAACGCCCCAAAACACAACGTGGACACATCCCATGTTTTGAAAGAAAACAGAGCTGTTTTTTGCAAAGTGCCTACCTGTAGATTTTGGCCTCTAGCTCAGCCGACACCAAGGGAAACCTACCAAACCTGTGCATTTTTGAAAACTAGAGACCTAGGGGAATCCAAGATGGGGTGACTTGTGGGGCTCTGACCAGGTTCTGTTATCCAGAATCCTTTGCAAACCTACAAATTTGGCTAAAAAAACATATTTCCCTCACATTTCGGTGACAGAAAGTTCTGGAATCTGAGAGGAGCCACAAATTTTCTTCCACCCAGCGTTCCCCGAAGTCTCCCGATAACAATGGTACCTCACTTGTGTGGGTAGGCCTAGCGCCCGCGACAGGAAACGCCCCAAAACACAACGTAGACACATCCCATTTTTTTAAAGAAAACTGAGCTGTTTTTTGCAAAGTGCCTACCTGTAGATTTTGGCCTCTAGCTCAGCTGGCACCTAGGGAAACCTACCAAACCTGTGCATTTCTGAAAACTAGAGACCTAGGGGAATCCAAGATGGGGTGACTTGTGGGGCTCTGACCAGGTTCTGTTACCCAGAATCCTTTGCAAACCTCAAAATTTGGCTAAAAAAACATATTTTCCTCACATTTCGGTGACAGAAAGTTCTGGAATCTGAGAGTTGCCACAAATTTCCTTCCACCCAGCGTTCCCCCAAGTCTCCCGAAAAAAATGATACCTCATTTGTGTGGGTAGGCCTAGCGCCCGCGACAGGATATGCCCCAAAACACAACGTGGACACATCACAGAAAACAGAGCTGTTTTTTGCAAAGTGGCCACCTGTAGACTTTGGCCTTTAGCTCAGCGGGCACCTAGGGAAACCTACCAAAACTGTGCATTTTTGAAAACTAGAGACCTAGGGGAATCCAAGATGGGGTGACTTGTGGGGCTCTGACCAGGTTCTGTTACCCAGAATCCTTTGCAAACCTCAAAATTTGGCTAACAAAACATATTTTCCACACATTTCGGTGACAGAAAGTTCTGGAATCTGAGAGGAGCCACAAATTTCCTTCCACCCAGCGTTCCCCCAAGTCTCCCGATAAAAATGATACCTTACTTGTGTGGGTAGGCCTAGCGCCCGCGACAGGAAACGCCCCAAAACACAACGTGGACACATCCCATTTTTTTAAAGAAAACAGAGCTGTTTTTTGCAAAATGCCTACCTGTAGATTTGGGCCTCTAGCTCAGCCAGCATCTAGGGAAACCTACCAAACCTGTGCATTTTTTAAAACTATAGACCTAGGGGAATCCAAGATGTGGTGACTTGTGGGGCTCTGACCAGGTTCTGTTACCCAGAATCCTTTGCATTCCTCAAAATTTGGCTAAAAAAACACATTTTCCTCACATTTCGGTGACAGAAAGTTCTGGAATATGAAAGGAGCCACAAATTTCCTTCCACCCAGCGTTCCCCCCAAGTCTCCCGATAAAAATGATACCTCACTTGTGTGGGTAGGCCTAGCGCCCGCCACAGAAAACGCCCCAAAACACAACGTGGACACATCCCATGTTTTGAAAGAAAACAGAGCTGTTTTTTGCAAAGTGCCTACCTGTAGATTTTGGCCTCTAGCTCAGCCGACACCAAGAGAAACCTACCAAACCTGTGCATTTTTGAAAACTAGAGACCTAGGGGAATCCAAAATGGGGTGACTTGTGGGGCTCTGACCAGGTTCTGTTACCCAGAATCCTTTGCAAACCTCAAAATTTGGCTAAAAAAACATATTTTCCTCACATTTCGGTGACAGAAAGTTCTGGAATCTGAGAGGAGCCACAAATTTCCTTCCACCCAGCGTTCCCCGAAGTCTCCCGATAAAAATGGTACCTCACTTGTGTGGGTAGTCCTAGCGCCCGCGACAGGAAATGTCCCAAAACACAAAGTGGGCACATCCCATTTTTTTACAGAAAACAGAGCTGTTTTTTGCAAAGTGCCTACCTGTAGATTTTGGCCTCTAGCTCAGCCGGCACCTAGGGAAACCTACCAAACCTGTGCATTTTTGAAAACTAGAGACCTAGGGGAATCCAAGATGGGGTGACTTGTGGGGCTCTGACCGGGTTCTGTTACCCAGAATCCTTTGCATTCCTCAAAATTTGGCTAAAAAAACACATTTTCCTCACATTTCGGTGACAGAAAGTTCTGGAATATGAAAGGAGCCACAAATTTCCTTCCACCCAGCGTTCCCCCCAAGTCTCCCGATAAAAATGATACCTCACTTGTGTGGGTAGGCCTAGCGCCCGCCACAGGAAACGCCCCAAAACACAACGTGGACACATCCCATGTTTTGAAAGAAAACAGAGCTGTTTTTTGCAAAGTGCCTACCTGTAGATTTTGGCCTCTAGCTCAGCCGACACCAAGGGAAACCTACCAAACCTGTGCATTTTTGAAAACTAGAGACCTAGGGGAATCCAAGATGGGGTGACTTGTGGGGCTCTGACCAGGTTCTGTTACCCAGAATCCTTTGCAAACCTAAAAATTTGGCTAAAAAAACATATTTTCCTCACATTTCGGTGACAGAAAGTTCTGGAATCTGAGAGGAGCCACAAATTTCCTTCCACCCAGCGTTCCCCGAAGTCTCCCGATAACAATGGTACCTCACTTGTGTGGGTAGGCCTAGCGCCCGCGACAGGAAACGCCCCAAAACACAACGTAGACACATCCCATTTTTTTAAAGAAAACTGAGCTGTTTTTTGCAAAGTGCCTACCTGTAGATTTTGGCCTCTAGCTCAGCTGGCACCTAGGGAAACCTACCAAACCTGTGCATTTCTGAAAACTAGAGACCTAGGGGAATCCAAGATGGGGTGACTTGTGGGGCTCTGACCAGGTTCTGTTACCCAGAATCCTTTGCAAACCTCAAAATTTGGCTAAAAAAACATATTTTCCTCACATTTCGGTGACAGAAAGTTCTGGAATCTGAGAGGAGCCACAAATTTCCTTCCACCCAGCGTTCCCCGAAGTCTCCCGATAAAAATGGTACCTCACCTGTGTGGGTAGGCCTAGCGCCCGCGACAGGAAACGCCCCAAAACACAACGTAGACACATCCCATTTTTTTAAAGAAAACTGAGCTGTTTTTTGCAAAGTGCCTACCTGTAGATTTTGGCCTCTAGCTCAGCTGGCACCTAGGGAAACCTACCAAACCTGTGCATTTCTGAAAACTAGAGACCTAGGGGAATCCAAGATGGGGTGACTTGTGGGGCTCTGACCAGGTTCTGTTACCCAGAATCCTTTGCAAACCTCAAAATTTGGCTAAAAAAACATATTTTCCTCACATTTCGGTGACAGAAAGTTCTGGAATCTGAGAGGAGCCACAAATTTCCTTCCACCCAGCGTTCCCCGAAGTCTCCCGATAAAAATGGTACCTCACCTGTGTGGGTAGGCCTAGTGCCCGCGACAGGAAACGCCCCAAAACACAACGTGGACACATCCCATTTTTTTAAAGAAAACAGAGTTGTTTTTTGCAAAGTGCCTACCTGTAGATTTTGGCCTCTAGCTCAGCCGACACCAAGGGAAACCTACCAAACCTGTGCATTTTTGAAAACTAGAGACCTAGGGGAATCCAAAATGGGGTGACTTGTGGGGCTCTGACCAGGTTCTGTTACCCAGAATCCTTTGCAAACCTCAAAATTTGGCTAAAAAAACATATTTTCCTCACATTTCGGTGACAGAAAGTTCTGGAATCTGAGAGGAGCCACAAATTTCCTTCCACCCAGCGTTCCCCGAAGTCTCCCGATAAAAATGGTACCTCACTTGTGTGGGTAGGACTAGCGCCCGCGACAGGAAACGCCCCAAAACACAACGTGGACACATCCCATTTTTTTAAAGAAAACAGAGCTGTTTTTTGCAAAGTGCCTACCTGTAGATTTTGGCCTCTAGCTCAGCTGGCACCTAGGGAAACCTACCAAAGCTGTGCATTTCTGAAAACTAGAGACCTAGGGGAATCCAAGATGGGTTGACTTGTGGGGCTCTGACCAGGTTCTGTTACCCAGAATCCTTTGCAATCCTCAAAATTTGGCTAAAAAAACATATTTTCCTCACATTTCGGTGACAGAAAGTTCTGGAATCTGAGAGGAGCCACAAATTTCCTTCCACCCAGCGTTCCCCGAAGTCTCCCGATAAAAATGGTACCTCACTTGTGTGGGTAGGCCTAGCGCCCGCGACAGGAAACGCCCCAAAACACAACGTGGACACATCACAGAAAACAGAACTGTTTTTTGCAAAGTTCCTACCTGTCTACTTCGGCCTCTAGCTCAGCCGGCACCTAGGGAAACCCACCAAACCTGTGCATTTTTGAAAAGTAGAGACCTAGGGGAATCCAAGATGGGGTGACTTGTGGGGCTCTGACCAGGTTCTGTTACCCAGAATCCTTTGCAAATCTCAAAATTTGGCCAACAAAACATATTTTCCTCACATTTCGGTGACAGAAAGTTCTGGAATCTGAGAGGAGCCACAAATTTCCTTCCACCCAGCGTTCCCCGAAGTCTCCCATTAAAAATGGTACCTCAGTTGTGTGGGTAGGCCTAGCGCCCGCGTCAGCAAACGCCCCAAAACACAACGTGGACACATCCCATTTTTTTAAAGAAAACAGAGCTGTTTTTTGCAAAGTGCCTACCTGTAGATTTTGGCCTCTAGCTCAGCTGGCACCTAGGGAAACCTACTAAACCTGTGCATTTCTGAAAACTAGAGACCTAGGGGAATCCAAGATGGTGTGACTTGTGGGGCTCTGACCAGGTTCTGTTACCCAGAATCCTTTGCAAACCTCAAAATTTGGCTAAAAAAACATATTTTCCTCACATTTCGGTGACAGAAAGTTCTGGAATCTGAGAGTTGCCACAAATTTCCTTCCACCCAGCGTTCCCCCAAGTCTCCCGATAAAAATGGTACCTCACTTGTGTGGGTAGGCCTAGCGCCCGCGACTGGATATGCCCCAAAACACAACGTGGACACATCACAGAAAACAGAACTGTTTTTTGCAAAGTTCCTACCTGTCTACTTTGGCCTCTAGCTCAGCCGGCACCTAGGGAAACCCACCAAACCTGTGCATTTTTGAAAACTAGAGACCTAGGGGAATTCAAGATGGGGTGACTTGTGGAGCTCTGACCAGGTTCTGTTACCCAGAATCCTTTGCAAATCTCAAAATTTGGCCAACAAAACATATTTTCCTCACATTTCGGTGACAGAAAGTTCTGGAATCTGAGAGGAGCCACAAATTTCCTTCCACCCAGCGTTCCCCCAAGTCTCCCGATAAAAATGATACCTCACTTGTGTGGGTAGGCCTAGCGCCCGTGACAGGATATGCCCCAAAACACAACGTGGACACATCACAGAAAACAGAGCTGTTTTTTGCAAAGTGGCCACCTGTAGACTTTGGCCTCTAGCTCAGCGGCACCTAGGGAAACCTACCAAAACTGTGCATTTTTGAAAACTAGAGACCTAGGGGAATCCAAGATGGGGTGACTTGTGGGGCTCTGACCAGGTTCCGTTACCCAGAATCCTTTGCAAACCTCAAAATTTGGCCAACAAAACATATTTTCCACACGTTTCGGTGACAGAAAGTTCTGGAATCTGAGAGGAGCCACAAATGTCCTTCCACCCAGCGTTCCCCCAAGTCTCCCGATAAAAATGATACCTCACTTGTGTGGGTAGGCCTAGCGCCCGCGACAGGAAACGCCCCAAAACACAACGTGGACACATCCCATTTTTTGAAAGACAACAGAGCTGTTTTTTGCAAAGTGCCTACCTGTAGATTTTGGCCTCTAGCTCAGCCGGCATCTAGGGAAACCTACCAAACCTGTGCATTTTTGAAAACTATAGACCTAGGGGAATCCAAGATGTGGTGACTTGTGGGGCTCTGATCAGGTTCTGTTACCCAGAATCCTTTGCAAACCTCAAAATGTGGCTAAAAAAACATATTTTCCTCACATTTCGGTGACAGAAAGTTCTGGAATCTGAGAGGAGCCAAAAATTTCCTTCTACTCAGCGTTCCCCGAAGTCTCCCGATAAAAATGGTACCTCACTTGTGTGGGTAGTCCTAGCGCCCGCGACAGGAAATGTCCCAAAACACAAAGTGGGCACATCCCATTTTTTTACAGAAAACAGAGCTGTTTTTTGCAAAGTGCCTACCTGTAGATTTTGGCCTCTAGCTCAGCCGGCACCTAGGGAAACCTACCAAACCTGTGCATTTTTGAAAACTAGAGACCTAGGGGAATCCAAGATGGGGTGACTTGTGGGGCTCTGACCAGGTTCTGTTACCCAGAATCCTTTGCATTCCTCAAAATTTGGCTAAAAAAACACATTTTCCTCACATTTCGGTGACAGAAAGTTCTGGAATATGAAAGGAGCCACAAATTTCCTTCCACCCAGCGTTCCCCCCAAGTCTCCCGATAAAAATGATACCTCACTTGTGTGAGTAGGCCTAGCGCCCGCCACAGGAAACGCCCCAAAACACAACGTGGACACATCCCATGTTTTGAAAGAAAACAGAGCTGTTTTTTGCAAAGTGCCTACCTGTAGATTTTGGCCTCTAGCTCAGCCGACACCAAGGGAAACCTACCAAACCTGTGCATTTTTTAAAACTAGAGACCTAGGGGAATCCAAGATGGGGTGACTTGTGGGGCTCTGACCAGGTTCTGTTACCCAGAATCCTTTGCAAACCTAAAAATTTGGCTAAAAAAACATATTTTCCTCACATTTCGGTGACAGAAAGTTCTGGAATCAGAGAGGAGCCACAAATTTCCTTCCACCCAGCGTTCCCCGAAAACTCCCGATAAAAATGGTACCTCACTTGTGTGGGTAGGCCTAGCGCCCGCGACAGGAAACGCCCCAAAACACAACGTGGACACATCCCATTTTTTTAAAGAAAACAGAGCTGTTTTTTGCAAAGTGCCTACCTGTAGATTTTGGCCCCTAGCTCAGCTGGCACCTAGGGAAACCTACCAAACCTGTGCATTTCTGAAAACTAGAGACCTAGGGGAATCCAAGATGGGGTGACTTGTGGGGCTCTGACCAGGTTCTGTTACCCAGAATCCTTTGCAAACCTCAAAATTTGGCTAAAAAAACATATTTTCCTCACATTTCGGTGACAGAAAGTTCTGGAATCTGAGAGTTGCCACAAATTTCCTTCCACCCAGCGTTCCCCCAAGTCTCCCGATAAAAATGGTACCTCACTTGTGTGGGTAGGCCTAGCGCCCGCGACAGGATATGCCCCAAAACACAACGTGGACACATCACAGAGAACAGAACTGTTTTTTGCAAAGTTCCTACCTGTCTACTTTGGCCTCTAGCTCAGCCGGCACCTAGGGAAACCCACAAAACCTGTGCATTTGTGAAAACTAGAGACCTAGGGGAATTCAAGATGGGGTGACTTGTGGGGCTCTGACCAGGTTCTGTTACCCACAATCCTTTGCAAATCTCAAAATTTGGCCAACAAAACATATTTTCCTCACATTTCGGTGACAGAAAGTTCTGGAATCTGAGAGGAGCCACAAATTTCCTTCCACCCAGCGTTCCCCCAAGTCTCCCGATAAAAATGATACCTCACTTGTGTGGGTAGGCCTAGCGCCCGTGACAGGATATGCCCCAAAACACAACGTGGACACATCACAGAAAACAGAGCTGTTTTTTGCAAAGTGGCCACCTGTAGACTTTGGCCTCTAGCTCAGCGGGCACCTAGGGAAACCTACCAAAACTGTGCATTTTTGAAAACTATAGACCTAGGGGAATCCAAGATGGGGTGACTTGTGGGGCTCTGACCAGGTTCTGTTACCCAGAATCCTTTGCAAACCTCAAAATTTGGCTAACAAAACATATTTTCCACACATTTCGGTGACAGAAAGTTCTGGAATCTGAGAGGAGCCACAAATTTCCTTCCACCCAGCGTTCCCCCAAGTCTCCCGATAAAAATGATAACTTACTTGTGTGGGTAGGCCTAGCGCCCGCGACAGAAAACGCCCCAAAACACAACGTGGACACATCCCATTTTTTGAAAGAAAACAGAGCTGTTTTTTCCAAAATGCCTACCTGTAGATTTTGGCCTCTAGCTCAGCCGGCATCTAGGGAAACCTACCAAACCTGTGCATTTTTGAAAACTATAGACCTAGGGGAATCCAAGATGTGGTGACTTGTGGGGCTCTGATCAGGTTCTGTTACCCAGAATCCTTTGCAAACCTCAAAATTTGGCTAAAAAAACATAATTTCCTCACATTTCGGTGACAGAAAGTTCTGGAATCTGAGAGGAGCCAAAAATGTCCTTCTACTCAGCGTTCCCCGAAGTCTCCCGATAAAAATAGTACCTCACTTGTGTGGGTAGTCCTAGCGCCCGCGACAGGAAATGTCCCAAAACACAAAGTGGGCACATCCCATTTTTTTACAGAAAACAGAGCTGTTTTTTGCAAAGTGCCTACCTGTAGATTTTGGCCTCTAGCTCAGCCGGCACCTAGGGAAACCTACCAAACCTGTGCATTTTTGAAAACTAGAGCCCTAGGGGAATCCAAGATGGGGTGACTTGTGGGGCTCTGACCAGGTTCTGTTACCCAGAATCCTTTGCATTCCTCAAAATTTGGCTAAAAAAACACATTTTCCTCACATTTCGGTGACAGAAAGTTCTGGAATATGAAAGGAGCCACAAATGTCCTTCCACCCAGCGTTCCCCCCAAGTGTCCCGATAAAAATGATACCTCACTTGTGTGGGTAGGCATAGCGCCCGCCACAGAAAACGCCCCAAAACACAACGTGGACACATCCCATGTTTTGAAAGAAAACAGAGCTGTTTTTTGCAAAGTGCCTACCTGTAGATTTTGGCCTCTAGCTCAGCCGACACCAAGGGAAACCTACCAAACCTGTGCATTTTTGAAAACTAGAGACCTAGGGGAATCCAAAATGGGGTGACTTGTGGGGCTCTGACCAGGTTCTGTTACCCAGAATCCTTTGCAAACCTCAAAATTTGGCTAAAAAAACATATTTTCCTCACATTTCGGTGACAGAAAGTTCTGGAATCTGAGAGGAGCCACAAATTTCCTTCCACCCAGCGTTCCCCGAAGTCTCCCGATAAAAATGGTACCTCACTTGTGTGGGTAGGCCTAGCGCCCGCGACAGGAAACGCCCCAAAACACAACGTGGACACATCCCATTTTTTTTAAAGAAAACAGAGATGTTTTTTGCAAAGTGCCTACCTGTAGATTTTGGCCTCTAGCTCAGCTGGCACCTAGGGAAACCTACCAAAGCTGTGCATTTCTGAAAACTAGAGACCTAGGGGAATCCAAGATGGGGTGACTTGTGGGGCTCTGACCAGGTTCTGTTACCCAGAATCCTTTGCAATCCTCAAAATTTGGCTAAAAAAACATATTTTCCTCACATTTCGGTGACAGAAAGTTCTGGAATCTGAGAGGAGCCACAAATTTCCTTCCACCCAGCGTTCCCCGAAGTCTCCCGATAAAAATGGTACCTCACTTGTGTGGGTAGGCCTAGCGCCCGCGACAGGAAACTCCCCAAAACACAACGTGGACACATCACAGAAAACAGAACTGTTTTTTGCAAAGTTCCTACCTGTCTACTTCGGCCTCTAGCTCAGCCGGCACCTAGGGAAACCCACCAAACCTGTGCATTTTTGAAAAGTAGAGACCTAGGGGAATCCAAGATGGGGTGACTTGTGGGGATCTGACCAGGTTCTGTTACCCAGAATCCTTTGCAAATCTCAAAATTTGGCCAACAAAACATATTTTCCTCACATTTCGGTTACAGAAAGTTCTGGAATCTGAGAGGAGCCACAAATTTCCTTCCACCCAGCGTTCCCCCAAGTCTCCCGATAAAAAAGATACCTCACTTGTGTGGGTAGGCCTAGCGCCCGTGACAGGATATGCCCCAAAACACAACGTGGACACATCACAGAAAACAGAGCTGTTTTTTGCAAAGTGGCCACCTGTAGACTTTGGCCTCTAGCTCAGCGGGCACCTAGGGAAACCTACCAAAACTGTGCATTTTTGAAAACTAGAGACCTAGGGGAATCCAAGATGGGGTGACTTGTGGGGCTCTGACCAGGTTCCGTTACCCAGAATCCTTTGCAAACCTCAAAATTTGGCCAACAAAACATATTTTCCACACATTTCGGTGACAGAAAGTTCTGGAATCTGAGAGGAGCCACAAATTTCCTTCCACCCAGCGTTCCCCCAAGACTCCCGATAAAAATGATACCTTACTTGTGTGGGTAGGCCTAGCGCCCGCGACAGGAAACGCCCCAAAACACAACGTGGACACATCCCATGTTTTGAAAGAAAACAGAGCTGTTTTTTGCAAAGTGCCTACCTGTAGATTTTGGCCTCTAGCTCAGCCGACACCAAGGGAAACCTACCAAACCTGTGCATTTTTGAAAACTAGAGACCTAGGGGAATCCAAAATGGGGTGACTTGTGGGGCTCTGACCAGGTTCTGTTACCCAGAATCCTTTGCAAACCTCAAAATTTGGCTAAAAAAACATATTTTCCTCACATTTCGGTGACAGAAAGTTCTGGAATCTGAGAGGAGCCACAAATTTCCTTCCACCCAGCGTTCCCCGAAGTCTCCCGATAAAAATGGTACCTCACTTGTGTGGGTAGGCCTAGCGCCCGCGACAGGAAACGCCCCAAAACACAACGTGGACACATCCCATTTTTTTTAAAGAAAACAGAGATGTTTTTTGCAAAGTGCCTACCTGTAGATTTTGGCCTCTAGCTCAGCTGGCACCTAGGGAAACCTACCAAAGCTGTGCATTTCTGAAAACTAGAGACCTAGGGGAATCCAAGATGGGGTGACTTGTGGGGCTCTGACCAGGTTCTGTTACCCAGAATCCTTTGCAATCCTCAAAATTTGGCTAAAAAAACATATTTTCCTCACATTTCGGTGACAGAAAGTTCTGGAATCTGAGAGGAGCCACAAATTTCCTTCCACCCAGCGTTCCCCGAAGTCTCCCGATAAAAATGGTACCTCACTTGTGTGGGTAGGCCTAGCGCCCGCGACAGGAAACGCCCCAAAACACAACGTGGACACATCACAGAAAACAGAACTGTTTTTTGCAAAGTTCCTACCTGTCTACTTCGGCCTCTAGCTCAGCCGGCACCTAGGGAAACCCACCAAACCTGTGCATTTTTGAAAAGTAGAGACCTAGGGGAATCCAAGATGGGGTGACTTGTGGGGATCTGACCAGGTTCTGTTACCCAGAATCCTTTGCAAATCTCAAAATTTGGCCAACAAAACATATTTTCCTCACATTTCGGTTACAGAAAGTTCTGGAATCTGAGAGGAGCCACAAATTTCCTTCCACCCAGCGTTCCCCCAAGTCTCCCGATAAAAAAGATACCTCACTTGTGTGGGTAGGCCTAGCGCCCGTGACAGGATATGCCCCAAAACACAACGTGGACACATCACAGAAAACAGAGCTGTTTTTTGCAAAGTGGCCACCTGTAGACTTTGGCCTCTAGCTCAGCGGGCACCTAGGGAAACCTACCAAAACTGTGCATTTTTGAAAACTAGAGACCTAGGGGAATCCAAGATGGGGTGACTTGTGGGGCTCTGACCAGGTTCCGTTACCCAGAATCCTTTGCAAACCTCAAAATTTGGCCAACAAAACATATTTTCCACACATTTCGGTGACAGAAAGTTCTGGAATCTGAGAGGAGCCACAAATTTCCTTCCACCCAGCGTTCCCCCAAGACTCCCGATAAAAATGATACCTTAATTGTGTGGGTAGGCCTAGCGCCCGCGACAGGAAACGCCCCAAAACACAACGTGGACACATCCCATTTTTTGAAAGAAAACAGAGCTGTTTTTTGCAAAGTGCCTACCTGTAGATTTTGGCCTCTAGCTCAGCCGGCATCTAGGGAAACCTACCAAACCTGTGCATTTTTGAAAACTATAGACTGAGGGGAATCCAAGATGTGGTGACTTGTGGGGCTCTGATCAGGTTCTGTTACCCAGAATCCTTTGCAAACCTCAAAATGTGGCTAAAAAAACATGTTTTCCTCACATTTTGGTGACAGAAAGTTCTGGAATCTGAGAGGAGCCAAAAATTTCCTTCTACTCAGCGTTCCCCGAAGTCTCCCGATAAAAATGGTACCTCACTTGTGTGGGTAATCCTAGCGCCCGCGACAGGAAATGTCCCAAAACACAAAGTGGGCACATCCCATTTTTTTACAGAAAACAGAGCTGTTTTTTGCAAAGTGCCTACCTGTAGATTTTGGCCTCTAGCTCAGCCGGCACCTAGGGAAACCTACCAAACCTGTGCATTTTTGAAAACTAGAGACCTAGGGGAATCCAAGATGGGGTGACTTGTGGGGCTCTGACCAGGTTCTGTTACCCAGAATCCTTTGCATTCCTCAAAATTTGGCTAAAAAAACACATTTTCCTCACATTTCGGTGACAGAAAGTTCTGGAATATGAAAGGAGCCACAAATTTCCTTCCACCCAGCGTTCCCCCCAAGTCTCCCGATAAAAATGATACCTCACTTGTGTGGGTAGGCCTAGCGCCCGCCACAGGAAACGCCCCAAAACACAACGTGGACACATCCCATGTTTTGAAAGAAAACAGAGCTGTTTTTTGCAAAGTGCCTACCTGTAGATTTTGGCCTCTAGCTCAGCCGACACCAAGGGAAACCTACCAAACCTGTGCATTTTTGAAAACTAGAGACCTAGGGGAATCCAAGATGGGGTGACTTGTGGGGCTCTGACCAGGTTCTGTTACCCAGAATCCTTTGCAAACCTAAAAATTTGGCTAAAAAAACATATTTTCCTCACATTTCGGTGACAGAAAGTTCTGGAATCTGAGAGGAGCCACAAATTTCCTTCCACCCAGCGTTCCCCGAAGTCTCCCGATAACAATGGTACCTCACTTGTGTGGGTAGGCCTAGCGCCCGCGACAGGAAACGCCCCAAAACACAACGTAGACACATCCCATTTTTTTAAAGAAAACTGAGCTGTTTTTTGCAAAGTGCCTACCTGTAGATTTTGGCCTCTAGCTCAGCTGGCACCTAGGGAAACCTACCAAACCTGTGCATTTCTGAAAACTAGAGACCTAGGGGAATCCAAGATGGGGTGACTTGTGGGGCTCTGACCAGGTTCTGTTACCCAGAATCCTTTGCAAACCTCAAAATTTGGCTAAAAAAACATATTTTCCTCACATTTCGGTGACAGAAAGTTCTGGAATCTGAGAGGAGCCACAAATTTCCTTCCACCCAGCGTTCCCCGAAGTCTCCCGATAAAAATGGTACCTCACCTGTGTGGGTAGGCCTAGCGCCCGCGACAGGAAACGCCCCAAAACACAACGTGGACACATCCCCTTTTTTTAAAGAAAACAGTGCTGTTTTTTGCAAAGTGACTACCTGTAGATTTTGGCCCCTAGCTCAGCTGGCACCTAGGGAAACCTACCAAACCTGTGCATTTCTGAAAACTAGAGACCTAGGGGAATCCAAGATGGGGTGACTTGTGGGGCTCTGACCAGGTTCTGTTACCCAGAATCCTTTGCAAACCTCAAAATTTGGCTAAAAAAACATATTTTCCTCACATTTCGGTGACAGAAAGTTCTGGAATCTGAGAGTTGCCACAAATTTCCTTCCACCCAGCGTTCCCCCAAGTCTCCCGATAAAAATGGTACCTCACTTGTGTGGGTAGGCCTAGCGCCCGCGACAGGATATGCCCCAAAACACAACGTGGACACATCACAGAAAACAGAACTGTTTTTTGCAAAGTTCCTACCTGTCTACTTTGGCCTCTAGCTCAGCCGGCACCTAGGGAAACCCACCAAACCTGTGCATTTGTGAAAACTAGAGACCTAGGGGAATTCAAGATGGGGTGACTTGTGGGGCTCTGACCAGGTTCTGTTACCCAGAATCCTTTGCAAATCTCAAAATTTGGCCAACAAAACATATTTTCCTCACATTTCGGTGACAGAAAGTTCTGGAATCTGAGAGGAGCCACAAATTTCCTTCCACCCAGCGTTCCCCCAAGTCTCCCGATAAAAATGATACCTCACTTGTGTGGGTAGGCCTAGCGCCCGTGACAGGATATGCCCCAAAACACAACGTGGACACATCACAGAAAACAGAGCTGTTTTTTGCAAAGTGGCCACCTGTAGACTTTGGCCTCTAGCTCAGCGGGCACCTAGGGAAACCTACCAAAACTGTGCATTTTTGAAAACTAGAGACCTAGGGGAATCCAAGATGGGGTGACTTGTGGGGCTCTGACCAGGTTCCGTTACCCAGAATCCTTTGCAAACCTCAACATTTGGCCAACAAAACATATTTTCCACACATTTCGGTGACAGAAAGTTCTGGAATCTGAGAGGAGCCACAAATTTCCTTCCACCCAGCGTTCCCCCAAGACTCCCGATAAAAATGATACCTTACTTGTGTGGGTAGGCCTAGCGCCCGCGACAGGAAACGCCCCAAAACACAACGTGGACACATCCCATTTTTTGAAAGAAAACAGAGCTGTTTTTTGCAAAATGCCTACCTGTAGATTTGGGCCTCTAGCTCAGCCGGCATCTAGGGAAACCTACCAAACCTGTGCATTTTTGAAAACTATAGACCTAGGGGAATCCAAGATGTGGTGACTTGTGGGGCTCTGATCAGGTTCTGTTACCCAGAATCCTTTGCAAACCTCAAAATTTGGCTAAAAAAACATAATTTCCTCACATTTCGGTGACAGAAAGTTCTGGAATCTGAGAGGAGCCAAAAATTTCCTTCTACTCAGCGTTCCCCGAAGTCTCCCGATAAAAATGGTACCTCACTTGTGTGGTTAGTCCTAGCGCCCGCGACAGGAAATGTCCCAAAACACAAAGTGGGCACATCCCATTTTTTTACAGAAAACAGAGCTGTTTTTTGCAAAGTGCCTACCTGTAGATTTTGCCCTCTAGTTCGGCCGGCACCTAGGGAAACCTACCAAACCTGTGCATTTTTGAAAACTAGAGACCTAGGGGAATCCAAGATGGGGTGACTTGTGGGGCTCTGACCAGGTTCTGTTACCCAGAATCCTTTGCATTCCTCAAAATTTGGCTAAAAAAACACATTTTCCTCACATTTCGGTGACAGAAAGTTCTGGAATATGAAAGGAGCCACAAATTTCCTTCCACCCAGCGTTCCCCCCAAGTCTCCCGATAAAAATGATACCTCACTTGTGTGGGTAGGCCTAGCGCCCGCCACAGAAAACGCCCCAAAACACAACGTGGACACATCCCATGTTTTGAAAGAAAACAGAGCTGTTTTTTGCAAAGTGCCCACCTGTAGACTTTGGCCTCTAGCTCAGCGGGCACCTAGGGAAACCTACCAAAACTGTGCATTTTTGAAAACTTTAGACCTAGGGGAATCCAAGATGGGGTGACTTGTGGGGCTCTGACCAGCTTCTGTTACCCAGAATCCTTTGCAAACCTCAAAATTTGGCCAACAAAACATATTTTCCACACATTTCGGTGACAGAAAGTTCTGGAATCTGAGAGGAGCCACAAATTTCCTTCCACCCAGCGTTCCCCCAAGTCTCCCGATAAAAATGGTACCTCACCTGTGTGGGTAGGCCTAGCGCCCGTGACAGGAAACGCCCCAAAACACAACGTAGACACATCCCATTTTTTGAAAGAAAACAGAGGTGTATTTTGCAAAGTGCCTACCTGTAGATTATGGCCTCTAGCTCAGCCGGCACCTAGGGAAACCTACCAAACCTGTGCATTTTTGAAAACTAGAGACCTAGGGGAATCCAAGATGGGGTGACTTGTGGGGCTCTGTCCAGGTTCTGTTACCCAGAACCCTTTGCAAACCTCAAAATTTGGCTAAAAAAACATATTTTCCTCACATTTCGGTGACAGAAAGTTCTGGAATCTGAGAGGAGCCACAAATTTCCTTCCACCCAGCATTCCCCGAAGTCTCCCGATAAAAATGGTACCTCACTTGTGTGGGTAGGCCTAGCGCCCGTGACAGGAAACGCCCCAAAACACAACGTGGACACATCACAGAAAACAGAACTGTTTTTTGCAAAGTTCCTACCTGTCTACTTCGGCCTCTAGCTCAGCCGGCACCTAGGGAAACCCACCAAACCTGTGCATTTTTGAAAACTAGAGACCTAGGGGAATCCAAGATGGGGTGACTTGTGGGGATCTGACAAGGTTCTGTTACCCAGAATCCTTTGCAAATCTCAAAATTTGGCCAACAAAACATATTTTCCTCACATTTCGGTGACAGAAAGTTCTGGAATCTGAGAGGAGCCACAAATTTCCTTCCACCCAGCGTTCCCCCAAGTCTCCAGCTAAAAATGATACCTTGCTTGTGTGGGTAGGCCTAGTGCCTGCGACAGGAAATGCCGCAAAACACAACGTGGACACATCCCATTTTTTCACAGAAAACAGAGGTGTTTTTTGCAAAGTGCCTATCTGTAGATTTTGGCCTCTAGCTCAGCTGGCACCTAGGGAAACCTACCAAAGCTGTGCATTTCTGAAAACTAGAGACCTAGGGGAATCCAAGATGGGGTGACTTGTGGGGCTCTGTCCAGGTTCTGTTACCCAGAACCCTTTGCAAACCTCAAAATTTGGCTAAAAAAACATATTTTCCTCACATTTCGGTGACAGAAAGTTCTGGAATCTGAGAGGAGCCACAAATTTCCTTCCACCCAGCATTCCCCGAAGTCTCCCGATAAAAATGGTACCTCACTTGTGTGGGTAGGCCTAGCGCCCGCGACAGGAAACGCCCCAAAACACAACGTGGACACATCACAGAAAACAGAACTGTTTTTTGCAAAGTTCCTACCTGTCTACTTCGGCCTCTAGCTCAGCCGGCACCTAGGGAAACCCACCAAACCTGTGCATTTTTGAAAACTAGAGACCTAGGGGAATCCAAGATGGGGTGACTTGTGGGGATCTGACCAGGTTCTGTTACCCAGAATCCTTTGCAAATCTCAAAATTTGGCCAACAAAACATATTTTCCTCACATTTCGGTGACAGAAAGTTCTGGAATCTGAGAGGAGCCACAAATTTCCTTCCACCCAGCGTTCCCCCAAGTCTCCCGATAAAAATGGTACCTCACTTGTGTGGGTAGGCCTAGCGCCCGCGACAGGATATGCCCCAAAACACAACGTGGACACATCGCAGAAAACAGAGCTGTTTTTTGCAAAGTGCCCACCTGTAGACTTTGGCCTCTAGCTCAGCGGGCACCTAGGGAAACCTACCAGAACTGTGCATTTTTGAAAACTATAGACCTAGGGGAATCCAAGATGGGGTGACTTGTGGGGCTCTGACCAGCTTCTGTTACCCAGAATCCTTTGCAAACCTCAAAATTTGGCCAACAAAACATATTTTCCACACATTTCGGTGACAGAAAGTTCTGGAATCTGAGAGGAGCCACAAATTTCCTTCCACCCAGCGTTCCTCCAAGTCTCCCGATAAAAATGGTACCCCACCTGTGTGGGTAGGCCTAGCGCCCGTGACAGGAAACGCCCCAAAACACAACGTAGACACATCCCATTTTTTGAAAGAAAACAGAGGTGTATTTTGCAAAGTGCCTACCTGTAGATTATGGCCTCTAGCTCAGCCGGCACCTAGGGAAACCTACCAAACCTGTGCATTTTTGAAAACTAGAGACCTAGGGGAATCCAAGATGGGGTGACTTGTGGGGCTCTGTCCAGGTTCTGTTACCCAGAACCCTTTGCAAACCTCAAAATTTGGCTAAAAAAACATATTTTCCTCACATTTCGGTGACAGAAAGTTCTGGAATCTGAGAGGAGCCACAAATTTCCTTCCACCCAGCGTTCCCCCAAGTCTCCCGATAAAAATGGTACCTCACCTGTGTGGGTAGGCCTAGCGCCCGCGACAGGAAACGCCCCAAAACACAACGTAGACACATCCCATTTTTTTAAAGAAAACAGGTGTATTTTGCAAAGTGCCTACCTGTAGATTATGGCCTCTAGCTCAGCCGGCACCTAGGGAAACCTACCAAACCTGTGCATTTTTGAAAACTAGAGACCTAGGGGAATCCAAGATGGGGTGACTTGTGGGGCTCTGTCCAGGTTCTGTTACCCAGAACCCTTTGCCACCCTCAAGTTTTGGCTAATAAACACATTTTCCTCACATTGTGGTGACAGAAAGTTATGGAATCTGAGAGGAGCCACAAATTTCATTCCACCCAGCATTCCCCCAAGTCTCCCGATAAAAATGGTACCTCACTTGTGTGGGTAGGCCTAGCGCCCGCAACAGGAAATGGCCCAAAACACAACATGGACACATCACATTTTTTCATTGAAAACAGTGCCTACCTGTAGATTTTGGCCTCTAGTTCAGCCGGCACCTAGGGAAACCTACCAAACCTGCGCATTTTTGAAAACTAGAGACCTAGGGGAATCCAAGATGGGGTGACCTGTGGGGCTCTGACCAGGTTCTGTTACCCAGAATCCTTTGCAAACCTCAAAATTTGGCTAAAGAAACATATTTTCCTCACATTTTGGTGACAGAAAGTTCTGGAACCTGAGAGGAGGGACAAATTTCCTTCCACCCAGCGTTCCCCCAAGTCTCCTGGTAAAAATGATAGCTCACTTGTGTGGGTGGGCCAGGTGCCTGCAACAGAATAAGGCCCAAAACGTGTAGAGATAGAGGGGATAGCACAGCGAGTTTATAAGCACATATTCTTTTATACATCTTTAGACTGACTCTGCTTTGGGGACCCACATAAGTGAGGTGGCATTTTACTTGGGAGACTGAGGGGAACACTGGGGAGTAGGAATTTTGTGCTGGAGCGGTGATCCTACGAAGGAAAGTCAGGAAAATACGCTTTTGTAAGCAAATTTTGAGGTTTACAGAGGAGTCTGGGTAAGAAAATGTTGGAGGATCCACACAAGCCACACCTCCCTAGACTCCTTGGGGTGTCTAGTTTAAAAAAATGTCTGGGTTTGGTAGGTTTCCCTAGATGAAGGCCGCACCCAGGACCAAAAACATAGGTGCCCCCTCCCCCCAAACACAGGTAGTTTTGTAATATATCGTTTTGATGTGTCCACATACGTCCGTGATGTGCGAAACACTAAAATTGTGAAAAGAAACACACTTAGGTTATGCTTCATCATCGGGGTCCCACCTGAGGCACCTAGCGTGTCACAGGTGTGCTGCGACGCCTGATTGCAGTGGAGCAGGTTTTGTCATTTTTACCACACATGCTGGTTGGATTTGGCACGAGTGATGGTTCAGTGGATCAAGTTTTATTAACAAGAGCTTTCACAAAAATGAAATGCACTGTTAATAACTGAAAGGCAAAAAACTGAACCAATGACTCACGAGCTGTAAAGCGCAACAAGGCACCAACCGCTTTACAGTCCATTCACACAACTTTCATACATGACACGCACAAGACCATTCACACCGCCAGCCACGGGCCCAGCACATTACAACACTCACATCGACAGACAGCGCCACTCAAGGGCCCATCACTTACATACGCCCACATGCCTGATACAACAATCACACCAGCTGATGGGAGTGTGTGGACTGGTGTTTGGCTGGCAGTGTGTTGCAGTAGCCAACAGCAAGCCAATATGTACACTCTCAGCCAAGCCCCACTCCACACACAATGGCATCATTTTTTTTTTTTAAACAGAGGAACCCCTAACTAAGTAGAAAGAATTACAAAACTACAAACACAAAAGCTCTAACTAAGTACATGACAGAAATGCTAACCATGAAACTGAACACATGAAAATACAAAACAGACATGAGTTTACACTCATGGTTGTTCCCAGAAATTCTTCTGGGTGTGGTAATTCTTAAAACAACCACCCACACACAGCCCAGGCTTTGAAGGACAATCTGGGCAGTACATTCGAGTCTCCCTCCGGATACCTCTTCGAAAACACACTCTACATTTCTTAGCTGGAAAGTCTTTTTTGGGTGTGGGAGGAATGTGCTCAGCAAAGTGGCGATCTTTCAGTCTAGCCACATCTCCACCACTGCTTCTCTAGGAACTATGGCCTGTTCCACCACAATAAGGCTCCCTATCACTGACTCCTGAAATTTCACAAATGTCATCTTTGACTCTGGAGACCTATCCCTAAACACAATAAAAGCATTGAAGGTTGCTAAGTGGAAGAGGTGAATTACTAACTTCTAATACCAAACGTAAGACTTACGAATAGCAGTATAAGGTTCCAACCTCTGATCAACTCTATCTACACCTCCCATGTGCTTATTATAATCTAAAATGCACACAGGTTTGCGCACTTCAGCAACCTGGCCCCAAACAGTCACGGGGGAAGTACTCTTATCATGGATGGTACTTCGCATGTAGACATCCCTCTTGTCTGAAAATTTCAAAGATAGCAGCTCATCATTCCGCAAGGCACAGCACTGTCCCCTCTCAAGTTTTTTACAAACAAGCTCCCTTGGATAGCCTTTCCGGTTACAACGAATTGTGCCACAAGCAACAGTGTCCACTTTAAACAATTCCTTGAACAACTGCACTCCAGTGTAGAAGTTATCTACATACAAATGGTGACCTTTGTTGAACAGTCGTCTACCAAGATCCCACACAATTTTCTAAGTAACTCCAAAAGTGGGAGGACAACCAGGGGGGTCAATATTGGAATCCCTACCACTGTAGACACGGAAACTATACACATATCCTGTACTACTTTCAGACAGCATATACAATTTAATTCCATATCGTGCCCTTTTACTAGGAATGTACTGCCTAAAAACCAAACAACCCTTGAAGAGGACCAAAGACTCGTCCACACTTATCTCTTTGCCTGGAACATAGACCTCCAAAAACCGATCTACAAAATGATCAAGGACAGGCCTAATCTTAAAAAGACGGTCAGAATCTGGGTGATCTTGTGGCAAGGCTAATGCACTGTCAACAAAATGCAGCATCCTAAGTAGAAGCAAATACCGATTACGACTCTTGGTCGCAGGAAATATAGCTGTTGCCATCAAGGGACTAGTAGACCAATAAGAAGACAGTGACGGCTTCCTTATCAACCCCATCAAAAAAGTCAAACCCAAAAACTTTTTTATCTCCTCCAAATTTGTGGGAATCCACTGGGCAGCTCTAGAGTGTGGCCTAAGTCCAGCAGTGTTGTCCCTCAAATGCTGCTCCGCATACAAATTAGTCTGCTCAACAGTCTCTTCCAAAAACACATCATCCATGAATAACTCAAAGAAATTGATAGGCAAAAAGTTCTCTGTATTGGCGTTACACCCCGGGAGACCAGTAAAGGCAGGCAACTCTGGCTGCTCCATGTTTGGGGCAACCCAGACATCAGGTCTTATAACAGGAAACCTTTCAGCCCCAGGTTGCTGCACTAATGGCACATCAGTGTCCTCCTCTAAAACTGGCCCTTCATCTGCACTGAGTGTGGCTTCATCATCAGAAGATTCCCCTCCAACAGAAACATCACTGCCAGAATCTCTCACTTCCTCCTCTGCCTCAGATGCAAAGTCTGTCTCATAATCATGATCAGACAAAGACTCAAAAAGCATACCAACCACATGCTGAGCGGTCATCCTGCGGCTAGCCATGATCTTTCCTACTAAAATTAACTGGACAAATTCACCACCAACAACCAGCACTGTGTAAGACAAGTAACAAAGTGTAGCTTTGTTAGTAAGAGTTATAAACTCAAAAACTATACCGCTCACTTGCCTGAAAAAGCTTGATTCACCAGCAACTACTCTGCACAGACACTGCAATCACCAATGATATCCCACTAAAGAGAAAGAAAGAAAGGCAAATTAGAAATTAGACAAAACAAATATCATTGTGCACAAATCTAAGGACAATTTCACACACAATCCTGCATTTAGTACACCCCCTACAAACATGTCATTCATGCATGGCAACAATACTCCTTTGGAGTAAATTGTTTTCACTTACCTAAAACATGCAACTGTGCAAACTGCAGGTCAACCACTGCCAAAACCGCAAGGAGCCACAGCAAATACATCAAAAGCTTTGAACTAGAACAAAAAGGAGGAAAACATTTTTTAACACAAATGCAAATACTTCATCAGTTGACAAACACCCCACCATCAAACATTTAGAAATTGGTGCCTAAGTGGATTCTGCCATAGGGGCAGATGGGCCTACTAAAAAAATAGGCCTATCTGCCCCAAGGAGGCCAGAAAATACCTTTAGTAGTGTGTCCCCATGGGGAGCGGCCCTTGCCAAAGGAGACAGCCCCCAAACAAAAAAAACACACACAACACTATCCCTGGCGCCTAAGTGGCTTCTGCCCCCCTTGGGGGAAGATGGGCCTAAAAAAATAGGCCCATCTGCCCTCAGGGGGGGCAGAAATGGCCAACAGGTCAATGCCCCGCTTGGGGGGGCACCCCGTGCCCAAGGGGACGCCCCCCCACAAAAATAAACTAATAAAACAAAATCCCTGGCGTTCTAGTGGTTTCTGCCCCCCTTGGGGGCAGATCAGCCTAAAAATAATAGGCTGATCTGTCTCCAAGGGGTGCAGAAATGGCCTCGGTACATGTGCCCCCAAAGTGGGGGGCGACCCTTGCCCAAGGCCCCCCCCCCATCCACTAACAGACACACACACTATCCCTGGTGTCAAAGTGGCTTCTGCCCCCCTTGGGGGCAGATGGGCCTAAAAAAATAGGCCCTCTGCCCCCAGGGGGGCAGTAATGGCCAACAGGTCAATGCCCCCCTTGGGGGGGCACCCCGTGACCAAGGGGACGCCCCCCCACAAAAATAAACACATAAAAAAAAATCCCTGGCGTTCTAGTGGTTTCTGCCGCCCTTGGGGCAGATCAGCCTAAAAATAATAGGCAGATCTGCCCCCAAGGGGGGCAGAAATGGCCCTAAAAGACATGACTCCCAAAGGGGAGTGACCCTTGCCCAAGGGGCCGCCCCCCTATCCACTACACACACAATCCCTGGTGCCTAAGTGGCTTCTGCCCCCCTTGGGGGCAGATGGACCTAAGAAAAACAGACCGATCTGCCCCCAAGGGGGGCAGAAAAGGCCAACAGTTCTATGTCCCCTTGAGGGGGCGCCCCTTGCCCAAGGGGGCACCCCCCCACATAAATACACAAAATAAACAACATCCCTGGTGATCCAGGGGGGCAGATCCGCCTAAAATAGTAGGCCAATCTGCCCCCAAATGGCAGTAATTACTTGCCCCCCAAAAGGGGAGCGACCCTTGCCCAAGGGGCCGCTCCCCGCAAGACAAAAACACGCAAGAAATACAAAAAAAATAAATCCCTGGTGTCTAGTGGGCATTCCTGCTGCCCGATCGCAATGCGATCGGGCAGCAGGAATGCTCAAAGAGACACCGGGGGAAAGGAAAACCCTTTCCTTTTCCCCGGTGCCTCTTTCTGCAAACCCCCCCCCCCCACCGGGAAGAAAAACTCACCTCTTCCTTTCTCGCCGCACATGAAGCAAATGGCTTCCTGTGCGCCGAGAACCCCATAATGAAGTCAGCGCGCGATCGTGCACTGACGTCATTATGGGGGTGTCGAGGGTTGGGGGTGGAAGGGGAAGGGCTTCCCCTTCCATCCTTGACTTTGGGGGGGTGGGGGAAGCACACAGAGGGAGCGAGAGCGCTCCCTCTGAGCTGTGTGCCGAGGACATAGTGGTTACGTCTTCGGCACAGCAGCACTGTGCCGAAGGACGTAACCACTACGTCCTCAGCACAGAACGGGTTAAGGAACAAACATGTATTTCTAGACAGCAACCTAACCTTATGAAGTCCCCTTTTCCCAATAAAAAGAGATGTAAAGGGATTCAATTGTAAGGCCAAAATCTTTGCTAAGATTATACAGTCAATGTTAACTAGCAAAATGAATCTGTAATTTTTTAATAATGCAGGGTCTTTACCTTCTTTGTGAATAAGAAATATAATTGGTTCATGGAAAGCAGTATTACCAGGATCATTTGAGGGAAAATGTTGATATAATTCTAATAATTTATGTAGCAAAATATTGAAAAAGTGGCAACTGATTAGGGAACTGAATAGAAAAACCATCCATGTCAGCTGCAATGGTCAATCAGAGGATTCCGAATAGAGTCTAAAAAACTTTGAGTATCTTCAGAATAGAGGGGTGTTCAAGAGTGTAAAGCTGTTCAAATAATTTGGCAAATTCACAAACAATATCCACCTCTTTAAAAGCAGGAGAGCCAGAACTATCCATCAAATACTGCACTTTCATTCATTCTTTTTTTGTGGTTAAGGTAGTTCACCAAAATCTTACTGGATCTGTTTTGACCACCATAGTATCTGGCACTAGATTTAAGAAGGTAGACAGAGGCAATATCAGTAGACGATTTGTTAAAAGCTAGCTTTGCCTTAACCAAATTCATTAATGCCAGTTTGGAATTGGATGTGTAAAATGTATGTTCTAAAGAGTATATATTGCTGAAAGATAAATGAGAATCAGAAAGCATTTTCTTTTTTTGTATGGAGACAAATCCTATTAAAAGACCTTGTTCTGATGCTACAAATGTATTGCACAATATGTGTGCAGGAGAATGAGAGGATCCAAGAATTGTAAACAAATTCTTCACAAATTTGTTAAAAGAGATATTAAATTGAGAATTCTCCAATAAAGCATTGTGAAATCTCCAACAATTGGTACTATGTTCGTATGGGATTAGACCAATACCTGTAATCACAGGGGTGTGGTCTGAAATCAATATGGACCCAATTTCAGAGCAGATTAAATATTGTAATAAAGAGAGACTGAGTAAAATACAGTTCAGTCTGCAATGGGAATTGTGGGCATGGGAAAAAGGAACATTCTCTCAAAAGAGGATTACTAAGCCTCCAGGAATCTGTTAAAGCATTTGGGCGATGGTAAAGTAAAACTGTTTATGCATCTTATTAGAAAAATATTGGACCTTATAGATTCTATATGTCAAGTGATCCATAATTTGATTGCAGTCATCTGCCAATAACAAATATTTATTCTTAAATTTCAAAAATGTCTTAACTATGCTCTGCCAAAAAGTGTAATCAGGTAAGGTAGAAACATAAGCATTAAATGCAGTACTAGGAATATTGCTGATCAATAAATCCGTTGCTATACAGCGACCGTCAGTATCTATCTGTTGTGAAGTAACAGAAACATTTAGGGCCTCATTACAACTTTGGCAGTCCTAAAAGCAGAACACCGAAGCTATGGGGAGGACGCCACCATTATACTGGTGGCACCCCCCCCAGCCTATTACTATGTTCCTGCCAGGCTGACCGGTGGGAACATTCTAATATGTGTTCCTGCTGGACAGACCGGAGGAAACAGCGCTAGAATACTGACTTTGGCTTCTTTAAAGGAGCCAAGGCCAATATCCTAGCACTCCAGCACCCTCAGAATATGCACTGTCTACAAAGCAGACGGTGCGCATTCCAAGGTTGCTTGGCAGGTGGGCCCCTGCACTGCTCATGCCATCTGCATAGGCATTGACAGGGCCCCCCTGATGGCCCCTGGCACTGGCTTTATGCCAACATTTTCATGGTAGGGTCCCCGCCACTAAAAGGCTGAGGGAAAGTGGGGTTATAATCAGCCAGGCGGCGCTGAGTTCAGCACCAACCTGGCTGGTTACAAAAGAAAAAGCAGTCACCCTGTCTGCAACAATGTTCCTGGCAGGAACAACGGTCTCCTGGTGCATTGTAATGTGACAGTCAGCCCACCACCGCAAGGCTGGCAGTCCTGTGACCACCAGCCTCACAATGAGACCCAAAAATTTACACTGTATAATTACACCACTTTTTCTTAGAGGTTCCTGGGGAAACAAGAACCTTTCCTATCCATTATATGTGTAATTTGTGAGCTTCCAAATCTGATAAATAGGTTTCTTGAAGAAGAGCAAGGTCTGGTTTAACTCAGGCCGATGAGACAAAACGATGTCTTTTAATGCAGTTGTTCAGAAATTTAAGGTTCCATGAGATATCTCTGAATGTTATGTTTATAAGTAAACTTAATAAAGAGGTCTATTTGTAAAAGGGCAAATAAATAGAACAGCATCATATGAAAGATAAATAATCAGGAGAAAGAAACAGTAGAAGAAGAGAGACATAAGGGATATGATATGAGGAGCAGAAAAAAAAAGAAATGGGTAGAAGGAAGTAACCAGGCGGTATATTCCAAGAGGACGGTGACTGCAAAAGTACCAGAAGTGGAAAATGAAGGTGGGGATGGAAGCAGCACAGAACAAAGATGACACTGGAGCATCAGGAGTGGCGACAAAACAACACAATGAAACAGTATAGCAAGGAATTGGACAGACAACAATTAACAACGCTACACTTTCTGGTGGGACTCGAGGTACCAGGATTCCTGCTTGTCTCGGGGCCCGGACCTGAATGCGGGCGCTTTAAAGCACACCTTGTAGCCCTGCAGAATGCCGCTACACTTCCTGGTGGGACTCGAGGTCTCAGGATTCCTGCTTGTCTTGGGGGCTGAACATAAACGCGGGCGCTTTAAAGCGCGTCGCATAGCCCCGTGGATTGCTGCTACACTTCATGGTGGGACTCGAGGTCCCAGGATTCCTGCTTGTCTCTGGGGCCAGACCTGAACGTGGGCGCTTTAACGCGCGCCGCGTAGCCCTGCGGATTGCCGCTACACTTCCTGGTGGGACTGGAGGTCCAAAGATTCCTGCTTGTCACAGGGGCCGGACCTGAACGTGGGCGCTTTAAAGCATGCCACGTAGCCCCGCACCCGTAGGAGCCCGTTGGAGGCCGGGAAACCCCTCTGAGACTTAAGGTAGGATTGTTGAAGTCCTTCGTGTCTACATTGTTTAGTGCCATTCCTTCTGTTGTGTGGTTAAATTATACATCTAATGGGGAAGCGAAAGGCTAAAGGAAGTCCTCTCCTGGGCTCGGCCCAATCAAAGGTACCTAAGCTTCTTCAACCTTCGCATCCTCTTTCCAACTGTGTAGCAAATGAAAGTGACTCATTGATTGAAGAGGTAGAATCCATCTTAAATAAAAAGGAGAGAATCCCATGGAAAGGTCTGAAGATTGGCACTCTTACACCTTTTTTGACTGCCAGACCTCTTTGTAAAAGCAGTATTCAACCCAATAAAGTTCGTCAGCAGGGGCTGACATTTCAGGACAACAGCACAAATGCTGGTCTGCAAGTTTCTCTTTTACCTCATCATAACTCAGAAGCTCCGCTAGAAAGTGTGATAATCCATTAAATCCCCTGTTCCAACCGCTTTTTCTTCCTTGGAGCATCAGGATTACACACATGTCCAAGAAGGTTCCACTTCACCTCCGCGACATGCTAGCCAACACCTGCCTGAACCTCTGAGCGTCTTGCCTCAGGAGGACTTAACCCCTTTGGTGATTGGTCTGAAAAAGGAAGAGGGAGAGCTGAAAGCACTAATGGCAGAAATACTCAATACCCTCAGATCTATTGGCCTGAGGAGAGATCTTTCTCATACTTATGAGGGTGAGGTAGTCCCTCCGAATAACCAGCATTCCTCAACTTTTAGAACTATGTCAAATCCAAGTGGCCTTTGTTGTCCTAAAAGGCAAGTGCATGCCCATGGAGTCCCTCTAGTTAAACCTGATAACGTTCCACGGTCCAGGGGGGAAGTTATTGCTTCATCAGGGCACTATCCACACGTGGAATTGGAGTGGGACTCAACAACTGCTTATGGCCATTGCATACATTCTAACAATGGCCATTCCATCTACATGTGTAATGTTCCCCCATTACCCCCCAACACTCCGGAAGACAAATCCTCACTTATAAATAAGGTCTCACATTGGTTAAGCCATACTCGACAATGTGGCTCTATTATTCACTCAGAAATATTATCGGCTGATCGATTTAGCAGTAATTCTGGCTCCGGGGATGTTATAAAACTTGATCTCGCCAGCCCCCATTTGGTAAAGGGCTTGCTTTCTATGGAAGCATGTAACCACACACGGAAGGGAACTGCCATTTTTCTTAGTGGTAGCTGGCCCGTAACCAGCACTGAGGGCTGAATTGTTTGCTCTCCCTGAAGCCTAAGATGCCTAAGATGCAGAGTGAGGGTTTTGGGCGCCCAGTTTGTAACGAAGAAATGTCCTGTGTGGCTTTGATGAAGGAAATTGAACCTGCTTTAGAGAAAATCAACTCACGTGAGCTTGATTGTTTGGCGGGTACATCTGATATTGACTGACTGCATTCTCCTGTATCTTACAAGGATGACAAGAGTTTCTTTTCAATTGTTCCATCATTTTCTAATGTCTCCCCAATCTCTGAAGCTGTGGTTCCAGGGAGGATGGCATTACCTCTTAATACCACCACAGTAATTGCAAATCCTGTGGAGCACCTTGCTAAGTCCAATCCCCTCGCTAACCCTCACAAAGGCATTTGCTTCACTGGACTTCCAGTGACGAAGCTCTTGTCTTGGAATGTGGCTGGAATTCGTAGTAAACTAGCTGACGCTGACTAGGGGGCGTGTATAGATAATTTTAATATTTGTATGTTCCAGGAAACTTGGGCCACCCACAATGTGTACAGACTGGGGTTCTGCTCCTTTTTGAAAGAAGCCAAACAGTCTCCTGCTGGTAGAGCAGCAGGGGGCCTCATTACCTGGATAAGAATGTCTGAGGTGGGTGGAGTCAATGAAATACATGTGGATTCCCTCGACATTCTTGCCATAGCTATACAGTCTAACCAAGGCCCTCCTGTTTTATGTATAAATATCTATAATAGAACGGACCCCCCCTACTCAGCTCTCTCCTACTATTCAGATGTTGAATTCTTATGTATTGGTCTTCCACCCAACGCACTATATCATTATAGCCGGGGACTTTAATGCATCTATTGAGCCCAATCTAGCCTTTTCTGAGGCCACGCAGTTAGAAGATTTTATATGGAATATTCCCCCCTACTCTTCCCAGATGAAGCCCCCTAAAATTAGCAACAGGGCTCTCCAGATCATTGATCTTATGATATCTTACGGTCTCCGTCCAGGAAATGGGCGCTTCCCCTTAAACAACCCTCCCAAATCAACCTTTTTTTGAGGGTCATATAGCAGTATCTTGGACCTTGTTCTTATTGATTTGAGGATCTGGCATTTCATAAAAGATGTAAGAGTGGGAAACCAATTTACTAGCGATCATGCCCCTCTTTTAGTAATGTATGATAGACAGCTCTTTTTAAGTACTGAGCTTCCCCCTGATCACGCAGTCTCTAAAGCTCTGGTGGTGGCAACTAATAAGCGTGTGGTGAGATGGGAGTCTTTTAAAAACTCTCATAAATTATGGGGCAAATTGTGTGCCTTAGATTCCACCCATCAGTTATTTACTGGCCCCTCCTCGTATACTCCACATGACGTTATGAACCTGCATTCAGATTTTTTCTCCAACCTTAAAAAGTTATTCTTTAAAACTATCCGGGAGAACATTATCTAGGAGCTCATTCCAACCATAAGTTGTTTGACAAGGGATTCAGGAAGGCTAAGAGCTCCCGGATAGAAGCATTAAGAGCCAAAGACAGAGGTAAGATAATTCATGCTAGGCATAACTATGCTTCCATACTTAAGTCCAGTACAAACAACTGGGAAGAGACATCATGGAAAGAACTAGCCCAGGCTGCCAAGGACTCAGACTCTAACTGTTTCTGGTCCCTGGTGGCCACCTATGGCCGCAACCAAGTTTTAAGGCCGGAGTGTTACATCCCCCCAGAAATTTGGTCCAGCTATTTTTCAGAGTTGTACGGTTCTGTGCCTGATTGCACCACTGTAAATTGTGGTGAACCATCATCTCCTTGTTTGATTTCGGGCACTTTGACACCTTTCACATTGAAAGAAACTGAGCTTGCCATTAAAGCCCAAAAATAAGGAAAGGCCCCTGGGCCAGACGGCATTCCCTCGAACATGTTTAAATCGGACCTGAACTATTTGAGCCTCTATGTCAACAGGGTCTCAAATGCTGTCCTGGCAAGCACAACTTACCCTCGGTCTTGGAAGGGTGCAATCATCGTCCCCATACACAAAAAAAGGGAGAGGGATATTCCGGGAAACTATAGACCTATTAGTCTTCTGGATAATTTACAAAAAATCTTTTGTCACCTGATATTAAATAGGCTAAGAGAGTGGATTGAAGATAATCAAGTGCTTAGTCACTTCCAGGCGGGCTTCAGGAATAAAATAGTTACAATTGACCAGGTATTTCGCTTCCTTACCATCAAATGGAAAACGGTGGACGTGGACGCAGGGAAGCTATTCGTTGCATTTGTAGACCTAAAATCCGCTTTTGATTTTGTTCCACGCTGTAAGTTATTGCAGGCCATGAGCAAAATGGGGATGCCGGGCCCCATGTTAAACAAAGTTAAAGATCTGTATTCCGATAACTTTGCCAGAATCAGATGGGGGTTAAAAGCAGAGTTAACAACTGAGATCCCTATACGTAGAGGGGTGAGGCAGGGGTGTGTGCTGGCCCCTACTCTCTTACTCCTATGTATAAACGCATGCATCCCTTACCTCCTGGATTGTTCCAATGATGCTCCTAGTTTGGGAGGTTGAAAGACTCCATGTCTACTATTTGCAGATGATACCTTGTTATTATCGCAAACGGCGTTGGTCTCTCCAATTAGCTCACGGAATTTGTGGGCTTTTGTAAAGACCACGGCCTGGAAATCAACTCAACTAAAACCAAGTACATGGTATTTGGGTACACAAGACATAGAACAAAGAGACGTGTATACGTGGAGGGTGTCATATTGGAAAGAGTCAGTGACTTTGACTATCTAGGGATCAAACTGGAGGATTCTCACAAATGGCATGCCCATTTGTTAAAATAATCCATGAGTTTAAAACAAAGGTCAGGCGGTATTGTAAGATATGCAGCTAGGTCTCCCAGATTTGCTATTACCCCCGCCATGGAAATATACAAAACCCAAGTAAGGGGGGGAACCCTGTATGGGACAGAGCTATGGGGTTATTGCAACCTGGAGGACCTAGAAAGGGTTGAAAACTTGTTCTTCTTAAAGATGCTGTTAAAAGTACCTACTAGTACTCCTACCTTGCCAATCCGGATGGATTTAAATCTCTATTCCATTGTACATATTGCCGCTCTAAGACCGTTATTATGTTGGATTCAGATTTGGTCATCAGATATTTTTAGCCCGTATCGAGATTGGTTGAGTAACTTGGTGAGCACCAGTACTACTAACAAAATCAGGTGGTGTACTTATGTGGAAGAAACTTTTACTAATCTTGGGCTGGGAAATTACTGGTCAGATCCTTCCCTCCTCCCGAAAAATGCTATCCAGTTTGTGAAGGATGCTTATTGGCTAAATATTCAAACAAATTAGCAGAAGTCTCCACCTCTATCATGACTGGCAGTTTCTTAAAAATTAAATGCCACTATGAGTTTGAGCATTATATGGATGCTATACTATCCCCATTTGCACCAGCACTTTATATTAGATTCAGACTGGGATGTCTTCCCCTGTGTACTTTAACTTATAAATGGCCTAAATCTGATAATCATTCTAAGCTATGTCCAATGGGTTGTGGAATCGATGAATCTGTTGCCCATGTTCTTTTTCAATGCCCCCCATATTCAAACCAGAGGGCTCGTTGGATTGTGCTGCTATGTAAATCCATGGGCCTTAGGAATTGTTTGCCTGCCCTGAGGATATTTCAATCGGATCCTACTGTGATAATGGCATGTTCCTTGGCAAAGTTTTTTTAAGCCATTTGGCATTTTAGGCATAGAATCTTAAATCGTTAATTTTAATGTTGTGTATTACTTGTAGTGGGAATTGCAACCTAACAGCTCACACATTTACATTTAAAGTATGACTAGTAGTATACAATTAGGTGATGCATTGTTGTTCAGTAGTTATTGTATGTACCTGAGCATGACCTGTATATTTATTCAATCTAATATGTATTTTATTGGTTTATTTGAACCTATATTGTTCTTTTAACGTTGTATTTAAAAGCTACTGCCTCTTGTGTTTTACCTTTTTTAAATGTTTTGTACTGTGCTTTTATGGTATATTTTTACCAAAATAAAGCGGAATTGAATTGAATTGAACAACGATAAATAACAAAATAAGGGACTGTTCTGAAACTATAATATGAACTTAGCATCAACAACAACATCTGTCAAAGAAGAAAATTAAAAGAGTCTCATCAAGGAGCAGATAGTTTGGAGGTATCCATGGTTTATGGTCAGCAATATATTTTTTAATTTTCTCTGGGTCTTCATATGTGGATGTTCTCCTTAAAAGAAACTCTAAAGAAAGGTGGGTGGATCAAACCATAGTGGGCATTCATCAAACAGAGAGAGGGTCAGAGAGCCTGAAAGGCCTTTCGCCTGGACACAGTCTCTTTTGATACTTCCCGGGTAATAAAGATATTGTGGCCCATCCACAATAAATGTCTCTTGATTTTTGCAGCATTAATGACCTTAAGGAAATCAGGATTTTCATGTAAACAAAGAATAGTTTCTCTTGGTTTAGAAGAAAGGGTTCCTGTTCTAGGGCCTAGTCTAAGAGCTCTTTGAATAATAGATTTGTTGGAAGAGAGCGATTCAAGCAACTTAGGAAGAAAGAGGAAAACAATGAAATTAAATCCGAGCCCTCAGATTCTTCGGGTGGACTATAAATGCTTAAATTGTATTGTCTATTCCTATTTTCCAATTCCTCTACCTCTATCATCTTTGAAATTCCTTGTTGCAACAAGTCAGTTGGAGCAGTTGAGTCCTGAAGGTCACTTATTCAGTGTTCTGCTTCTAAAATACTTTGTCAAGGAAGGACCATTTATCATCAAAAATAGCATTTTCCTATTAGTTTCATCAAGAAATATCACCATGGAAACAGTAGAGGAATTCTTCTCAGATAGAGGAGGACCATGTTTCAGACTTTTAGTAGTCGGGACAGGATTGGAAGCAGAAGGACCCATTGTGTGGATTAAGGAAGGCACAATACCTGACATGGAGACAGACATCGTAGACATGGTAGTTGGTGTAGGAGATAATGGACCAGTGACACATTTATTAGAGGAGGAATGGTTGTAGTATACAGCTTAAGAGTCCTCATTTTCCCCATTAGGTAAAATGAAGAGCCACAGGTTCGCCAGAAAAAGCGTGCCTAAAGTAAGATGAGGAGAGATCCAATAACATACCTCAGAGCGCATATAGAATTCACTAAGACTTATGAAGCATTAGGCACTGCACTTGAGGAAAACCAAAGGACAATCGGACAAACATTCATAAATTAGATGGAGAACTGTAGCACATGTCCACCAAGTGTAAAGAGCACCATTCCAGAACTTTGATAAAGTTAGTCCCTCAAAATAATAATGAGCAAAGGGAGCAAGAGTGGATGCATTTCAATAAGAGTGCCGTGGCACGTCCTGACTGAGGGAACACAGCATGTTTGACAAAAAAAGGGCACAGTACCTTAGAATGATCTGAAAAGTGCTTAAAAAAGTACAAGCATACATGAGGTAAGGGAAGTTAGACTAAAAACCTGACAGCAGGTGGTCTGTTCCACCAGAAACATGACCGTCATCTCCTCACACCCGGGAGCTCTGCAGTTAGGCAGCCATCTTGTGTGGCTGCTTAGCCACCCCCGTTACTTTTGTGTTTTCACTGAATAGGACTTTCGTTTTGAGGATGATAAAGTGTTGCACCAGGCATAACATTGTTGCAGTGTGGGGGAAGTTGTGACAAGGAAACATTCTAGATGATTTTGGAGGTACTCCAATAGATGTAGGTTGGGAGAGAAGTTCTTTTAAATTCCATGTTCATTTAAAGCAAACAGTGGTAGATCATTGAATAGTTTACCAAAAATCCATAACCCATTTTAGGATTCGACAAAAGGGTGTCTCCTACCCACAGGGTGGCACGTGGCATAAAAGTGGCATTCTCAGACCCTGAAAGAGATTAAGACCATGGATCTAGATAGTTACCGTGGCAACACCATGTACAGGTGGAGGGACACTTCCCATGATTCCCTGATGGACTAAGCACCCTGTCGGAAGCTCAACCCAAGAACTAGATGGGTCTCTCAAAGGCCTTTGATGCTGGCCCCCTTATGCTCCCTGAGGAGCTGTTGGGGGAAGAGCTGGAATCCATTGCTACCATGGGAGCTCTGCACGATGCCAAGGAGGTCATGAAACCTAGGGAGGGCAGGCAGAGGAGGAGACTGGTACAGAAAGCCAGTAAAATCAGCTCCCCAGAAGCACCCTTTTAGAGGCAAAGGGGCCAGCTGAAAAATGTTTCTTGTGACTAGAGCTCACCACCAGGTGTAAAATGAGCCAAAGATATTTGAAATCGGCACATCAGAGCCCAAGTTATGAGTATTGAGAGATATGACCTTTGACCACCCTCAGCTCAAGCAGTAGGTTGCTTGGGGCTGCACTGCATCACTGAAAACATTCCCCGGGATGAGCCAGTTCCTGGTGGTTGGCACTAAGTTCCATTAATTAGTAAGGTCCATGGAGGGAAAGTGCAGAAGGCCCCAACACCAGAGTGCTATTAGGCCTGGAGACCCTATTTATCTGGGGCAGAGCTTTTATGGATATGGTCCATGACCCTATTCCTGGGACCAAAAGACAAAGAAAGAGTCCTGTCACCCAAGGGATACATACTGCAGCCACCTTCCTGCCTGCACAGACTGCATTTGGGATAGAGAAATAATGCAGGCTTATGAATTTAGCCTTGCAACTGTCCTAAAATGGACAGGTGCACCACTGATGCACATAAGGACATGTTTGGGGGTTGCAGGGGCACAGCAGTGCCCCTAGATTGGATTTAGCTTTAAAAATTTTTAATCCTATGAGTACGAAATTGCGTTACTGGTTGAGGGGTGTGAAAACCTACTCAGGCAGCAACCACAACCTCTATCGGGGTGGAACACAAGCAAACTCCAAATTAACCCGTGCCTAACCCTCTGGTAGCTTGACAAAGAATAGTCAAGCTTAACTTAGAGGCAATGTGTAAAGTATTTATGAGGCACCTAAAACAGCCATAAAGTGAAAATACAACACAAGGAAAACACCTCACCTATGTAGACAAATAGAGCAAAATTTGATCAATTATTGTCTCGAGGATGCAGCATGCAATGACCTTTTTGAGAAAGCTGCAGGCTGCAATGTGAGATCCATCATTGGGGGATGCGTTGCATAGGGGCGGTTGTGATGCGGCTAAGAGGAGATACATCACACTGCATCAGTTCTGCTCACAGGATCACAGTTGGGCTGGCAGAGCATCTTCAGACCCACTTTAAAGAGCCCAGGACTGTGGTGGTACCAAATGGCAGGTAGTACTTACATCAGACAAAGTCCCAGTGCTGAGTTCATGGTTGTGAGAGCCTTTTTTGTCCCTGAAGCTCCGATCAGGAGGTTAATCAGCTAATCCTTGGAGTTACTCTGGTGGTCCTGGGTTCAAGATGGAGGTCCAGTCCTTCTCAATCAGGCAACAGGGCAGCAGGGCAACAGAGTAGCAGTCCTTCTTGCAGAACAGCACAGCAGTCCTTCTGAGTCTTCCACAGGACCAAAGGTGTACTGACGAGTTGGGTCCATTAATTAAAGCTGGTGACCACTTTGACGTAAGAGAAGGAAACGTTTCTATAGGTTTCTGCACCTAAAGGTGCTTGGAATGGAGTCACAAAAAACTAGTGTCAAACCCTTTGTGTGTATGCTTAGGCAAAGGCTTTGAGATATGCAACTGTGGTAGGTAACAGCTCCCCCTCCCTATCAAGTCAGAGATGGCCATCCTGCCAACACCTAGTTCCTCTTTGTCTCACTGTCTGGGAGCAATACACAAGGATCAATTGCCACCTACACCTAGGCATGTGACCCAGGATACAGACTGCAGTCACCAACAGGTGAGGAGAAGAAAATGAAAAAAATGTAAAAGTGGCATTTGCAGAATTGAGACTTAAAATCCATATTTACCATTAAAGAGGGTTTAGAATTACAATTCTATAGATACCAAACTCAGCTCTGCTAGTTGCTCCCAATTCAAAGTTAGCACTTTTTAAATGTGATGAGGCAACCTGATGTTATCCTATGAGAGAGGTGGCTCTTGAAGTAGTGAAAAACAAATTTAAGGGTTTAATATGAACGTAAATTAAGGGTGTAATATAAATGTGAATTAATAAATTAAAAGTACATGTCCAACTTTCTAAATACACTGCACCCTACCTTCTGGGCTGTTCAGGGCCAACCCTAGGGGTGATATATAAGGTAGAAAGGAAAATTTGGGCCAGGCAAATTTATTTTGGTAGGTTGAAATGACAGTTTAAGGCGTACACACTTGGTGCAATGCCAGGCGTGAGATAAGTTTAAAGGGCTTCTTAAGTGGGTGACACAATTAGTGCTGCAGGCCCACTATTAGTATTTAATCTACCGGCCCTGGTTCATATAACACCACTTTACTAGGAACTTACAGGTCAATTAAATGTGCTTCTTGAGTGTAAGCCAATTTTATCCCATTTAATGGAGAGACCACAAGCACTTTAACACACATCACTTTCATTCGTTTGTGGGCTTGCCTTTCAAAAATTATTTGATGTCATTTGTAACTGCTTTACGTGTGACTCGCCTTGGGGAGGTTTGGTTACTACCTTGGAGAACAACCCTGTTACAGGGAAAATTGCACAAGAGTGCAGTCTCGAACAGCGCTATAGTTTTTACATTATATGCACTCTGATCTGCTTAATACTTGTTCTTTGCAGCAGGCACATTAACCCTATGCACCACCTTATGATTACTCCAAACTTCCACTAGACAAAGTATATTCCCTTAGCTGCCATGGCACTCACAGCGCTCAGAGCACAAAGTCAATCAGCAGCAACATTTTTACATGATATGCACTCTGATATGCTTAGTACACATTCTTTGCAGCAGGCATATTAACCCTGTGTGCTACCTTATGATGACTCCAAGCTTCCACTAGACAAAAGTAGGTTCTCTTGGTTGCCATGGACCTCATAGTGCTCAGAGCGCAAATTCGATTGGTGGTATCGTTTTTACATTATATGCACTCTGATCTGCTTAGTACACATTCTTTGAGCCAGGCATATTAACCCTGTGCGCTACCTTATGATGACTCTAAGCTTTCTCTAGAGAAAAGAACATTCTCTCTCCAGAAAGAACATAAATCGCCAGAGTTATTTTGACACTTTTACATTACATGTACCTTGCGATTTGCCTAGTCCACGTTCTTTGCAGCAGGCACATTAACCCTGTGCAATACCTTATGATGACTCCAAGCTTCGACCAGACAAAAGTATGTTCTCTCTCCAGAAAGAACATTAATCACCAGAGTTATTTTGACAATTTTACATTACATACACTTTGTGATTTGCCTAGTACAGGTTCTTTGCAGCAGGCACATTAACCCTATGTGTTACCTTATGGTGACTCCAAGCTTCTATTAGACAAATGTACGTTCTCTGAGCTGCCATGGCGCTCACAGCGCTCAGAGTGCAAACTTGATCAGTGGTATCGTTTTTACATTATATGCACTCTGATCTCCTTATTACACATTCTTTGCAGCAGGCATATTAACTCTGTGTTCTACCTTATGATGACTCCCAGCTTCCACCAGACAAAAGTACATTCTCTTGGCTGATATGGCGCTCACAGTGCAAAGAGCGCAAACCCGATCAGTGGTATCGTTTTCACATTATATGCACATTGATTTGCTTTGTAGACGTTCTTTGCAGCAGACATATTAACCCTGTGCGCTACCTTATGATGACTCTAAGCTTTCTCTAGAGAAAAGTACATTCTCTATTCAGAAAGAACATAAATCACCAGAGTTAGTTTGATGTTTTTACATTACATGCGCTTTGTGATCTGCCTAGTACACATTCTTTGCGGCAGTCACATTAACCCTATGCGTTACCTTATGATGACTCCAAGCTTCCACTAGATAAAAATATGTTTTCTTGGCTGCCATGGCACTCACAGCGCATAGAGCGTGAACTTGATCGGTGGTGTCATTATTACATTATATGTAGTCTGATCTCCTTAGTACACGTTTAATGCAGCAGGCATATTAACCATGTGTGCTACCTTAAGATGACTCCAAGCTTCCACTAGACAAAAGGACGTTCTCTTGGCTGCCATGGTGCACATATCGCGCAAACTCGATCTGCTGTATTTTGTTTACATTATATACTCTCTGATCTGCTTAGTGCACATTCTTTGCAGCTGGCATATTAACCCAGTGTGCTACCTTATGATGACTCCAAGCTTCCACTAGATAAAAGTATGTTCTCTCTCCAGAAAGAACATAAGTCGTCAATTGTTTTGAAAATTTTACATTACATCCACTTTGTCACCTGTCTAGTACACGTTCTTTGCAGCAGGCACATTTATCCTGGGTGCTACCTTATGATGACTCCAAGCTTCCACTAGACAAAAGTACATTCTCTTGGTTGCCATGGTGCTCACAGCACGCAAACTCGATCAGCAGTATCGTGTTTACATTATATGCACTCTGATCTGCTTAGTAAACATTCTTTTCAGCAGACACATTAACCCTCTGCGCTACCTTATAATGAGTCCAAGCTTCCACTAGACAAAAGTACATTCTCTCTCCAGAAAGAACATTAACCCTCTGTGCTGCCCTATAACGAGTCCAAACCTCCACTACAAAAAAGTATGTTTCCTCTCCAGAGAGACATAAAACACTATTTTGACATTTTTACATTATATACACTCTGATCTGCTTAGTACACCTCCTCTGCAGCACACATATTCATTCTGGGACTTGTAGTTTCATTTTTATAACATGATACAAACTGGAAACCAGCTCTTGGAGGAGTATTCATAGAGTTGTCTAGCTCTCTAGTTCGAGCGTGATTCACTCATTTAGTTTATGTTTCAGCTTTGCATTCTGGGACTTGTAGTTTTATTTTTATAACATGATACAATCTGCCAATACAAAGCTGAAACCTGACTAGATGAACTACACATGTTTGAGTATGTGAAACTTGAGCTATATGTATATTAATACAACTAACCTGAAGGAGAGCTAACAGCTGATTATGCTGTACAATGATCAATATTTTATAACTAATATTTCAGTTCATGACTGACTGAGGATCATTAATATCATGTGAGCTGTCTCTCCTCAAGTGTGTGAAAAATGATGGGCGTTTTGTTTGACTCCCCAGACTGCAGTAAAGGAACAGTGATACAGTAAGCATGCATTTATGGAGTACAACTATTTATTCATTGCCCCGCAGGCAATGACGCCTGTACCAACTGCCTAGTAAATATGTTTTGCACCTGGGTGCAGTGTGTGTTTTCAGGGCTTATTTCAGAAATATTTCCAGTACCTACTAGCCCTATAGTGATATGCAGGGCCCCTGGAATTATGTGCTAGAAGGGACCAAAATATGTGGTGCGGTTGACCAATTAATGTGGCCAAAAAACTTCATTTATGCATTTACAATGCCAATACCTCTAACTCAAGTAAATCTGAGACCTATTGGATTGCAAATGCTTGTTAAAATGTGAATATTGGTCTTCTAATATGATAACCCCTTGACAAATCCAAAAGCCTTGAGTATATTTAGGACTCCCGGTTTTATGGTATTTATCTTTTTAACCTTTCCGTCCGTATTTATCCATATTTATTTTTTGGTAATTTTTCTGTATTTATCCACATTTTGTTTTGTCGCAAGAAAAAAAAAATGCTGCAGCTAGTATTTTTTCAAACGTGTTTTAATAGGCAATGCGTGCTCGGTTGTTATAGGTTTAGATAGATTTATGTAGATGGGTAAATGGGTTACTGCTTTAAATAAAGAGATCCTTTTGCTACTCACAGTTAATACATTATAATCCTTCTAATATAGCATAGTGAGCTGTGAAGGACTTTGTAACCCTCAGTGTCTTATGTAACATATGATTCATTGTCAATATAATGTGTGATGTAAGCGCTCTGAAACCCTAAATTGGGATGAATAGCACTATAGTGGTATTTAAATTGCTATTTGTGTTAAGACTAGGACAGACCAACACATCTAACATTCCTACAGTGCATCCATATCTCTTGGATCTAGGGACTGAACAAAATCAACTGTGAAGTGATAGCCTGTGTGCATTTGTTTTCCCTCAATTGCTTTTAGGTGTGTGTCTCCCCCCAACCCTCTCATAGCTCCAAGCCAGGCTACTTAAAAAAAGGAGGCCTGATGGCCCCTTAACGTTGGCCTATGCTATTGGCACAGTTGAAATCGGATAAGCTATCTCCCTGTCTGCACTCGCAAAGGCTCGTCTTCTCCTCGCAAACAGCAGCAAAGTTAAACATATTTATTGGCATTTTTCTTTTTCTATTTATAAATAGAGACAAAGGAAAAATATTTTTGGGTCTGTATTTATATGTAAAAATCAGTTTAAACGGGGAACCGGGAGAATTAATTATATTTTAAAGTAGTGGTCCCTTGAACAAACTAATAGGCTTGCCTCATATTTTAAGAGCCGACTCCTTGACAAAGCCAAAAGGCGTGCCTCATATATTAATGTGGTGTCCCCCCGGACAAAGTCAATATGCCTTCTTTATTTAAATGACACTCCTCTATATTGTGATGACTGCCTTGTATAGATGGTGGTGCTGTGATTTTTGGGGGCCATGACCGACTAGTGTTCAAAATTTGATTTAAAAAAGACCCGAAAGGTAATTCCATTTGCCTGATCTATATATTTGTAAATGTATGCATATTATTTCAAAGTGTGTATGAAAAAATGTACTTTTCCTTTTATAAAGAAAAAGCACTGACTGGACAGTCATTTCTTGGTTGTTATTATTGCATGCCAGCAGATGGAGTTTACTAGCCCATACCACCTCCCCTGAGTAGACCTTCACTACCCTGACAGTCTTGCACTATGGTGCAAGAGATTGTACGTGGCTCAAGGCAGCCTAAATCACACTAGCAGTGTGGTAGAAAGCTTTAGTAGTGTATCTTGCTAGACAAGTCACTATCGTGCTGTCTCCTTTTTAGGGAAGGCAGTACAGCAACTTTGTTTGCTTCACTGCGTTGTGTGACTTCTAAGTATATTTACCCCACAGTTTTTGTAGGAAGGTACAATCTTGCTTGGCATGTTACCCCCAATTTCTGCCTATTTGTCAGTGTGTTTTGCCTGTCTTACTGGGCTCCTGCTAGCCAGCACCCCAGTGCTCGTAGTTTGTGGCCTATGTGTGTTGTCAGTATGCTTAACTGTGTCACTGAAGTTCTGCTAACCAGAACTCCAGTGCTTATGCTCTCTCTACTTACCAAATTTGTCACTACACTTTAGTGACTCCATATTCCAATTCTGATTGTCACACTTGACCCCCCTTATAAGTCCCTAGTATATGGTACCTAGGTACCCAGTGCATTGGGTTTCCAGGAGATCCTTATGTGCTGCAGCATTTGTTTTGCCAATCCATATGGAGCTCATACAAACCTTTCTTCAGTACTGCCACTGCAACCTAAGTGAAATAGTGCACACACTATTTCACAGCCATTTTCATTGCACTAAGGTAACTTATAAGTCACCTATATGTCTAACCTTCATTTGCTGAAGGCTAGGTGCAAAGTTACTGTGTGTGAGGGCACCCTTGCACTAGCAAAGGTGCCCCCACACTGTCCAGGGCCAATTCCCCGGACTTCGTGAGTGCGGGGACACCTTTATAAACATGCACTACATATATATCAATACATATATGTCGCTTCACAATGGTTACTCCAAATATGGCAATGTGAGGTGTCTAAGATCATGCAATTGTCCCCCTAATCCAAATCTGGTATTGGGGGGCCAATCCCATGCACCATGGGGCTCCACCATGGATCCCCAGTATTGCCAAACCAGCTCTCTGAGGTTTCCACTGCAGCCCCAGCTGCGGCCACCTCACAGGCAGGTTTCTGCCCTCCTGGGGATTGACCAGCTCAATCCCAGGGAGGCAGAACAATGCATGTCCTTTGAGAGGAGGGTGTTACACCCTCTCCCTTTGGAAATAGGTGTTACAGGCTAGGGGGGTAGCCTCACGGAGCCTCTGGAATTGCTTTGAAGGGCACAAATGGTGCCCTCCTAGCATAATCCAGTCTACACCGGATCAGGGACCCCCAGTCCCTGCTCTGGTGCAAAACTGGACAGAGGAAAGGGGAGTGACCACTCCCCTGTCCATCACCACCCCAGGGGTGGTGCCCAGAGCTCCTCCAGAGTGTCCCTGGTGTTATCCATCTTGGATTCCATGGTGTGGGGACCCTCTAGAGACCTTTGAGTGGCCAGTGCCAGCAGGTGATGTCAGATACCCCTCCTGATAGGTGCATACCTGGGTAGGTAGCCAATCCCCCTCTCAGGGCTATTTAGGGTCTCTCCTCTGGGTGTTTCCTCAGATCCGGTTTGCAAGATTCCTCCAGGACTCCTCTGCATCCTTTGCTTTCACTTCTAACCGTCGGATCAACCGCAGACTGCTCCAGGAACCGCTGTAACTGCAACAAAGTATCCAGGACGACTCTTGTGACCTGCAACTTCAGTTCCAGCAAGAATTTACAACAGTTTCCAAAGTGTGCACACTCTGAGGACTGCCTCTCTTCACCCTGCACCAGAAGATCCAAAGGACCAAAGGAATTTCTCTTGAATCTCCTCTTGCAAGATGACCAGGAGGATACTACTGGTCAGGTACAGTCAAGAGGGGAAATAGAGGGAGATTCCACCCAGGTAGATTCAGGAGAGGGTCCTGAAGATCCAGGGGAGGGTCCTTCCACAGATCTTTCCCTTAACAAACCTCTCAGTGTAGCTGGTAGAGGGAGGGGGTCACACACAGGTAGGGCACCCTTCACACCTAGAGGTCAGGTCACTAGAGTAACTCAAGTTAGGGAAAGGTCAACCTCTGCTCATTCCCATGTCACTTCAGTATCAGAAGTGTCCCACACATATAGGCAACTCAGAAAGCTGAGGTTGGAGGAGGCCAGACTGAGGCGGCAGCAGCCAACCGTCGGCCTTACACAGGGGCTGTGGAAAGGGAAAGAAAAGGGTTGGGGTTAGTTCCCCATGGTGGCAGCAGCAGCAGTAGTTTCAGAGGTTCCAGTGTTAGAGAAAACACATTTGATTCCAGAAACCTGCACACAATTGCCCCCCCCCCCTACAAGGAGGGGGATGACATTTACAAGTGGTTTGCTGCACTTGAGAGGACCTTTAAAGTTCAGAAGGTCCCTCAGGTACAGTGGGCTGCTATCTTGTGGTTGTCTTTCTCCGGCAAGGGGAGAGATAGACTCCTTACTTTTACAGAAGATGACTCACTCTTGAATAGATTTGGTTTAACTACTGAACAATATAGAATCAAGTTCAGAAAACCAGAAAAGAGTTTTCACAGGAATGAATAGATTTTGTAGACTGTTCAGTGAAGGCCTTAGAAGGTTGGTTGCATGGCAGCAAGGTGCCTGACTATGAAAGCTTATACAATCTGATTTTGAGAGAGCATATTCTTAACAATTGTGTGTCTGATTTGTTTCAGCAATATCTTGTGAACTCAGATCTGACCTCTCCCCAAGAATTGGGAAAGATGGCAGCCAAATGGGTCAGAACAAGGGTGATCAAGGGTGACAAGGACAGCAAGAAGAAGGATGGTAAGTAATTTAACAAGGGTGGGGACAAAGATTAAGGGGGTCATTCTGACCCTGGCGGTAATTACCGCCATGGCGGAGGTTGGCGGTAGCACCGCCAACAGGCTGGCGGTGCACCGCTGGGCATTCTGACCGCGGCGGTACAGCCGCGGCCAGAGGCGGAAAGCCGGCGGGCTACCGCCGACTTTCCGCTGCCCGTCTGAATCCTCCATGGCGGCGGAGCGTGCTCCGCCGCCATGGGGATTCAGACACCCCCTACCGCCATCCTGTTCATGGCGGCTCTCCCGCCATGAACAGGATGGCGGTAGGGGGTGCCGCGGGGCCCCTGGGGGCCCCTGCCGTGCCCATGCCAATGGCATGGGCACGGCAGGGGCCCCCGTAAGAGGGCCCCAAAAAGTATTTCAGTGTCTGCCCAGCAGACACTGAAATACGCGACGGGTGCAACTGCACCCGTCACACCTTCCCACTCCGCCGGCTCAATTCTGAGCCGGCATCCTAGTGGGAAGGTTGATTTGCCCTGGGCTGGCGGGCGGCCTTTTCGCGGCCGCCTGCCAGCCCAGGGCAAATGTCAGAATCACCGCTGCGGTCTTTCGACCGCGGTGCGGTGTTCTGACGGCGGTACCTTGGCGGACGGCCTCCGCCGTCCGCCAAGGTCAGAATGACCCCCTAAATGTCATCAGAGTCTTCATCAGGCCCACAAATGGGAGTGGTGGGTCCAAATCCTCTTCTAATCATCAGAAAAAGCCTTGGTGTCATTTTTGTAAGAACAAAGGCTATTAGGCAAGTGACCCCACGTGTCCCAAGTAAAACACCAATCCTCCCAACACCAAAACCCCACTGCTTCCACTAGTGCCCCTCGTAATAGCAGTTGTGGTGGGGAAAAACTCTACAAACGGCCAAACAAAGGGTGTAGCTGGGCACACTTTTGGTAATGTAGTGGGTGTTGGTCTAGTTAGAGAGACCACTTAGGCTGTTTTAGTCTCTGATGGTTGCATTGACCTTGCCACCTTAGTTGCTTGTCCCCTTTATATGGATAAGTACAAGCAACTACCCCTAATAAATGATGTTCAGGTTGAGGCCTACAGGGACCCAGGTGCCAGTGTGTCACTATGGTGATGGAGAAACTGGCTGCCCCTGAGCAACACCTACTTGGTCATCAGTACCAAGTTACTGATGCCCATATCAACACTGTTAGCCACCCCACGAATGTAGTGAATCTCAACTGTTGGGGGGGGTTACTGGTCCTAAAAAGGTTGTGGTATCCACTGACTTACCTGTAGGGTGTCTATTGGGCAATGATTTGGAAACTTCAGCCTGGGCTGAAGTAGAGTTGGAGCCCCATGCAGCCATTCTGGGCATTTCCTGGCATATCTTTGCTCTTACCAGGGCTCAGGCCACGAAGCAAAGAGGACAGAGGAACTTGGATCCTGGAACACTGGACCAAGTGCTCTCAAAAACTAGGGGTAGAAAGGGCAAACCCTTATACACTAGCCCTCCCTCCTCTCCAGAAGATTCCCCTTTTGATGAGGAGGAGTCAACTCCCTGTGCAGAACCTATGCCAGAGGAGCTTCAAGCTGACACAGCTGAGATCTTGGGTGCAGGGGGGACTGCACAGGAGGAACTAAGGGCCATACGTACGAACACATTTTCCCATAGACACAAAATGGGTAAAGCCCTTTGCTACATTTGGCCCTAAGTGTGGTACAGCAGACCTGCCCCACACTAGAGGGTCTAAGACAGCAAGCTGTCAAACAGAAAAATGGGGATATCAGTGACTCACACCGTTTACTGGGAGCACAATCTCCTTTATACTGAGGCAAGGGACCCTAAACCTGGTGCTACCAAGAGACTGGTCATTCCCTTGCAGTATAGGGAATTCCTCTTAACTCTGGCACATGATATTCCTTTGGCTGGACATCTGGTACAAAGCAAAACCTGAGACAGACGTGTCCCTCACCTTTACTGGCCGCATGTGACAGAGGACACAAAACAGTGTTGTCACTCTTGTGTGACATGCCAAGCCAGTGGCAAGACTGGTGGCACCTAAAAAGCCCCCCTTAATCCCACTGCCAGTGGTTGGGGTGCCCTTTGAAAGGGTAGGGGTTGACATTGTTTGCCCCCTTGACCCCCAAACTGCATCTGGTAATAGGTTCTTCTTGGTGGTAGTGGACCATGCCACGAGATATCCAGAAGCCGTCCCCTTAAGGACCACCACAGCACCTGCAGTGGCAAAGGCTCTCCTGGGAATATTTTCCAGGTAGGGATTTCTCTAAGTTCAGCCTAAGCTGCTCTGCTACAGCTACCTCTAGACAGCCTAAGCTGCTAGAACACTGCCTACATTTCACTAATGAGGGATAACTGTACTAGGTATAAGGTGTAAGTACCTCAGGTACCCACTACAAACCAGGCCTGCCTACAGTTTTTAACTTCACAATGTAAACATCCTCAATAAGCTGTGCCTCTGATAATACAAAATCATTAGCACGGCCAACAGAGAGCCGCAGCTGTACATAGCCAGACATTAAAAAATTAAATGAAACATAAATCATTGCATAAGTCATTGATCTCATAGGTTAGCGTAGAGAAGTTGAAGTGCCATGTAATCCCTATCCTCATTAGGTTCAATCACCATTGATTTACAGAAAGATCCTTTGTTACCTTTCTAAACAGACACCTCCAAGGGATTATATGCTTTTCCTCCTTTATCAAATAGTGGCACAATGAAATAGCCTCGCTTTCAAGTAAAAAGAAGGCTATCTAGAAAGCCATGTGTAGTGTTGGATCATTTGGAATCTTCTTATGCAATATGGAACATAACCTTGTAATGCAGAATGTACAGAGAGACGGTAGCACAGAATGGAAGCAGTTCTGCTTTGGTATGCTTGTACATCTTGTACCAAGATTGTTGGACCTGGCCCTTTTACAGGGTCATTCCCCAAACTTTTTGCCTTTTTCCTCCTTATTTTTCTGACCCTTGTTGGCTGACGTTATGACTCTGAGCACCTTTTCACTGCTAATCAGAGCTAAAGTGCATGTGCTCCCCCTTGTAAACTTGGTATGATTTGCTTATACCTAATTATCATATTTAATTTACCTATAAGTCCCTTGTAAATTTGTATCCCTAAACCCAGGGCCTGTAAATTAAATGCTACTAGTGGGCCTGCAGTGCTACTTGCGCCACCCACTGAAGCAGCCTTTCAAACCTGTCTCAGGCCTGCTAGTGTAGGGCCTGTGTGTGCAGTTTTCTGCAACAGGGACCTTGTTGTGATGCTTGTGCACAGTGACATCAGGACTCCTGTGATTGTGTTGTCACTGAGTTCGAGCATGGCATAGAACACAGATAAAAGACGGTTGGAGGCAAAGGAGTTGAAAGCTGGGGCTGTTTTTACTGTTGGGGTCAATTTACTTATGTAAATAAAACTTTGTGTGTACCTACCTTCGTTGTCTTCACGTCTTGACAAAATTGGCAACAAGCGACCCCGACAAAGAACCCGTGTGTCTTTGCAACGTTTGGAATGTCATTGAAGGGTGTTTGGATTCCGGCATATCAGTTTTCCAGTGGACGCATCAGGGACTGTTTTGGCTTGTTTTTTGCTAGCCGCTGTCCTTCAAGTTTGAAAGCGGTAGGATCAATTTTCATTTGTGCCTTCAGCGATCATCCAAGCATTGTCAGTTTGGCTCGCGCAACATCTCATGTTGCTTTAAGCATACAAACATTTCCCCTCAAATTGACATGCGCGCTGCAGAGAGCACACAAGTATTTTTCTTCACACTTACGCACATGCTTGGATACAGGTGTATTTATTTAGCCCACATAACGTCAGCTTAAAGTCTACTGCTATTTTTTTTTTTTCTCTCTCTTCGCTCAGTCATCTTTGAAAGCATTTTGTTGCCGTGCAACCAATGAGAAGAGAATTTACTGTGTTTTTTTTTTCAAACTCTGAATTTACTTGTGTATTTGTGTTTTTTTGGACAAAGCTTAGCGATATTTATATACAACAAATTTAATATATATATTTTTTAACAAGTTGAGACATTATAAAAAAAGTGGAAAATGGTATGAACAGTAATTTTTTTTAAAGTTATTTTTCAAAGTACATTTGAAAAAAAAAGTCAACATAGCCTCAGGAAATGTATGGCATCTCACTGCTCCAGAACCATTCATGCCTACAAATGGAGAACCTACTTTAAAATTGGAAGAGTGGAGAGAATATTTTGAGAATTACATTTCTACGTTCGAGGATGAAGAAGACCTTACGCATGAGAAGAAAAAGAAAATCCTATTACATTGTTTAGGTGCAAAAGGTTTAAAAATTTACAACAGTATTAATAAAAAGATTAGAACACCGGATCAAGGCAATGTGTTCAGTCACGCACTTGAAGATCTGACTGAGTATTGGAAGCCAACAGTGTGTGTTGCTGTGGACCAATAACATTTTTCATAGAAAGCAACAAGAGGAATCGGTGGAGGATTATGTGGTGGTGCTTAAAAAATTAGCTCTTTGGTGTAAATTTGGAAATCTTCACGATGATCTCATCAGAGACCAAATAATGATGCATACAGCAAACCCTCACATTCGAGAGAAACTCTGGGCAAGAGGGGAAGCATTGTGACAAGAAGTTATACACATGGTCAAAAGTGCTGAACTTACTGGAAGATGTGCAAAGGCTGTTTTGCGCAGTGAGGATAAGACGTTTTCAAAATTAGAAGACAATTCTACTATAGCTATGGTGAAGAAGAACAACACAATTAATAACAAATTTAGCGGTTCTACATGTAAAGAGAACGTAAATGTGAAAGAGAAGAAAGCTTGTTTCAGATGTGGGAACAAATGTCATCTAGCTAATGACAGGAAATGTCCTGCTCGTAATCAGCAATGCTCGAATTGTGGCGTATTGGGGCATTTTGCTAAAGTGTATTGTAAAAGAAAGATTGTGGGTAGTGACACGTATGTGAAATGTGTGAAAGATAGTGATTTAGATAAGAATAGTTCTTCAGAGGAGTCAGTTTCAAATTTATGTATTCTGAACATTTATGATAATGTCCTGAATGTAAAAGGAAACAACAGCAGACCTTTGTGCCAAGTACTGATTGGAGGGGTTGACATTTCAGTAGTTGCTGACTCTGGTTCTCCCTACACAATCGTGAATAAGGAAGTTTGCCAACAACGTTTTGAACCCGTTTTAGGAAATTGTTTTGAAGAACCTGATATTTCACCTAAAACATTCATGGGTGAGGCCATTAATATAGTGGGTTACAAAAAATTGTTAATTAAGTTTAAACATAAGCAGGCACATTGCAAGGTATATGTGTCTGAAACAGGTCCATCTGTACTTGGGTGGAAGGACCAAGGTGAACTTGGTATCATTTTGGATCCCAGTAGTTCAATTTCTGTGTCTGTTGTGCAACAAGATGTATAATTTATTGAAAAAATTGCAAAAAGATTTCCCAGGGTTTTCCCGGGGCAAATTGCAAAACTTAAAGGGTTCCAATAGACAATACAAATGAAAGCTAATTCCACCCCATGTATTCATAAAGTCAGAAGCATACCCTTTTCAGTGAGGGATCAGGTAGAAAAAGAACTCCAAAAGTTACAATCGGATGGTATTATTGAACCGGTAGAATCTGCAGTGTGGGTCACGCCCTTAGTAGTAGTTAAAAAAAAAAAGAGAAACTGAGATTATGTGTGGACTTTAGGGATCTCAACAAAAGTATTGTAGTAGATAAATTTCCATTGCCCAAGATTAGTGAGATGATAGCATGTACTAAGGGAATTAAATGGTTTTCTAGCATTGATCTCAAAGCTGCTTATCACCAAGTACCATTACATGCAGAGATCAGAAGCTTGACAATTTTCATAACACCTTCTGGATGTTTCAAATTTAAAAGAGTACCTTTCGGGTTGGCCTCTGTGGCAGCTATGTTTCAAAGGTTAATGGACAAGATGTTATCTAACATGAAGAATGTACTTATTTTTCAGGATGACATTTTGATAATGGGGAAGGATAGAGAGGAACAGGACCAGAATCTAGATACGTTTTTGCAAAGATTAAGTGTACGTGGCTTAACCGCAGAACTAAGCAAGTGCAAATTTGCAAAAAAATATATATATATTTCTTAGGACACAAGATTTCGGAAGTAGGAATTAAACCTAAAGTAGAATTGGTTGATGCTGTCAAAGGTGCCCCAAGACCTCAGTGTAAAGATGATTTGCGAGCCTTCTTAGGTCTAGCTGAGTTCTATGCTAAATTTGTACACAATTTTTCAGAAAAAACGTATGCCTTGTGACAACTACTAAAAACTAATAATAAGTTTGTATAGGGTGAACAATGTGATAGTGCATTTGAAGAAATCAAAAATGATGTTGCTGATGCTGCACCTTTGTATGGGTTTGATCCCATGTTGCAAAGTATCGTTACAACAGATGCCAGTTCGAAAGGCATTGGTGCCACATTGACCCAAATTGATAAAGAGAGATTTGAAAGAACCATAGCTTTTGCCTTGCGTTCAATTACCCCAACAGAGGAGAGATATTCCGTGATTGAGCACGAGACATTAGCTTGTGTTTGGGGTTTAGAACATTTCAGACATTACATTTGGGGCTACCATGTTGTGTTAAGTAGTGACCATAAACCACTTACTAAAGTTTTGACCACAGAAGGGTTAATTTCAGCTTCTTCCTGCATAGCTCGAATGTCAGTTAGATTATTGGATTTCAATTACAGCATACAATATGTCCTCGGGGTCAAAAATGTGGTGGCAGATTTTTTTAGCAGAATGCCTTTACCTTTACAGAGTGGAGAGGAAACCGATATTGACACGTTCACAGTAGCCAATGTTTTGACTGATTTACCTGGCATAACTAGTGAAGAATGGGAACAAGTGCAGGTTCAGGATGACATCTTCATCGTTTTAAGTGAATAAATCAAGAATGGGTGGCCTAAAAAACAACATTTGGATCAGTGTATTTGTGTATTTTGGGAATTAAGACATGAACTTTCTTCAAAAGGTGGCCTTGTATTAAGGAATGGCAGGGTTATTGCACTCACATGTTTAAGACAAAGAATTATTGAGGGTCGTTTGGGAATTGGAAAAAACAAAAATAAAGTTAAGTGTACATATTGGTGGCCAGGTGTGGACTCAGATGTTTGTAGGAAAAACTACAACGTGAGCTACAATAATAATATATCTGAAGATATGATGAACCTCAGAAGTAGATCCCTGTATGGACTGATACGTAAATAAAGATAAATTCAAGTCAATCAATAAGTAGCGATACCAGACTGCTAAACAAAGACGAATAATGACGGGGGGAATAGGAACACAGTCACAATAAGGAAAACTTTAATTAAATAATGTAAATAAACAAATAATCATAAATAACGAAAATATCGGAATACAAAAAACAGAAAATCTAATTCAAGCACACCACATTCAGACTAAACGACAATAGACAATATAATGAAATGAGAAGAAATACAAATACAACAATATTAGTACAATAATTCATAAGGAATAGAGAATATACAAACACAGAGGAACAATACTCATTAACTGATCCGTTTAGTTGAGAAACCAAGATTACAAGATTACGTTTGTTTGATATGAATCGAATGGTTATTTTTCATCATTTTAAAATTAAAAGATGTTATTGTATTATTTTTTTATGTGAAGGGGAAGATGGGTTATGATGCTCGTGCACAGTGACATCAGGACTCCTATGATTGTGATGTCACTGAGTTCGAACATGGCAGAGAAAACAGAGAGAAGATGGTTGGAGGCGGAGGATTTGTAAGCTGACGCTGTTTTTACTGTCGGGTCAATTTACTTATGTAAATAAAACTTTGTGTGTACTTATCTTCGTTGTCTTGTGTCTTGACACACCTGGCATCTAAATTTACTTGCCAGGCCCAGAACTCCCCTTTTACCACATGTAAGTCACCGCTAAGATTCGCCTTAGCAAGCCCTGTGGGCATGGTGCCATGTATGTAGGAGGTAGGACATGTGCCCAGTAATGTGGCCTGTCCTGGTAGTGACAAACAGCCTATTTGGTTTCTCACTGCTGTGACTGCTGTCTTCTCATTGGATTGCATTGGAAATGCCCTGCCTTATGTGTAGGGGGTATTGTCTGATTTATGAGGGGTAGCATAGGGCTGTTTGGTATGGTTGTATCAGTAGTGAGAAATGCTGCTTGCTAGTGTAGGTGGATTTTTTATTATCATTACAGAAATGCCACTTCTAGAAAGTGAACATTTCTCTGTGCTTATGACTCTGATGTTTTGCAGCTTGACTCAAATCTACATCTGGGCAAAGTGACAGTTGGGCTTTGTGCATACTTTTCAGACAGCCTGTACACAGGGAGGGTGGAGGTGTAACAGAGGTGCATCTGCATGGTGAATAGTCTTCCTGGGCTGAGAGAAGGGAGAGGCGGGCACACCTGCATTTGTAAAGGTTGTGCCCTGGCCTCACACAATAGGGTTGTTTACCCCCAACTGATGTTTGGAGCCTGTGCTGCAGGAGAGAGGGGGTACTCCCAGGACCAGTTGCAACTGGCTGGAACCTCCTCTACCCTCCTGATGAAAAACACACTGTAAATTGAGTATAAGTACAGGGGAATTTTCCCCACAATTTAGACATGAAGACTTGAGTAGACTTACTTGACATAGGACACAGGATGCTGCTAAAGGGACTCACCAGGACGCACGTAGGACTGCTGCTGCTGTGCTGACCTGTGATCTGCCTGGTCACTAGGAGGAACTGCCACCATCTGCACCCCTTGTGCTGGCCTGTTGTTGGGCCTGCTAGCCCTGTGCCCCCCCTCTTCTGTCTCCAGGGGCAGGGTGCCGTGGCCCCTGAACCCTGCAACTATACAGCATGAGGAGTGCTTCTTTTTTTGCCTATACAGCGCTGTGTTTAGGGGCCCCAGGGCAGGAGCCCAGTGCCTGAAGAAGCGCCCTATATATGCAACCCCCCTAGTGCTTGGGGAGCGCTTGTCATGATCACTGCGGCCAGGAAAATCACTGCCAGAACCCGGACAGACTTGGTTCTGCAGCACGTCGGAAATGCATTGCGTCGAGGACCCCCGGGGAATGGCCCGAAGAAGAAAGGAGCGAGCAGGCTCCCGAGAGTGCACCCGGGCGGTGAGTAGTGGAGCGAGTGCCCCCGCGACCCCACAGACACCTCCTTTTGGAGTTTGATTCACTGCAGCGGCCCAAGTTGGTAACACGCGGGTCTCTCCCCTGTGGGAGGCCTGCCACCGAGGACCCCAGTGGGGCCAGAGGAGCTCCTGGGCCCCTGACCAGCCCTGGCAAGCATGTAACCCCTCCTGACTGACGTAGGGGGCGCCGAGAAGCGAAGCGGCATCCCAAAGCTGCAGGACACTGCAAGCTGGGAAGATAATTTGGCCTCCCCAGCCCGAGCAGGCGCACGGCTTCCCGATCCTGCCAGAAAGCATGTTGGCCCTCCAAGCGGCACCCGTGTGAGGAGCGGGGCTGCCTACCGCGTGGCTGTGGGCTCTTTTTCTATCGGAATCGCCCCGCTCTGATCTCATCGGGCCGCCGATTACTGGAGGCCTTGTTTTCTGTCCCCACTGTTTTGTGGAGGGCCTGTAAAGGCCCGGGGACAACCCAGGAGATCGTGGGTCCCATGAGGGCCCCCTGACCTACCCACCCGAGGATATGTGTATCACCCCCCTCCTCCCAGCGTGAAAACACACAGCCCCCGTGCGCAGGAAGTGCTGGGGGCCTGGCCTGTCCACATCATGGCACTAGAGGTGCCTTGGCGGCATAGGAACAGGTACATTCAAAGAACATAAGGATTCAGATGTTCCTAGTATGGACATAATGGATTCATTATGTTAGCCTGTGTTTTTTTTGTGCCATATAATTGCCGATGTGCCTTTCAGGGGTCAGTCATGCTGTGGTGTGTTGGTTACTTGCCACATGGTTTTATACTGTCCCTGATTTAAGGCATGTATGATACTTTTATGACAAGTGCATTTATTTATTTACTGTGATTCCTGACTACTGCTTATGTTGCAGAATCCTGAGTACTTACATGGGCTAATGTAACAACTGCTTATTCTTGCAGAGTATCAGTAACCTGTGTAACATTCTGACAACTGCGAAGGTAGCAGGGTATTTCTGACATGTAATGTTTGGTCTAATTATGTTATGTGCAATACAGTTTATTTTACATAGCTCAGTGTTGTGTTTACTTTGTGGTGTACATATTAAGTCACATGTGTTGTGTGTGTTGTGCAAACGCTTTACACATTGCTTCTGGGTTACGCCTGACTGCTCGTGCCAAGCTACCAAAGGGGTGAGCAAGGGTTATCTTGGACGTGTAACTCCCTTGCCCTGACTAGAGTGGGTGGGTTCTGCCTGGCTTAGGTGCATACCCTAGCCAACCGGAAACCCTTTTTCTAACAAGGATCATAATAATAATATCGGGAAAATACTTCCAGGATCAGGCCTTGTTCTCATCCCCATAAAGGAGATATCATATAGGGCTCTGCTCCTTCCCTTACCGGTTTTGTAAATGTGCGTAATTTTGCTCCACCAGAGCAGACCAATCTGATACAGTGTGCTCAAATTCCGTTTAAGGGTGTTGAACTTGCAATTTTGTCCTTATTATTATGGAAATAACTATGGACGTGATTCTTGGCCCAGGACTACTTCATGAGTAAATCAAACTAAGCCCTAGCAAACCCTTTATGGATTGGACGACATGTGTTTGTTGTCCTAGTTTTGCACAAACAGGGCATTGGCATTAAAGGTTTGCGAAAAGTTCATCATGCACAACAGTTTGCTGTATACGAGAGCCGTCAGTTAAGGGCTACATACATCAAACCACTCTCAACAGTCTGACTTGCATTCAAACACACTCAGCATTATCTAATCTATACTCGCTAGCATTAACAACCAACTGTAGTTCATTTAACATTGTGGGTTGTCATTCGTTTTGTACGAACTGAAAATCTGCTCAGCTCTAAACATGATGGTGGGATTTAAGCATAATGCAGACTGAAAAACAGAAAAATACAACCATGAAAGAAAAGCAATTACAACATACTTGAGCAAAAATGAGCAAAATACAGGGAGTGCAGAATTATTAGGCAAATGAGTATTTTGACCACATCATCCTCTTTATGCATGTTGTCTTACTCCAAGCTGTATAGGCTCGAAAGCCTCCTACCAATTAAGCATTTTAGGTAATGTGCATCTCTGTAACGAGAAGGGGTGTGGTCTAATGACATCAACACCCTATATCAGGTGTGCATAATTATTAGGCAACTTCCTTTCCTTTGGCAAAATGGGTCAAAAGAAGGACTTGACAGGCTCAGAAAAGTCAAAAATAGTGAGATATCTTGCAGAGGGATGCAGCACTCTTAAAATTGCAAAGCTTCTGAAGCGTGATCATCGAACAATCAAGCGTTTCATTCAAAATAGTCAACAGGGTCGCAAGAAGCGTGTGGAAAAACCAAGGCGCAAAATAACTGCCCATGAACTGAGAAAAGTCAAGCGTGCAGCTGCCACGATGCCACTTGCCACCAGTTTGGCCATATTTCAGAGCTGCAACATCACTGGAGTGCCCAAAAGCACAAGGTGTGCAATACTCAGAGACATGGCCAAGGTAAGAAAGGCTGAAAGACGACCACCACTGAACAAGACACACAAGCTGAAACGTCAAGACTGATTTTTCTAAGGTTTTATGGACTGATGAAATGAGAGTGAGTCTTGATGGGCCAGATGGATGGGCCCGTGGCTGGATTGGTAAAGGGCAGAAAGCTCCAGTCCGACTCAGACGCCAGCAAGGTGGAGGTGGAGTACTGGTTTGGGCTGGTATCATCAAAGATGAGCTTGTGGGGCCTTTTCGGGTTGAGGATGGAGTCAAGCTCAACTCCCAGTCCTACTGCCAGTTCCTGGAAGACACCTTCTTCAAGCAGTGGTACAGGAAGAAGTCTGCATCCTTCAAGAAAAACATGGTTTTCATGCAGGACAATGCTCCATCACACGCGTCCAAGTACTCCACAGCGTGGCTGGCAAGAAAGGGTATAAAAGAAGGAAATCTAATGACATGGCCTCCTTGTTCACCTGATCTGAACCCCATTGAGAACCTGTGGTCCATCATCAAATGTGAGATTTACAAGGAGGGAAAACAGTACACCTCTCTGAACAGTGTCTGGGAGGCTGTGGTTGCTGCTGCACGCAATGTTGATGGTGAACAGATCAAAACACTGACAGAATCCATGGATGGCAGGCTTTTGAGTGTCCTTGCAAAGAAAGGTGGCTATATTGGTCACTGATTTGTTTTTGTTTTGTTTTTGAATGTCAGAAATGTATATTTGTGAATGTTGAGATGTTATATTGGTTTCACTGGTAATAATAAATAATTGAAATGGGTATATATTTTTTTTTGTTAAGTTGCCTAATAATTATGCACAGTAATAGTCACCTGCACACACAGATATCCCCCTAAAATAGCTAAAACTAAAAACAAACTAAAAACTACTTCCATAAATATTCAGCTTTGATATTAATGAGTTTTTTGGGTTCATTGAGAACATGGTTGTTGTTCAATAATAAAATTAATCCTCAAAAATACAACTTGCCTAATAATTCTGCACTCCCTGTACTATTACTATTCTCTTCTTAAGTAACTCCATTGATCCCTGCTTGCAGGTATATGCAGTAGATGGAGAGGATGTTGCCCACAGCCATTTCATATCCCTTAATTATTTAAAGATTTACATTTTTCAATCCGTACCCTAATTTCTTTATCAAAGACCCCATTTCTCAAAGTGACAAGACATAGAAATAATGGATTCAGCAATCACAATAATTGCGTGTACATTAAGTGTGATTAATAGCTTCTGTTAGGTTGGTTATTCTAAAAAATGAATAGTCTTATGAGGATTGTGGAATCAAGGCCCTTTGTGCCCCGTTAGCGCAGCTTCATTCAAACGCATTACTTCCTTACCTCTGCGGGTTTCAAGTCTCTGTTTTACTCCAGGGGCTCCCCGTATAGCTACAGTAAAGACACAAAAATCACATTTTAAATATATAGGTCCAATAATCGTACTATGATATTAAAGTGAATTCAAGATAATTTTTTCTGCATCTTCAGTTTTTGTGAGAAAGTCCCGGTTTGTTGACTCTTAAGGAAAGGTCCAGTAAGAATTCGTTTTTGCAAGTCATGTCAAATGAGGAAACAAAGATATTTCCAATAATGTGTTTTTGCATCTGGATAGGAAGCAAAAAATGTCTCTTGTCTAAATGGTTGAGATGGGACAAGTAAATGGTGGGCAACACAATTTAACTGAAAAAATCAAATAATCTCTGCTCTGTATGAAATATTAATATAAAATAATCATTGAGCAATGCTTAAAAACATCGTGACTCTCGTAGCCTGACGGAGCTGGTCTGGGAGAGGTTTTCCTTGTTCTTACTAACTCTAACACAAACACTGGAATTAGTCTAAGTTTGAACTGGGATGTTCATGTCTTCTGCAGGGATACATTATTCAAAATGAAAACCTCACTGCAGGTTCTGACCTATTTAATGTAGACGGAATCTGCTTCATTATGGTCACATATTCTTTTGTTTCAGACACAAGTGTTAGACCTGGCATCCTTGGCATGGTTTCCCCAACCTTTTTTGCCTTCAGACCTCCTGTTTTGTTTACCCGTTTTTGCTGGATTTAGGCCTCTGGGAACTTTACCACTGCTAACCAGTGCTAAGGTGCAGGTGCACCCAGCTTAAAAGCTAGTAATATTGGCTTATCCCAGTTTGCATATTTAATTTACTTATAGGTCCCTAGTAAAGTGCACTCCATGTGCCCAGGACCTGTAAATTAAATGCTACTAGTACGCCTGTAGCACTGATTGTGCCACCCACTTATGTAGCCCTTTAACATGTCTCAGGCCTGCCATAGCAGAGCCTGTGTTTGCAGTTTTAAACTGCCATGTTGACCTGGCAAGTGAACCCTCTTTCCAGGCCCAAACACCCTTAAAAATATATATATAATTTGTATAGAAGTTATCCTCTTTGCAGCCTAAGGACAGGATGTAGTGTCTTTAAAAAATGAGCACATGTTGTAGTGAATCCTATCTTGTTTTAATGGGAAACAGGAGTTAGCTTAGCCTTCTGGTATGCAGACCTGTGCCCCAGTCACCTAGTGACTTTTACCCTACTTAGCTTGTTCTGTTTTAGCACAATTATTTAATTATATGTTTCCAAGATGGCTGCATTGTTTCTAGTACAGCCAATGTTTTAGTTTTACGTTATCAGTGCCACTGCGTTAAGGCGTTACTATCAAGCGACAAAGATAAGCAAACTCTAAGTATTCACATTAGATACTTTGGCCCTCATTACAACCCTGGCGGTCAAAGACCGCTAGGGCTGTTTCGTCGGAAGCACCGCCAACAGGCTGGCGGTGCTTCCCATGGAATTACAACTGCGGCGGAAGTGCCGCAGTCGCACCGCCGGGACCAAAGTTTCCCGGTGGTTGTAATCCCCCAGGGCAGCACTGCTTGCAGCGCTGCCCAGGAGATTATGAGTCCCCCTTCCGCCAGCCTTTTCATGGCGGTATGAACCGCCATGAAAAGGCTGGCGGAAAGGGGAGTCGCGGGGCCCCTGGGGCCCATGCCTATGGCATGGGCAGTGCAGGGGCTCCCTGCCACAGTTCAGTGGAGCTTTTCACTGTCTGCATAGCAGACAGTGAAAAGCGCGACGGGTGCAACTGCACCCATCGCACCGCTGCAACACCGCCGGCTCCATTTGGAGCCGGCTCCCGTGTTGCGGCCGACATCCCTGTTGGGCCGGCGGGCGGAAACTAGGTTTCTGCCCGCCGCCCAGCGGGGATCTCGCAATGGCCACCGCGGGAGTGCGCCCGCATTGGCGGCCGCGCGGCGGATACAACTTGGCGGACGGCGCTTGCCACCCGCCAAAGTTGTAATGATGGCCTATGTCTCTTCACGCCTTCGAGGGAATTGTTTACATAAATTGCTGTCCCAAGCATGTCTTGTTATCTATTGTTTGGGAACAGAAATACTTCAGGGGTCCGAGCAGTTCTGTGTCAATGCACCTCACTTAGACAGATGATTAGAGGGAGTCCTACCACATGCCATCAATGCTATCCATGCTTCACGTCGCCTTGATGTCTTTGTGTCCCCACGAAGTCTGATCTAGATACCTCTTTCCAAGGTAACAAGGGCTGGGGGGCTCTTCTCATGGACATGGCATTGGCAGATTAGATTTAATACACCTAGCTCTCTTTAGGTTAGAGATCAGGTTCATCATGCTAGGGTATTGGGACACATTTAATATCTAATGTCATTTTATGTTATTGCAAGATGGTGGGGGTCTTTGTACTAAGACTCTCGTCTTCACAATTCTGTTTCTTGCATTATTCATTTTCCTTATTATTGCAATCCATGAAACTTATCGTAGGTTGCAGTTTTGTTAATAAAACCTATTGAAAACCTTACTGCATCTCCTTCATTGCCTGTGTTTGATTGAGACATGTTGTTCATGTGAGAAAGGGGTAATCTCTGTTTAACCACGAAACTCCCTGAGATGTCGAACTCTTGTAGTCATGCCTAAAGGCTGACAAAAATCACCTTTTACTGTTTGGGTTTTTGGTGAGGTGCTGCTAGTGAGCTGGGAGGGTTGGGAAGACAGTTGTGACTTGTTGTAGGACTAGCATTGTACTATCATCCTTAAACCAGCAGTCTTGCCTAGAGCAAGAGTCAAACTACGACATGGCGCCACCAACGATGGTGTTTAGGTACTAATTTACGGATACCCTGACTGTCACTGTCTCACATACAAAAGGTACCCTAAGTACCATTATACAGAGACGTCCGTGGTCTTAGGGAAGATACTCATCAGCTGAACAGGGAGCACCTATTTAGGCTGTAGGTTGTTTGCACTCAAACCATTAAAATGACTTTTCTCCTCATTTGGTGTTCTATCTCTTTACCCATCATACAATATGGCTAACGCCATAGATATTCCTGAAAATGCTAGACAAGCATTAACATTACACTTAGTAGCACATGGCTTCAGAAAAGAGGGCATGGATGTTACATTCATAGTGGAAGCTAGTGAAGCTTATCAAACAGAAACATTTTATTCCTGGGTTCACTTTCCTGAGAAAGACAACACCACATTTACATTCCACACATGCAGAATTGCAAATGTACCTTAACGGTACCAATCATACCAGTATCATGAAATACCGCTCACTGATCAGGAGCATCAGAACTGGTTTAACGGTGCCCTACCACATTTAATACAACCCATGAGATTAGGTCCCTTAGGTAATGATGGACCAACGTGGCCTATGTTTGCCACATACACACTACACCCAGGTATACAAAATATGCGGGCAGCAGATCTGTGCAACGTATACATTGAGATAATAATACTATATAGACGACTCGTTCAGTTCATAATGCAAACTCTGAACACTACACCAGCACGTCCAGCACCACCAGAATCTGCTGGCTACCCATTGGCTACTACTGGGATTAATCCACAAATAGTACATTCTATCATGGGTAAAGTGCCCACTGAGCGAGAGAAAATTCCATTCTGGATAGCCGAGTAAACAAATCAGCTGGAAGCTGAGTTTCCCCATACTGGACCACAGGAAAAACATTGAATTCTCATAATGTGCTCGTCCTTCGTGATGGTTCCCTCAGTGGATGACTGCACTACATGGGGTCTTCGCTGCAATTTATACTACCACACATGGTACCCCGACACTTGCCAATTTACCAGAAGTGTTAAAACAAATTTAAAATGAGCATGGGGCTGCTCCTGTCCTAGATGTGGGGATGAAATTTATGTGTAACTTCAACACAGTCCCCTCAATCATACTCAGTAACATTAAAGGGGAAGCGCCAGCACTAGCTACACACTAGTGCTTCCAAGAGATTTCACACTTGGACCAGGAAAAGCAGCTACCGAAAATTATTTCTGACACCTGTACCAGTATAGGTCGGGACAGTTTTGGAGCCAGATCGAAAAAGCTAGAAATACAAAGTATCAATCCTAAGGAAGGTACTAAACACGCACAGGAGGGTTCTAAAGCTGAGATAAACAGAAACAATTTAAAGACCGACAAAACCAGAGAGCAGATTCCCCACATCCAGAGAACTACAACAGGAGATATACTCTCAGAAATAGAGAAAATATGAAAGCTAGTGACAGATATACTGATTCATGTCCCTCTCATTACTTTCAAGACACACCAGATAGGCTTAGCAAGAAAGGGGGCCGTCCTGATAGACGTCCTGAATACGTGAAACAGAAGAAAGACTCACCACAGACTTCAGACAAAAAAGAAGATAAGTCACCACAACAAAAGCCATAGTTTAAAAAGAAAAAGGTGGCAGCACTGCCAATTAAAAATGCCAGTACACTTGAGAACATTGCTGAAGAACAAGACGTGGGCAGTGACACTGTTAGCGTGGCAGAGGTCACGATATGTCACCAGAGTCTAAAAGACCATCTGGATGCGACAGCAACTAGCGATTTCATTGCAGTTGAAACTGAGGCTCGGCGCATCTTCCCACCTCACAGGGTTTATGATCTAAATATCCAAATTGAGGGAGACGTAGAGAGCACCATTGGTGTGATATTCTGGGATGAACTTAGTTGTGATATCCTGCTGGCTGAGAGGGACTGGCCACATCCATAAACTCCCACATGGTCAAGATGTAACTTTGCCTTCTTTCTCTGATCTTGTTCCAGAAGTGTTAAAACAAGCCTACGCTGTCAATTGGGCTTTAGCACAGGCACCTGGGTTGTACCACAATCAAGTAGTTTGGGATAAGGACTCACCTTGTCATGTAATACCCATTAGGTCTAAACCCCAGCCTCAACCACCAAAGCCTGTTAAACACAAAGCAAAAGGTCCAGTGAAGGAGATCCTCACTCAGGTCGAGTACCAGGGTGTAATTGAGCCTTGTGTCTCTGCAATGAATAACCCATTATTCCCTGTTGCAAAACCAGACAATTCATATGGAATAGTCTTAGATTACAGACATTTAAACAGTCATACACGTACATATGCTATACAAAACAAACAAAACAGCACTAACTAATAACATAGGGCCAGATGTTTCAAAGGATTTTGGATTCACAAATGGTGTGAATCGGTAAATTCCACCATTTGCGAATGCAAAATCACATTTCATGATTTCTAAAAGGAATTCGCAGTGCAATTTAAGGAATCACAAAAATAGCGATTCCTTAAAATTGCAACTCCGATTAGGGAATCGCAAATTGGTATTTGCAAATAGGAAATATCTATTTGCGATTACCTATTCACATGTATCATGCATTTCCTAAATGTGAATTTGGCATTTAGGAAATGCAATTACAACAAATTCAAGTTTGGTGGTAAGCATGTGTAATTTTAAAAAATGTATTACAAATGCATTTTTAAAAATGACTTGTGGTTCACACATGCCCCTTGGGCATGTGTGCGCTTTGCCTGTCCACAAATATTTTTTTGGGGTGCATCAAAGGGGGCCTTAGGCCCCAGCACCCTGGGTTTTACATTACCTAATTTGCGAATTCCTAACAGGAATTTGCAAATTTGGAAATGCCAAAACCATTCGCATCTATGGGCCTGGCCCATAGGGATGAATGGAGTCCCATTCCCTAATTGCGATTCGGTAATAGCAATTGTGACTTTTAAGATATCGCTATTACCAAATCACAATTTTCATACATCCCATTTTGCATTTCCTAAATAGCAATTTCTTAAAATTCGCAATTTATGAAATGCAAACCGGGATGATGATAAATCGGGCGCATAGTGCGCAAAACAACCTTGGATATTTCCAACATTATTTTCTGCCTAAACTTAGCACATGAAAGTCAGGACCTGAGTGTATTCTCATTTGGCTCACAAAAATGCTTCTGCCATTTGCCCCACGGCTACAAGAACAGCCCAGAGCTGTTCTCAGCCCGTGCAACATGAATATTACATGATATTGCTCCTGTGGCGTTGTCTTTCATGGATGATATCTCTCTCACGGATGATGACCTCAGCATTCATCTTGCAAGGGTCGATGGGATCGTTTTAGGATTCGCAGTTCTTGGCTACAAATTTAATTTTAGAAAAACTAAAATAGGCTTTCTCAGTGGTTTATTCCTGGGATACGAGCTATCAAATTAGGGCAAGAGCCAGACCCCACACTTTCTAGAGAAATATGCTCAACTCCAACCACCAAATACAATCAAGAAACTACAGGGTTTACTTGGTTTCTACAATTTTAGGAGAACTTACATTCCTGACTATGCACAACGTGTCAAGCCACTCTATGTCTCAATATGCCCTGATTTTTCTAGCAGACACTGGACAGTTGATCACACACAAATCCTTCGGGAATTGCAACAGGACATGGTAGAAGCAAAACACTTGCACACACGTGACAACAAAATAAATTTGGTCATCAGCATAATTGCTGGTGCCATTGGGTTCACTTCTGTCACCTTTAACAAGAGCGGCACGGTGCCCACATCATATAAATCATATTTATACTCCAATGCAGAACAACGTTTTGCACCCACAGAAACAATTATAACTGCAGTTCAGATTGCTGTCATTAAGGAGAGACCACTTGCCCAAGGTAAATGCATTATTGTCGTTACCCCGGTGCCAGCCTTAGATGCCGTCACCAAAGCAAGCATTCCTAATGCTAAAGCATTACATCAATGTTGGAATTAGGTGGCAACCTCCCTAACTGCCAACGATGTTGATTACATCTTTGATCCAAAACTTCAGAGACAAGAATTTCTCCAATACGAACAGGAGTACCCCTCTCCTCTAGATATTGTGCCACTTGACAGATACCATGCTGTCATTTACACTGATGGTTCTGCACAACCAGCTGGAGGTACCAAACATCAATACTCAGCGGTTTGCGCAACTGTGAGCAGAGTGATGAAGGTTGGTGTATTCCACCCTCACAATACCTACACGCAGACCTTAGGGGACTGCACAGCTCAACTGGCTGAGCTCAAAGCCCTTATCTTAGTGCTAGAGTACACAGAGTCAGGACTACTGACTTTGATTGTCTGTGACTCAAACTAGTGTGTCCAGTCTTACATTGACTACCTTCATCATTGGCAACTGAATTGGTTTAGAGGCTCCAAAGGGAACACCATAAAACGCAGAACTCTGTGGGGGAGGGTGGCTGATCTCAAGGATAAGCTACCTTGTGTCCATGTAGTACATACATTGGGCCACTAACTTGTAGGAGTACACATTAACAGCAATACTTTGGCTGATGAAGCATCCAAATCTGCAGTAGCTACGGCTTCTGTGGCTGCAGTGACTCGTTCTCAGACGAGATTGGATAATACAATTCTGACTGCTGTGAAAGCTTCGGCTGAAGGTAAGCCTCTCCCAAAAGCATACCCTACAAATACTCTTACCATATCAGTGAACAGAATGTTGCCTATGCAACAATTCCTGGGGTTGGAGATCAAGTGATCCCCAACCAAGACAAGAGATTAGGGGCCAGATGTAGCAAAGGGTTTTTCCCATTCTGTGTCAGTGGGAAAATGTGTTCGTACATATGGCCCTAGATCTCCTAGAAGCAGCGCATGAGGTTGTCGCTTCTGCACACGCTGGTATCGTGGCCACAATCACAATCTTACAGAAACGCTTCTGGTGGCCAGGTCTATGCAAGCAGACCACGCAATATGTCCTTTGTTGTGACATCTGCCAGCAGATAATGGGCTCAAATATCCAACGCCCACCACAGACATCCCTCTTATTGTCCAATAGGCCAATGTGTGTACCTGGACCATTGTGGTCCCCTACAACATGATGGTGCTTACAAATACATCTTAGTAGCTGAAGATTCTGGTTCTAAATTCCTGTGGGTGTGGCCACAGCAAGCAGCTGACACTTGAACTGTTATTAAAGACTTGCTGATCTTTATTGGTACATATGCAGTTGCAGCATTCCATTTATACCAGGGCCCTGCTTTTGCCTCTAGGGCATTCAGGGATACCCTGGGTGTTGAGCTCCATTACTCCTCACCATACCATCCCAAGGGAAATTCAGTTGTGGAGAGGAGGAATCGTGATCTAAAGCAGTCCTTAACAGCTAGAGTATTAGGTGCTGGCCTCAGTTGGCTTTATCACTTACTGTCACAGTGCCCTTTCCTCGGGATCTGCACGCTGCTGAACAAAAGGCCCATCTACCGGCATCAACAACTCAGAAAGCGATTATAGCACAGAGTTATGATGAAGCCGGGCGTGGGGAAGGGAATTAGGGTAGGGAACTGCAGGGAGAGAGATCTGAAAAGAAAAGGTTAGAACAAATATGCATATACTCATTCATAGCAGTATTACGCATCAATAGACTCTTGACATAAAGGTGTCTCTGTGATATCAGATTGAGACCCTTTTATGAAGTGAGGGCGAAGCCCCTTCTTTGAATCATGGAACAAGAACAAAATACAACCTCTGAGCCAAGAGATGGCAAGAGCTTTGGACTATGGTCATACTCTGAATATCAATCATTTAACAACTATGCATTCATAACATAAACGTTTGATCACAGCCGAGAAATTCTCATAAACTTAAATATGTATCTCATATATAATGATTTCCAAAAAAACAATGAAACTATAATTTGCTTATCTCTGAAATGCTTTCACATTTACAACCATTGACCTGAAAGTTTTACTCATTGAACTTGAAGCACTTTATTCGTTGGGCAGAAGCGCCTTGTTTATTGTTCTTGAAGCACCTTGATTATTATACATGAATCGCTTTCTTCATTTTACCAGAAAGCGTTTTTACTTGTCTTGTTTGAAGCGCTACGCTTGTTATGCTAAGGGGCGCCTTACTCATGTGGTCTGGATCACTTTGATTGTTGTGCCAAGGGCGTTTTACTCATGTGGACTGAATCACTTTGATTGCCGTGCCAAGGGTGCTTTACTCATGTGGACTGAATCGCTTTGATTGCCGTGCCAAGGGCACTTTACTCATGTGGACTGAAGCACTTAGACTGACGTGCCAAGGGTGCTTTACTCATGTGGACTGAAGCGCTTCGATTGCCGTGCCAAAGGCGCTTTACTCATGTGGACTGAAGCGCTTTGATTGTCGTGCCAAAGGTGTGTTACTCATGTGGACTGGAGTGCTTTGATTGCCGTGCCAAGGGTGCTATACATGTGTGGCCTGAAGGAATTTGCTCGTTGTGCTAAGGGGCGCTTTACTTCTGTACTCCGAAGTGCTTTGATCGTCACACCAAGGCCGCTTTACTCTTAAAACTGAAAATGCTTTGCTTGTTGTGCTAAGGGGCGCTTTACCTTTTGAAGTAACAACTCCCTTCAAGATTGGACTCATCAAGACCTTACCGCTACGAGTACGACCTACTAGTATCTGAATTCACCATGAAAACAAGGATACTCCGATTTGCTGTCAATCTGCCATGCAGGAAATCTATTCTTCTTCAGAGGAACCCCCACGAGGTCTGACAGCATCGAAGTCTTCAAAATAGTGAGCAATGTGCTTGGGTGTGGCTGGGCTTTATAAGCCTCCCACACCCCAAGATGACTGCTGCCTCTAAAAATATGGGAATTGTAGTCCCTTCATAGGATAGCACTGATCAGTGCATCTTGTCCACCAATGTCCTGACCCTGCAGCTACATGAGCTTTACCACAGGGCAGACGACGCTGATGACCACTTTTAGAACAAGAGGGGATGACAAGTGATGCGCATGAAGCACCGCAAATCCGTGCAGCTGAGTTTCGGATGGGACCTGGACCGCACACAGCCTTATTCCTGACACTTACATGGGGTCCAGAGAGCACTGAATAATCTGCCAAGAAGGTTCTTGGGGGGGGACACTCCCTATGAGGTTCTCTTTGGGATACCTATGTATGTCCCAGATCTTGATGGCCCTGGTTTGGTGGCAGCAGATACACCTTTTGACATAATAGAACGTCTCACTGTCTTAAAGGAACTTCAGCAATTTCGTGAAGATAAATCATCTGCCAGTGCTGCCACTTTAGGAATAAGGAATTTTCCAACAACTTCGACTTGCTGGATTCCTACAGTTGGGGATCTGGTTTGTGAGAAGATCGCTGTGAAAAAGGAATTCGACATATCCTACAGGGCACCGGTCCCAGTCCTGGGAATACAATGTACCAGAAATGTTATCTTACCACTGCTGCCGGACTCTAAAGCCAACAGATTAATTTCCATTGATGACATCAAACTTCACCATGTGGCCGATCCTGCACCGTAGACCCAGAGGTCCCTTGGGTAGTTCCCGATCCCCTTTGACTACCCAACAAGACATACCTCTTCAAAGAAGAAATAACAACACTACTCCTATCTACTCAAGCATGTCAAACGATGCTTGAAATACCTCCTTCACCATGGGGAGGCTGGAAAGTTAGGTCTTGCTGCTTCCTGTTACCACTTCAATTACATCACCTGTCCAAGATGTGGCTGCTTTCTAAAGGAACACAACACAAACTAATGACATCTTCTACCATGAGCCTCCACATGAAGGGGATCCACCCACTGGTAATTCACGTTTATAAAGGGTCATTACCTTCCCGAACGCTCCTCTGTTGAGCCAGTGGATGAAGTCTTAACTTCATATCATTCCTCACAGTGGGTCGGAAGAGACTTGTCCCTTGTGAACATTTCAGCTGTACCAATTCCTGATGGGATTGTGTGGGATAAAGTTCCATTTATATATATACGTACCTACTGAGGTCATTCATATTCCACGTCTTTAAAATTTCAATGTCTGATGTAATTACACCTGGTGTTGTATCTGATGATTGGGATGTCCAGACAGTTGATTCAATGTTAACTGAAATGAAGGACTATTCAGTATTTGAAAGTGATGATGTATACACCAATACAAAGAATTATGGGGAGCATGTTCTGCTGTAACAACTGGGGACTTTACTACCTGCACTGTGCAACTAGACATAGATAAATATTCAACTACACACTGTGGAAACATTGTTCAACTCCACCTGTGGGGTGCCCAAAACATTATTCGGATAAATTCACTTATTTTTCTGGACATGACACAAAAAATCCAGAGTCATATTATTTCAAGTTACCTCCTTTAAAAACTAGGAAAATGTTGCTAACTGACATATAACTGTTTTATTCAGATTACTTTGTTTCCCATCTTGCAGTTGAAGGTAACGGACACTAGAAGAACACTATTGATTTAAAGAGTGTTTGGGGAACACAAGTTTGGCAATTACAGGGTAGGGAAGCTTTATTTAGAGCGTGCCTTATTCCTGTGCAAATGATCATTTCAAATGATACCATTCAACAGACATCCTATCTGGGGTTAGTAAAATTAAAAGAAATAAATGCACAAAATATCCCCACACTGGCAAAATTTAATAACTGGCAATCCTTCCTGAATGTCACAGATGAAGAACTAGCTGCAAAAGGTTCCGGATGGTACCTATAACTCTTCACTCTCCAGTCCCGGCGGGTGGTTATTTTGGCCAATAGACACAAATGGTTGTCGGGCACGTTTTGTGAATTCCTCAGGGGGTTTCAAGATTAGCCGGCCAGACCCTTGCTTTCTCTCAGGTCAAAACACAGGCATTGTTACAACATACAGTGTGGGTAAACTGTGCCAACAGTGGGTACAGACTAACACGGTAGCCGCAGTTAAGGAACATCTTAACACTTTTTCTGAGGATATAGACTTGCAGGACTTCTTGTTAGTTCCTAGAAAGCCACGCTCTAAAAGATTCATCTATGTCATATGTAATGAGATCTGGAAGCTTTCTCAGATAGAAGCTGTTGCGCATCTAAGGCAGATAGACAAAGAAAATTTAGAAAAGGCTTTAGCTGTTGTTGATAATGGCATGAACACTGTCCAACAGAATTTATAGAACAAATATAGGCCCTCATTACAACCCGGGTGGTCGGTGATAAAGCGGCGGTAATACCGCCAACAGGCCAGCGGTAAATAAAATGAAATTATGACCACGGCGGAAACTGCCCACACAGACAGCCACTATAGCACACCGACCACCACAGCGGTAGCAACAAGCACCACGGCAGTAAGCGCCAACAGCCAGTTGGAAGACAATGTACCGCCCAAAGTATTACAACAGGCCTATCCGCCACCTTTCCCGGGGTGGTACCAACGACATCAAAAGCACGGCGAAAACAGAACACAGAAGGCAAAGGACTCACCTCTGGAGACTCAAGGAGGAACCACAACAGCATGGAGCCCGAGTTGCACATCTTCCCCATGATTTTATACCTCCTCATTCACTATGAACAACAATGCCGGTGAAGACGACCACAGTGAGTACTGCTGCCTAGCACACAAGGGTGGGCGGAAAAGAGAGTGACACACACACACAACACCCCCACCCCCAACATCATACACACAAACAGATGCAATAACATTACATACACAACCCCGTAACCCTCAAGAATAATGCAAGGACAAAAGGAATTGATGAAAGTGAGTGTAATAAGATAAAATACGAGAAAATCGTTCTTCAAAATCAAAACAGTATACACATATATACAAATGGAGGGACACTGCCCAGTCCTCAATGTCCGTGGGCCACAGGGCCACATCAACTAGGCTAAGGCCCCACTTGACTCCTGCAACAACACAAAGAGAACACTGCAGGGGCATCAGGTCGAAAATACACAGGCACCTCAGGGGGACAGGGAATGGGGGGGCACCTCAGCCGGAAGATGGTACAACACCACTGGTCCTGGAGGGGTCTACATGCCCTGTGCGATGTCCTGGGGAGTGCAAAGCCACGGTCTCTCAAGTGGGTGGTTTGCCCACTGCTTGGTCCTGGGGAGTGCAAAGCCACAGTCTCTCTAGTGGGAGGTTTCCCCACTGCTTGGTCCTGGGGAGTGCAGAGCCACAGTCTCTCAAGTGGGTGGTTTGCCCACTGCTTGGTCTTGGGGAGAGTAAAGCCACAGTCTCTCAAGTAGGTGCTTTGTCCACTGCTTGGTCCTGGGGAGTGCAAAGCCACAGTCTCTCAAGTGGGTGGTTTTCCCACTGCTTGGTCCTGGGGAGTGCAAAACCACAGTATCTCCAGTGGATGGCTTCCTCCACTGGTTCTGGAGGGGGCCTTGTGCCCTTTGTGCTTCATCCTGGCAAGGATGTGGTGAGTGGATGGCTTCTTCCACTGGTTCTGAAGGGGGCCTTGTGCCCAGTGTGCTTCATCCTGGCCTGGCTTCTTCCACTGGCTCTGGAGGGGGCTTTGTGCCCAGTGTGCTTCATCCTGTCAAGGAGGGGGTGAGTGGATGACTTCTCCACTGGTTCAGAGGGGGCCTTGTGCCCAGTGTGCTTCATCCTGGCAAGGATGGGGTGAGTGGATGGCTTCTTCCACTGGTTCTAGAGGGGGCCTTGTGCCCAGTGTGCTTCATCCTGGCAACGAGAGGGTGAGTGGATGGCTTCTCCACTGGTTCTGGAGGGGGCCTTGTGCCCAGTCTGCTTCATCCTGGCAAGGAGGGGGTGAGTGGATGGCTTCTCTACTGGTTCTGGAGGGGGCCTTGTGCCCTGTGATGCAGCACTTGGAGAGTGCAAGGTCACAGTCTCTCACCTGGGTGTCACACCTACAGGATTTGCAGGCTCCATGATGCGCTACAGCCCATGGAGGCAGGACTACTCACTGCCTGCTGGCGGTGACGGCTGCTCAGTGGTGGCACTGGCGGTGCTGGTGGCGGGGCTGGCAGTGGTGGTGGAGGCTCCAGCCCTTCCCCCGCAGCCTCGGACGGCTGCCCACTGGAGCTGCTGCTGCTGGCACTGGTGCTGGTAGTGGTGCTGCCAGTGGTGGGGGAGGCTCCAGCCCTTCCCCTGCAACCTCTGATGGCTGAACCGCCATGGTTGGTGGTGGGGCCTCAGAATCAGTCCCAGCACCAGGCCTCCTGTCCTTCCTGCCTGCAGGTGCAGGCCCTTTGCCCTTCCCCTTGGCAGCTGGTGGTGCTTCCTCGCCCTTCCCTTAGGCAGCTTGTGGTGCCTTCTTGCCCTTCCCCTTGGCAGCTGGCGGTGCCTCCTTGTCCTTCCCCTTAGCAGCTGGTGGTGCCTCCTTGCCCTTCCCCTTGGCAGCCGGTGGTGCCTCCTTGCCCTTCCCCTTGGCAGCTAGTGGTGCATCCTTGTCCTTCTACTTGGCAGCTGGTGAGGGCACACTGTCAGTGCTGATGGTTGGTTCCTTGGAGCCTCTCCCACCTGCAGTAGCTGCCGACACTACTGTGGCCGGTGTCTGGGTGGCTGAGGTTCTAGCCTGCGTTCTGACCACCCTGGCCCAACGTGGCGGTCGGGGAGGAGGGGCAGGGAAGAGGTCAACGGCAGAGAGGAAACGCTTCTTAGGGACACTGGGACGGGAAGAGGGTGAAGGTTTGGGAGTGAGGAAGAGGGAGTGGTTGTTGGAGGTGTCGGTCTGCTGTGTTTGGGTGCAGGTACATGGGCTGGATGCTGTTGTGAGGTGGATGGCTGTTTTGTGTCTGAGTGCTTGCGTTTGTGTACTTTAGGAGGAGGGGGCACAGACACAGTGGGAGCGGACACAGGGGACGTGTGCATGAATGTGGGGGTGGTGACTGCCAGTGAGGGGTATGTAGTGATAGGTGTGATGGTGACAGGGGTAGTAGATGAGGATGTAGTGCATGCAGGTGTGAGTGGAGATGCTACTGGGAGGGTGGTGGACGAGGAGGAGGAGGGAGACACAGTGGAGGCAGTGGATGTTGTCATGTCTGCATCTGGATGGTGTTTGTGTCAGTGCCTGTGGGATGATGTGTGGTGATTCTGTTTGCCTGAGCCACTCCTGAGTGTTGTCTTGGGTGCATGCTGGTCTGAATGTGTGCTCGGGATAGGTTGGGGTTGAGGGGAATGGGACTGGGTAGAGGAAGTTGGAGGGGGGAGGCTAGAAACAGGTACAATGGCTGCCATCAGGGAGGAACACGGAGCCTGGATTGATCTCTGTTGGGCCACCATTCCAGAGTAAATGCCCTCCAGGAATGCATTTGTTTGTTGCAAATGGCCTGCCAGCCCCTGGATTGCATTCACTATAGTTGACTCCCCAACAGAGATGGATCGCAGGAGGTCAATAGCCTCCTCACTCAGGGCCGCAGGGCTAACTGGGGCAGGGCCTGAGGTGCCTGGGGCGAAGGAGATGCCCACCCTCCTGGATGAGCGGGCATGAGAAACTCACTGAGGGGCTGCTGTGAGGGCAGTGCTGGTACAGGGGTGGTGGCTGTACCTGTAGTTAGGGTAGGCACAGAGGTGACCACCACCATCAGCGAGCTTCCATCGGAGGAGGTAACGCTGTCAGAACTGTCCCCTCCTGTCTCCACTGTGGTTCTCCCCTCGCCCTCCATCCCACTGGTGCCCTCACTGTCGGTGGATTCGGCCTCATGGGCCCTGAGGGATGCAGCTCCCTCCGTCGCCGCTGCCTTTGCTCCTCTGCCAGATGATGCTAATGCACATAAGGACAGGGTGACAAAAGAAAAAGGGGGGGAAGAGACAAATGATGCACTTGGTCAACAGCAGCAACATCACCACCGTTGGCATACATCACACACACACACACACACACACACACAGGGAACAGTCCTACACACTAGGCAATGCACTACCAGTCACAATGCTAGTCACCAGCCCATGGACAGAAATACCTAACGCCAATAACAGCATACCTGACACTCACAGACCCCTGCCCAGTAGTGGATGCCTACTAGCTTAATAGGAGGTGGTGTTCATCAGTCCCTGCCCAACATAGAACCTACCCTGCAATGTCCGGCCTGGCCTAGGGGCACCCCAGGCCCACATCTCCCACCTGGAGACTACCCCACCACGCGCAAGTAGTATATTGTGAAACTGTACTCACCCCCATTGTGGCTGCTGTGTTGCCCTCAAGCACCCATCCAGCTCCGGATAGGCTACTGCCAGTATGCAGGCCATCAGGGGGATCAGGGTTCGACGGCATCCCTTCCTCGTTGGGAGGCCATCCCCAGCTGAGCCTCCGCCGTCTTCCTTGCTCAGCATCTCAGGTCCTCCCACCGTTTGCGACAATGGGTGCTCCGCCTGCTGTAGACCCCCAGGGTCCACACGTCCTTGGCGATGGCACGCCATATACCCTTTTTCTGATGGGCGCTGACCTGCAGAAAAAGATACATAGAAAAAGGTATCAGTCCGGCCTGTTACACTCATGGCCCACCATAGTCCTCACATCCCCTTACGCACAGACATTGCCCACCATACTTGCAGCACGCCGCCCAGAACCCTTCCACCAACGCCCCCCTACGCAAGGCCCTCACACACAGCACTCCATGCATTAAAGCCCCTTGCATCGTGCTCACAGTGTACTCACCTGCTGGTCTGGAGGCTCATACAGCATTCGGTACTGGGGTAGGACCCTATCCACCAGTCTCTCCAACTCCACAGCGGTGAAGGCAGGGGCCCTTTCCCCAGTGACATGAGCCATGGTAGGTTCCAGACACAGGTCACAGCAGCACTTGCAGTGTAGGTCCTCTCCTGTTGAAGGTCAGGTAGCAAGTGAGTGAACAGATAGAAAATGGCGGTGACGTCCGTGGCGGTGCGTACCGTCACCGCCGGCGTACATCACCATTGGCCACAGTAACCCATAGGGCCCAATGGTAACCAATGAGGAGTTGCACTGCGGTACTCGACTGCCTCCTGCAACGGCGCACAATGTCAGCAGCATTACCTCATTTCCACATGTCCATCCACACAGGACAGGTGGATGCTATTTCAGGGGGGGGCAGGCCATGGCACCTAACTGCGTCACAGTACACATAGGTACCATTTGGGCCTATCCAACAACATACTGTTAAGGTCACAACATGTAATGCAGTGTAGTGTTTGGAAATGTGGAATACTGACCAGCTGCTCCCTGTTTTGCCCCCTAGATTACAAACGCTGCAGATGAATAGGAGATGGAGACATCCCTCCGTGTACAGGCTCCTGGTGGACTTGGCAACAATGGAGGACAGGCACATCATCCTCACCTATAGACTGGATAGGACCACAATCACAGAGCTGTGTGCCCAATTGGAACCTGACCTGATATCTGCTATCCGTCAGCCCACCTGGATCCCCCATCTTGTGCAAGTTCTATCTGTGCTCCTTCCAAGTGACAGTGGGCTTGGCCGCAAGAATGTTTCAGCCAATGTTCTCAATAGTGCTGACCTGAGTGTTGTCTGTCCTGATTAAACACATGCGCAGCTACATTGTTTTTCCCCAGGTGGAGGATTTGGCCACAGTAAAAGCTGACTTCTATGCAATGGGACATATCCCCAACATTATTGGGGCTATTGATGCAACAAATATTGCATTTGCCCCCCCCCCGGAGAAATGAACAGGTGTTCAGAAAGCAAAAGAGCTTTCACTCGATGAATGTGCAGATAGTGTGCCTGGCGGACCAGTACATCTCCCATGTCAATGCTAAGTATCCTGGCTCTGTGCAAGATGCCTATATCCAGCATCCCAAATGTGATGGCTCAACTCCAGAAGCATCGGGTGTGGCTAATAGGTGAGCCCTGGTTCCCACCCAGTGGATGTTGGTGCATGGTATGGTGTGGGCCCTAAGGGTTAGAGTGTGTCTAACAGTTGTCCCTCGATATTTGCAGGTGACTCTGGTTACCCTAACCTCTCATGGCTACTGACCCCTGTGAGGAATACCAGGACAAGGGCAGAGGAACGTTACAATGAGGCACATGGGCGAACAAGGAGAATAATAGAGGTGCCTCCATCTAACAGGTGGATCCCTGTGCTACACACCCAAGAAGGTCTTCCAGATAATCGTGGCATGCTGCATGTTGCACAACCTTGCCTTGAGACGCCAGGTGCCTTTTCTGCAGGAAGATGAGGCTGGAGATGGGCGTGTGGCAGTAGTGGACCCTGTGGACAGTGAAGATGAGGAGGCAGAGGATGAGGATGAGGACAATAGAACAGCTATTATACTACAGTACTTCCAGTGAAACTCAGGTAAGACACTGTGACTTCACTTTGCATTGGCAGTTTGGTATTAGACATTGTACATGGCAGGCAGATTCTCCCAATTCCATGGCCACTTACTGTACCCATTGGCATCTCTATTTTCAGATATCTATGCCCCACACTGGCCCCTGGTGTGTTGACAACAGCCAACTACAGGTCATTCCTATGTAATCATGATTGTTAAGTTGTTTTGCAGTGTTTAAAACCTGTTAAACCAATGCATAGTTAAAAAAATTGACATACTCCATAATTGTATTTTTTAAATGGTGTTTATTTAAGTGCTAAGAAGTAGAGGGGTTAGTGGAATGGGCTGGGTTAATGGTGGAGGAAAGTCCAGGATAGAGTCCAGTCTATTTGACTCACATGTGCATTGTCCAATGGGGGAATAGGAAGAGGAGCAATGGCAGTGAACAGGGTGACAGAGTGGGACACAAGGGTAACAATCAGGAGAGTCTTATTTCCTAATGGGGGTCTTGGCAATGTTCCCTGGCTTCTGCCTGGAGCGCAGGGACCATTTTCAGGGTGGTTCTCCTTCTGCAGGGGGAGGGGGGCTGGTGGCCTATTGTTCCTGTGGCGGGGCCTCCTGTCCACTAGCAGCAGCGGAGGTGGAGGGCTGTTCATTGGTGTGGCCGGTGTCAGGGGCCCATTGGTGTGCCACTGACTCCCTCAATGGTGACCAGGGTGGTGTGGATGTCCTTCAGGTCCTCCCTGATCCCCAGGTACTGTCCCTCCTGCAGCCGCTGGGTCTCCTGCAACTTGTCCAGTATCTGGCCCATCGTCTCCTGGGAATGGTGGTATGCTCCCAGGATGTTGGTGAGTGCCTTGTGGAGAGTCAGTTCCCTGGGCCTGTCCTCCCCCTGTCGCACAGCAGTCTTCCCAGCTTCCCTGTTGTCCTGTGCCTCTGTCCCCTGAACCATGTGCCCACTGCCACTGACCACAGGTCCCTGATCGCCCTGTGTTTGTGATGTTGCCTGGGGTCCCTATAGTGGTGGTCACACTGCTGATTGATGTGTCCTGGGGACAGAGGTATGGGCCGCTGGGTGGGTGCTGTGTTGGTGTTTCCTGAGGGGGAGGCTCTGTGGTGGTATGGGACTCTGCCTGGGTAACCGACTGTCTGGAGATCCCTGATGGGCCAGGTTGGTCATCCAGATCCAGGCAACCAGAGGTGCTGTCATCACTGTGGGTCTCTTCTGTGGGGGGACTGGATGTTGCTGGCACATCGTCTCCGGTGACGTTGGGTGGGTGACCTGTGGGGATGTAAATGCAGTGTTATTGTTTCTGCGTGTGACATCTTGTGCATGGGTGTGTTAGCCTCTATGGTTGTGACTGCCCTGTCAGCTTTGCCTTGTGTGAGTAGTGATTTTGTGGGCTATGTGATTCTCTCTGATGTGCATGCTTTACTGATGTGTGTCCATGCAGGTCTGTGATGGGGGTCTATCCACTGGTGGTGCATGCAGGGCTTGGTATTGGGATGGATGGGTTGTGATGGTGGGGTATGTGGGAGGTGGTGAAGTGATGGGTGTGGGGGTGAGGGTGGGGGTTTTTGATGGCATGCAGGTAGGGGGGGGTGATAGTAATAGAGATTTAACTTACCAGAGTCCAGTCCTCCTCCGACTCTGGCCAGGCCCTCAGGAAGCAGTATTGCCAAGACTTGCTCCTCCCATGTTGTTAGTAGTAGGGGTGGAGGTGGGGGTTCACCGCCAGCCCTCTGTACAGCTATCTTGTGTCTTGCAACCACAGAACGCACCTTCCACCTTCCCCCGTAGGTCGTTCCACCTCTTCCTGATGTCATCCCTTTTTCTGGGGTACTGTCCCATGACGTTGACTATGTCCACGATTCTCCACCATAGCTCATCCTCCTAGCAATGGATGTCTGCTGCACCTGTGCTCCAAATAGCCGTCGGCTCTACACGGATGATTTCCTCCACCATGATCCTTAGCTCCTCCTCTGAGAACCTGGGGTGTCTTTGTGGTGCCATGGGTGTAGGGTGTGTGGTGTGTGTGAGGGTGTGTGGGGTGATGTGTTGGGGTGTGTGCTGTAAGGTGCATGGATGGTGTATGGGTGATGGTGTTTTGTGGCTCTGGTTCTGTGGGTGCTCTTGGTGTGTCTCACTTTCAGTTGTCAATTTTTTTGAGTCGTAAAGGGTTGTGGGTAATGTGTGTGTGTTTTTTATAGTGGTGTGGGTATGTGGGTGTGGTGTGTGTATGTGTGTCAGGTGTGTGTAGTTTGAATTGTCCAATGTGGTGTTGTTTTGTTTGAGTATGTGTATTTTTAGCGCAGCGGTATGTACCAGCAATCGTTGACCACTGTTGAATGTCCGCTGCGGTGATTCGTAGGTCATAATGCTGTGGGCATAGTTCTGTTGGCGTAACGGTGTGGGTTTGGATACCGCCAGTTTATCACTGACCTTTGGCTGGCGGACTTGTGTGTGTGTCTGTAGAGTGACGGATTGCTATGTGTGGGTCATAATATGGGTAACGGTAAACCGCAGCCCGCAGCGGTATGTTGGCGGCAGTCGGCATGGCAGTAAGCGGGACTTACCGCCAATGTCATAATGAGGGCCATAGTGTCATCTGCGATTGACATAATTTAGACAGACCTGTCCCTGTCATACCATCGACAAAGTCAGCTGCGTTCCATCATGCATTTAGGTTGGACATTACAGACTCAAAAAAACGGGCACGTTCCATGGAGGTATATTAATGGTAGTGACTTGTTTGCTGCTTTCAATTTATCCAAGGAACAACAGACGATGGTTAAAAGGGAAGCAAGTTTCTCCATGCTTCACATAGAAAAGTTAGAGAAGTTGCCTTTCACAGTTGCAGAGAGTCCATCCACAGTATGGCTCCTACAAGACATTATTAATCTGCCCATTTTCACTTTTCATTTTTCGAAGTGCCTGAAACATATTGCAGTGGGTAGATACAAACGGCTAGGCGATAGCTATATTAAAAAAGAGTGGGAGTTGCCCTTTGAATACAAATGTTTGAACGGCGAAACACAGGTCTTTCTCAGCGGAAGCAAATATGAAACTACTGTTAGTCATTCAATGATCTTCAAGCAGGTGTCCCTTCTCGGCCTTTGCAATGCGAGGGTCGCAAACTTGGCCTGTTTTCTGAAGGATACTCCCGTCCCTCTGCTTCGACCAGCATTTCATGTACTTTTGAATGGAAGCTATGTGGTGCTGAGTTACCAAAGCTGTTGCGGTATGCGATCAGGAATTGCCTATGCAATTTCAGTCTCTACGATCGTTATGTGTTGCGGACATGTTTTATTCCCCCCCACACGAGAGATGAAGGTATCAGAAATGTGCCCTCACACTACTGTTCCAAAAACAATTTGCGTTCACATAAGCTAGAGAGACGTATTCTGTCCAGATAGCAAGATCATCAGCTGAGATACAATCCCTATTAAATACTAACTTCCCCAAGCACTTAGGAAAGCTGGTATCCAGAATTGTCAACCCTTTGAGCACTACAGGGATTGTCCATTTCTTTGAGGCTGTTGGGTCTGGATTTGTGTCCATCTTCCAGACTGTCTTCGGAGTCATTCCTTCAGCCATCCACTCACTCTTTTCAAGTGTGTTTGGCGGCTTACCTATAACTTTGGTGTTGATAGGCGTAATACTACTGCTATTGCTTCAGATTCGCAGTGGTTGTGCCTTTACAGCTATGAGGAGCAATGGAGCCACTACCACCAGCTCCACTGTGCTGTGAACACATGGTTCAGGTCTTTAATGCTCCATTGCTGGAAGAGTTGGAGCGTGATTGGTCATTGTCATTCCGACCAATCCTATGGTGCGTGCAGCCAGTCTTTCACTGCATATGGTGCCTCTTTGAACATTCACCAACAGTATGTTTTGTTATTCCACTAGTTCCTCCTGTGGACCAAGAACTGCTGATGTCTCCGATGAGGGATCATTCACGGTCATGTCCCTTGAGACGGAGGCTGATTCGCGAGGCCACTTATGAGCCGCCCTTGGTGAAAGATCTGGTACTTTTTGGCACTGTGGAGAGTGCCAATCCTGCAGGTGGATCTGCACAAGAGACTGACACGCACTACTGCTCCATGGATCCATCTGCCTATTGATCTAACATCTGATGTTGTAGCCTCTTTTCTGAGGTCCTTTCCATTCAATGGCTTGGAAGATGCTCTTCAAGATCATGACCACTGTTAAATGGATTTGATGATTGGCTTATACTACCGAGCTCAAAGTTTGCATTGATTGATCTTACTTTGGCCTGCTGTGCTTGTCCTGGTCGACTTTATATCACTTTGTATGTTTTTAATAGTTTTTTAACACGTTTTTAAATATAATTTTTTAGCTAGCTTTATTATTTTAGCTTATTTCAGTCTAAAGCACTTTTTAGCTTGGATTCCTTCGCCTTTCCTGGCGTCCTCCTATGGCGTCATACTTGTTACAGCATTGGGGAGGGTGTAGTGAATCCTACCTTGTTTTAATGGTAAACAGGAGTTAGCTTAACCTTCTGGCTTGCAGACGTGTGCCCCCGTCACCTAGTGACTTTCACCCTACTAAGCTTGCTCTGTTTTAGCGCAATTATTTAATTATATGTTTCCAAGATGGCTGCATTGATTCTAGTTCGGCCAATGTTTTAGTTTTACGCTATAAGTGCCACCAAGTTAAGGCGTCACGATCAAGCGACAAAGATAAACAAACTGTAGGTATTCACATTCAGTACTTTCCCTCTTCACGTCTTCGAGGGAATTGTTTACATAAATTGCCGTCCAAAGCATGTCTTGTTATCTATTGTTTGGGAATAGACCTACATCAGGGGGCCGAGCAGATCTGTATAAATGCACCTCACTTAGGCGGATAGTTAGAGGGATTTCTACCAGATGCCATTGATGCTATCCATGCTGTACGTCGCCTTGACACTGACCCAGTCTTCGTGTCCCTACGGAGTCTGATTTAGATACCTCATTCCAAGATAACAAGGGTTGGGGGCCCTCTTCTCATGGACATGGCATTGGCAGATTAGGTTTAACACACCTAGCTTTCTTTAGGTTAGAGATCAGGTTCAACACGCTAGGGCATTAGGACATATTTTATATTTCATATCATTTTATGTTATTGCAAGATGGTGACTTGTCTTTACAATTCTGTTTCTTGCATTATTTATTATCCTTATCATTGCAGCCCATGCAACTTATCGTAGGTTGCAGTTTTGTTAATAAAACCTATTGAAAAGGTTACTGCATCTCCTTCATTGCCTGTGTTTCATTGAGACATGTTGTTCATGTGAGAAAGGGGTAATCTCCTTTTAACCAGGACACTCCCTGGGAGGTCCAACTCTTGAGTCCATGCATAAAGGCTGCCACAAATCACCTTTTATTGTTTGGGTTTTTGGTGAGGTGCTGCTTGTCAGCCGGGAGGGTTGGGACAATGGTTGCGACTTGTTATAGGACTAGCATAGTCGCCTACAAACATAAGTACTGTCATCCTTAAACCAGCAGTCTTGCCTAGAGCAAGAGTCAAACTATGACAATGTAATTTCAGGTTTTATATTTCTTTGTTGTGTAATCCACTTGAATTTGTTTTTTCACTACTGCAAGGCCTATCTCTTGGGTAGAATAACATTAGAATAACCTTATTACATTTTACAAGTTTAATTCCCAATTGGGAAGAGATGGAATCCCCAGGTTTGATGTCTATGGAGTCCCAATTTAAAATCACAAATTATGGTGGTCAGGTTTAAAAAAAATTGTAATTCTGAAAATGCCACTTTCAGAAAGTTGGTATTTTCTTACTTTTGCCATCTAGTGCCTACTGCCTTTCTCCAACACAAGCCTAGAGTGGGGTGACAGCTGGGCCCTCTAGATGGCGATGCACAAAGGGAGCTTTGGTGTGATGGATGGGCCATTGGCAGCCTTAGGGGACATTCTGGCCAGGATGGGAGGGAGGAGCTGAAATTGACACCTGAATAGGCAGTGTCCTGTCTCACACAAAGGGCTACATACCCCCCTGTAGTGAGTCTGGAGCAGGGGCAGAAAGGGTAGGGATTCTGTGCACTTCAACATCCTTTCTTTGAAGCATCCACCACTTCAAAGGCACATCTGGGTATAAGTAGTGGACCTCAGACAGTATCAGTTCAGTTTATTTCTAGACCTGTGGATACTCTGTCAGGAAGAAGGACTGCTGTGATTCTGAAGGGACTGCCACTCTTCTGAACTCTGCTGGACTCCTGCTCTGCTGTGCTGACTTGCTGCCTGCTGCCCTCCTTGCCTGGAAGTGAGAAGGATTGGACCTATATCTCTCCATCCCACAGCCAAATAAGCACAAGGGCTTGCTGGCTTGCCTCCTGTTCTTCTGAAGTCTCAGGTGCACAAAAGACTTCCAACTCATCACTCACAGCACCCGGACTCTGCCATCTGAGAGCCTTGCCCTGCCAAGTGGTGCCTATCCAGTCCTGGGCCCTTGGAAGTAGGTATAAAGTGCTGTTCCAGTCCAAAATCCACATTTGAAACCGCATATCTCCATTGATGCTGTTGCTTTGTTCCTGATGTGAGGATTGAGGACACTGCATTGCAGACGCTGCTTGTGCATCGCTGCTGCTGCAAGGATGGGGCCATTGCATTGATGACTGTGTAATGCATCGCCTCCATTCCCAATGCATCAATGACTGTGTGTGGTCAGAGCCAATGCATCACCTACACTTTCGGGATCTACGCCAACGCATTGCCTCCTTTGCTCCTCGCATCTTGTTCTTGGCATAGATGGAACTTCAAACCAAGTTAGCATTTCAGTGGGCCAAAGCTGGACTCTGTATCGACCTGCAGTCCATCATAGTCCACTTGACTTTTCAGATTTGACCCAGTCTAGCGTGACCAAAGAGCCTGGGTGAGGCTTCATGCTTCTTACTACTCCAACTAAGTTTATTCTCACAAATATTTGGACTTTTACTTATTGTCATTTTTGTCTTATTTTATTCCTTAAATTAAGCTCTATTTTTCTAACTAGATGCAGTATTTTTTTGTTTGGTGTTTTCACTGTTGTACTGTTTGAAGTGTTGCACAAAGACTTAACACAGTGCATTTTAAGTTGTTAGAAATGGGGTTCCTGGTTGGCTAGGGTAGGCACCTAAGCCAGACAGAAACCACCACTCTAGTCAGGGTAACAGAGCTACATGCCTAAGATAACCCTTGATCCCCTCTTGGTAGCTTCAGCCAGAGCAGTTAGGCCTATTCCAGAGGCAATGTGTAAAGCACCACACCCACACACACTGATGATGCAATAAATACACCACAAAAGAGACTTCACATCGGATTACATAAAAATAAACTGTATTTTCTTAAAAACGATGGACCAAAATGACATAAATCCGTAATTACTTTGAGCCAGGTAATTATCACAGCATAACAGTGCAACAAGGAAACACTTCTATTATCCACATGTCATAAATACACCCTCCCTATGCATGCAATGCAAATCCTGAAATACATTTGTTATCATAGCAAGGCAAAATAATATAATCCATCAAGGCATAAAATACAGCATAAGTACTGAGGGCATAAAACACCACAGGAGTCTGCAGAACCTAAGGCAATCACCCACATAAATACCTCCTATACAAAGATCACAGTGTGCCTGTGCTTTCTATATAAGTTATACTATGGATCACAGAACACCATGTCGGGGGTCAGGGGCTCCTGCACTCCTATCACAACAATTGCGATACTGAGGGGGTTCCCTCTTGTCCTGCGAGTCACGCCAGAGATACCCTGTCACTGTACCAACATAGGGGGGAGAAGGCAACCGCACCTCCCTCATAGGTGGGGAGATTTCACTACGTTCCCCTCATGTGAATAGGTAGAGGGGGCCACCGGGCTGGTTGCAGGTTCTCACTGGGATGCCTCCTTTGGTCATCCCGATCGTCCGGATGCACAGCCCTGCAGCCACTCTCCCCTGCTTCCTGAGGCCCCTCAGGATCCTGGCCGGTCCTCATCTCTGGGGAGAGTCAGAAGACAAGCTCGGCGAGCGGGAGGGGGTCGGTCCTTAAGGGAGGGTCTCTTCTGCCTGCCAGTGCATGCGCAAGTACACAGGAGTTCCTTCCTGCACTCTGCGCTCAGCAAGACCAACATGGGGGACTCCACCACACTAGGGAGTTTCCTTGACTCCCAGGCCCACCATTACAAGGTGCCCGTACCCGACAAGGCGCATGAAGTCTGCAGATTACGGCGTTACCTTCCCCAAGGCTGCCACCACCGAATGAGGTACCTGCTTGTACCCGGGGGCACTGAAGAGAGCAATATTCATTCACGCTTGCTGGTCGCTACATTAGCAACGCTGTACTCCTCCTCCCTCCATGGCTAAACGCACGTGGGGAACGATTCACTAGCAGAAGGGCAGCCAGCCCTGGGAAGAAAACGGGAGTATTAACCACGCACTTCCTGCACTCCTGACCGCTCACTGGCCGGGACTAGGAAGTAAACAAAGCACACTCTGGCCAGCCCTCGGGGGGAGTGTATAGACCACATAACACTAGGCAATGTCCAGTGCTTCCCCAGCGAAGATAAAGCTCTTTATTCTGTTCTAGAAGCAGGGAACGGGGGGGAACACACCACCCCCTCCTGGACACAACTGGTGAACACAAGGGCAGAGGACAAGCAGCAGGCCAGCACATCAGGGTCCATCAATGCCAAAAAGGCAGTCCTTCTTGCAGCTCAGCGGCCACAGGGCAGCACATCAAGAAGACAGTCCAATGGTGGTTCCTCCCAGCAGCATCACAGTTCCCTCTGGCAGTGTGCAGAAACAGCAGCATCTGGTTACAAGTCAACACAGTTTTTCCTAACATGGGGATACAGCCCCTGTATTTATACTCAAAATGCAGTTGATCTAGGGGGTACTTCAAAAGAACTTCTGAAGTGCGCAACACCTCCTTTCAACCCCAGCCCTGGCTCCAGACATCAGTAGAGGGTAAACAAGCCCTTTGTGTGCTGCAGGACACATCCTATACAAATTTAAGTGCACCCTGCCTCCCATGCTCCCAATCCGGGAACACCACTCAGTATGCTGATATAATCCTGTTACACCTCCACCCTCCCTGTGTGATGGCTGTCTGGAAATTATGCACAAAGCTCAGCTGTCACTGTACCCCAGACATGAATTGGAGTCATGCTGCAAAGCACAAGAGTCATTAGCACAGTAAAATGCCCACTTTCCAAGTATTAGAAACATGCCCACATTACTCCCTATAGAAGAGAAGTTAACCCCTTGGGTGCCGAGGATGTGACCGTTACATCCAGCACTCGGCACATGGGGGGAGCACTAGTGCTCCCCCCATGAACCGCCCAGGCCCTTCTCCTGGGTAGGGATGATGTCTCTTTCAGCATTCCTGCTGCCCAATCGCACTGTGATCGGGCAGCAGGAATGCCCACTAAACCCCAGGGATTATGTTTCGGTCAGTTTCATATAACGTTGAGCAACCCCTTGGGCAAGGGTCACTCCTGTTAGGGGGGCATAATATAATATGCCATTTCCGCCCACTTTGGGGGCAGAGCGGCCTATTTCTTTTTAGGCAAATCTGCCCCCAAGGGAGGCAGAAGCCCTGAGGATGCCAGGGATTGTTTATGGTTTTTTTTTTTGGGGGGGGGAGGGCCCTTAGACAAGGGTCACCCCCCAAAGGGGGCACAGCACTGTTGGTCAGTTTCTGCCCTCAAGGGGACAGAAACCACTTAGGCACCAGGGATCTTGTGAGTTTGTGTGTTTTGTGTGAGGGGTGGCCCGTTGGGTAAAGGTTGCCCCCCCAAATGGGAACACTACTGCCATTTCTGTCCCCCTTGGGGGCAGAGTCGGATTATTTTTTTAAGGCCCATCTAGAAGCCACAAAGACACCAGGGATTTTTTTGGTGTGGGGGCGGCCCCTTATGCAAGGGTCGCCCTCCAAGGCGGGCACTTGACTGTTAGCCATTTCTGCCCCCCTTGGGGGCGGATCGGCCTATTATTTTTAGGCTCATCTGCCCCCATGCAGGGCAGAAGCCACTAAGGTGCCAGGGATTTTTTTATTTTATTTTTTTGTGAGGGGTGGCCCATCAGGAAAGGGTTGCCCCATAAAGGGGGCACACAACTCTCGGGCAGATGGGATTTTTTTTTTTTTAGGCCCATCTTCCCACAAGGGTGGCAGAATCCACTAAGACGACAGGGATAGCTTTTGTTAATATTTTTTTGTGGGGGGGGCAGCCCCTTGGGCAAGGGTCACCCCCCCAAAGGGGGCACATAACTTTTGGCCATTTCTGCCCCCCCTTGGGGGCAGATCTTCTTAGTTTTTTTGAGCTCATCTGCCCCCAAGGGGGGGCAGAAACCACTAGACACCAGGGAGAATTTCGAAATGTTTGGTGGAGGGGTATTTGTCAACTGGAGAAGTATTTTCAGTTGTGATTTTAACAGTTTACTTCTCCTTTTTATTCTAGTTCAAAGCTTTTGCTTCCTTTGCTGTGGCTCCTTCTGGTTTTGGCAGTGGTTGACCTGCAGTTTGCATAGTTGCATGTTTTAGGTAAGAAAAAACAATTTACTCCAAAAGAGTATTGTTGCCATGCATGAATGACATTTTTGTAGGTGGTGTAGTAACTGCAGAATACTAAATGCATGATATTTGTGTTTTCTTATGTCTAATTTTCTTTTCTTTTTTTTTTTTTAGTGGGATGTCGTTGGTGATTGCTGTGTCTGTACAGAGTAGTTGCTGATGAGTCTAGCTTTTTCAGGCAAGTGAGTGGTATAGTTTTTGAGTACATAACTCTTTGTGATAAAGCTACCATTTGTTTATTACTTATTTTAGACAGAGCTGGTTGTTGTTGGCACATTTGTCAAGTTATTTTTCTTAGAAAGGATCATGGCCAGCCACAGGGTGACCACTCAGCAGGATGTTGGTATGGTTTTTGAGTCATCTTCTGATCATGATTATGAGACTGACTATGCATCTAAGGCAGTGGAGGAAGTGTAAGATTGTGGCAGTGAATTTTCTACCTGAAAGGAATCTTCCGATGAGGAAGCCACTCTCAGTGCAGATGAAGGGCCTGTTTTAGAGGAGGACATTGATGTGCCAATAATGCAGCAGCCTGTGGCTGAAAGGTTTCAAATTAGAAGACCTGAACTCTGGGCTGCCCCAAACACAGAGCAGCCAGAGTTCCCTGCCTTTACTGGTCTCCCGGGGTGTAGAGTGAATACGGAAAACTTTTTGCCTGTCAATTTCTTTCAGTTGTTTATGGACGATGTATTTTCGGAAGAGATTGTTGAGCAGACTAATTTGAATGCGGAGCAGTATTTGAGGGACAACGCTGCCAGACTTAGGCCACAGTCTAGAGCTACCCATTGGATTCCCACAAATCTGGAAGAGATGAAAATGTTCTTGGGTTTGACTTTTTTGATGAAGTTCATAAGGAAGCTATCACTGGCTTCCTATTGGTCTACTAGTCCCTTGATAGCAACAGCTATATTTCCTGCAACCATGACTCATAATCGGTATCTGCTTCTTCTTCGGATACTGCGTTTTGTTGACAATGCTTTGCCATGCGATTACCCTGATTCTGACCATCTTTTTAAGATTAGGCCTGTCCTTGATCGTTTTGTAGATCGTTTTTCAGAGGTTTATGTTCCACGGGAAGAAATATCTGTAGATGAGTTCTTGGTCCTGTTCATGGGCCATTTGGTTTTTAGACAGTACATTCCTAGCAAGATGGCATGGTATGGAATTAAGATGTATATACTGTCTGAAAGTTGTACAGAATATGTATATAATTTCCGGGTCTACACTGTTAGGGATTCCAGTATTGACCCCTCTGGTTTTCTGACCAGTTTTGGAGTTAGTGAGAAAATTGTGTGGAAACTTGGTAGACAACTGTTTAATAAAGATCACGATTTGTACCTAGATAACCTCTACACTGGAGGCGGGTGTTCAGAGAATTGTTCAGAGTGGACACTGTTGCTTGTGGCACAATCCGCTCTAACTGGGAAGGCTATCCAAGGGAGCTTGTGTGTAAAAAACTTGAGAGGGGACAGTACAGTGCCTTCCGGATTGATGAGCTTCCAGCTGTGAAATTTACAGACAGGAGGGATGTCTGCATGCTAACTACCATCCATGATGAGAGTATATCCCCTGTGACTGTTTGGGGTCAGGTTGCCGAAGTGCACAAACCTGCATGCATTTTGGACTACAGTAACCCAATGATTAGTGTTGATAGAGTAGATCAGAGGTTGAAACCTTACACTGCTGTTCCTAAGTCTTACGTTTGGTATAAAAAGTAGGTTATACATCTTTTCATTTAGTAACTTTTAATGCTTTTATTGTGTTCAAGGATTGTTCCCCTGAGTCAAGGATGACATTTGTTACATTTCAGAAGTCAGTGATAGAGAGCCTTGTTGTGGTGGAACAGGCAAGAGTTCCTAGATTAGCAGTGGTGGAGGATGTGGTTAGATTGAAAGATCGCCAATTTCCTGTTCAGATTCCTCCCACATCCAAAAAAAGACTTTCCTGCTAAGAAATGTAGAGTCTGTGCCGAGGAGGTATCCAGGGAGAGACTTGTGTATACTGCTCGGATTGTCCTTCAAAGCCTGGGCTGTGTGTGGTCGGGTGTTTCAGAAGTAACCACACCCAAAATAATTATTAGGAACTACAGTGAGCATATACATACATTTTCATCTGTTCAGTTTCACAGTTGGCATTACTGTCATGTATTTATTTCAAGCTTTTGTGTTTTTAGTTTTGTTCTTATAATTAGTTTGTGTTTTCTTTTTTGTTAAAAAAAGTGATGGTGGTGTGTGTGAAGTGGCGCTTGGCTGACGGTGTAAATAGTGACACTGCTAGCCAAAAGCCAGTCTACAGACTCTGACAGCTGGTGTGAGTGCTGTGTCAGGCATGTGGGCGTATGGAAGTAATGAGCCCTTGAATGGCACTGTCTGTTAATGCAAATGTTGTAATGTGCTGGGCCCGTGGCTGGCGGGGTGAATGGATGAAAGGTGTGTGAATGGACTGTAAAGCGGTTGTTGCCTTGTTGTGGCTTTACAGCTCAAGAGCTGTGAGTCATTGGTTCAGTTTTTTGCCCTTTCAGTTATTAACAGTGCATTTCCTTTTTGTGAAATCTCTTGTTAATAAAATTTGATCTGTTGAACCATCACTCACCCTCGTGCCAAATGCAACAGCATGTGTGGTAAAATTAAAAATTAAAAAAACCTGCTCCACTGTAATCAGGTGTCAAAGCACACCCATGACATGCTAGGTGTCTCAGGTGTGACCCCGATGATGAGGAATGCCACCAACTAGGTTTGTGGGTGAGGGGTCTTTTTAGCATAACCTAAGGGTGTTCCTTTTCACAATTTGAATGTTTGGAACATCACAAAAGGACGTGGACACATCAAAATGATCTACTACAAAACTACCTGTTGCAGGCGGGGGGCACCTTCGCTTTTGGTACCAGGTGTGGCGGTCAACTAGGAAAACCTACTAAACCCTGACAATTTTTAAAACTAGACACCCGGTGGAGTCCAGGGAGGTGTGGCTTGCATGGATGCCCCAACATTTTCTTACCCAGACTCCCTACAAACCTCAAAATTTGCTCAAAAAACCTTATTTTCCTCACTTTTCTTTGTATGATCACTGTGCCAGTACAACGTTCCTACCACCCAATGTTCCCACTCGGTCTGCCGATAAAAATGATACCTCACTTGTGGGGTGGCCCAGAAGTCTGCAACCGGAACGTGCCAAAAACATGTAGAGATTGATGGGATAGCACAGTGAGTTGACAAGCACAATATTTTTTTAATACATTTTTAGGCTGACTCTGTTTTGGGGACCCCACAATTGAGGTATAATTTTACTTGGGAGACTGAGGGGGATGTTGGGTGGTAGGAAGTTTGTGCAGGCACAGTGATCCTAGATGACCGCCGCACCTGGGACCAAAAGCGCAGGTGTCCCCCCTCCCTCCCAGAAAAACAGGTAGTTTTGTAAGAGATCATTTTGATGTGTCCACGTTGTGTTTTGGGGCATTTTCTGTCACAGGCACTGGGTCTGCCAACACAAGTGAGGTACCATTGTTATCGGGGGACCTGGGGGAATGCTGGGTTGCAGGAACTTTATGGCTCACCCAGATTCCATAACTTTGCAGTGCTGAAATGTGAGGAAAAAGTGTTTTTGCCACATTCTGAGGTTTGCAAAGGATTCTGAGTAATAGAACCTGAGGAGGCACCATTTGTATTGGGAGACAATGGGCAATGCTGGGTAGAAGGAGGTTTGTGGCTTTCCTCAGATTCCAGAACTTTCCATGACCGAAATGTGAGAAAAAAATGTTTTTTGTCACATTTTGAGGTTTGCAAATAATTCTGGGTAGCAGAACTCAGTGAGAGCCCCACACGTCACCCCATTCTGATTTCCTCTAGATGTCTAGATTTAAAAAATTTATAGGTTTGCTATGTTTCCCTAGGTGTCGGATGAGCTAGAAGACAAAATCCACAGCTAGGCACTTTGCAAAAATATCGCTGTTTTCTTTGGGAACATGTGTTGTGTCCACGTTGTGTTTTGGGGCGTTTCCTGTCACGGGCACTGGGCCTATCAACATAAGTGAGGTACCATTTTTATTGGGAAACATGGAGGAATGCTGTGTGGAAGAAAGGTTGTGGTTCCCCTCAGATTTCAGAACTTTCTAAATTTGAGGAAAAAGTATTTTTATGCCAAATTTTGAGGTTTGCAAAGGATTCTGGGTAACAGACCTCAGTGAGAGCCCCACAAGTCACCCCATTCTGAATTTCAATAGCTGTCTAGTTTTAAAAAATGCATAGGTTTGCTAGGTTTCCCTAGGTGTCGGCTGAGCTAGAAGCCAACATCCATAGCTAGGCACTTTGCCAAAAACAGGTCAGTTGTCTTTGGGAAAATGTGATGTGTCCACGTTGTGTTTACAGGGGTTTCCTGTTAGGGGCACGAGGCCTACCCACACAAGTGAGGTACCATTTTTATCGAGAGACTTGGGGGAGTGCTGGCTAGAAGGAAGTGCATGGTTCCCCTCAAACTCCAGCACTTTGCAGCACCGAAATATGAGGAAAATTTGTTTTTTTTAACCAAACTTTGAGGTTTGCAATGGATTCTTGGTAACAAAATCTGGTGAGAGCCCCAAAAGTCACCCAGTTCTGTGTTCCCCTATGTGTAAAGTTTTCAAAAATGTATACGTTTGCTAGGTTTCCCTAGGTGCCGGCTGAGCTAGAGGCCAAAATACACAGCTAGGCACTTTGCCAAAAACAGGTCAGTTTTCTTTGGGAAAATGTGATGTGTCCATGTTGCGTTTAGGTGCACTTCCTGTCGTGGGCACTAGGCCTACCCACACAAGTGGGGTACCATTTTTATCGGGAGGCTTGGGGGGATGCTGGGTAGAAGGAAGTTTGTGGCTCCCCTCAGATTCCAGAACTTTGCAGCATTAAAATGTGAGGAAAAAGTGTTTTTTGCCAGATTTTGAGAATTGCAAAGGATTCTAGATAACAGAATTCAGTGAGGGCCCCACAAGTCACCGAATTCTGAATTCCTCTACGTGTGTAGTTTAAAAAAATGCTTAGGTTTGCTAGGTTTCACTAGATGCGGCTGAGCTACAGGACAAAATCCACAGCTAGGCCCTTTGCAAAAAATATATCAGTTTTCTTTGAGAAAATGTGATGGGTTCACATTGTGTTTTGGGGCATTTCCTGTCGCAAGCACTGGGCCTACTCAAACAAGTGAGGTACCATTTTTATTGGGAGATGTGGGGGAGTGCTGGGTGGAAAGAAGTTTGTGGCTCCCCTCAGATTCCAGAACTTTGCAGCACCAAAATGAGGGGAATACATATGTTTTGCCAACTTTTGAGGTTGGCAAAGGATTCTGGATAATAGAACTCAGTGAGAGCCCCACATGTCACCCCATTCTGAATTCCTCTAGGTGCCTAGTTTCACAAAATGTATGGGTTTTCTAGGTTTCCTTAGGTGCTGCATGATATAGATGCCAAAATCCACAGCTATGCACTTAGCAAAAACATGTCTGTTTTCTTTGGGAAAATGTGATGTGTCCACGTTGCATTTAGGGCCATTTCCTGTCGCAGGCACTCAGCCTACCCACACAAGTGAAGTACCATTTTTATCGGGAGACTTGGGGGAATGCTAGGCGGAAGGAGGTTTGTGGCTCCCCTCAGATTCCAGAACTTTGCAGCACCAAAATGTGGGGAAAGTTTTTTTTTGTCAAATTTTGTGGCTTGCAAAGGATTCTAGATAAGAGAACTCAGTGAGAGCCCCACACGTCACCCCATTCTGTGTTCTCCTATGTGTATAGTTTTACAAATTGTATAGGTTTGCTGGGTTTCCCTAGGTGTTGACTGAGCTAGAGGCCAAAAATCCACAGTTAGGCACTTTGCCAAAAACAGGTCAGTTTTCTTCGGGAAAATGTGATGTGTCCACGTTGTGTTTAGAGGGGTTTCCTGTCACGGGCATGAGGCCTACCCACACAAGTGAGGTACCATTTTTATCAAGAGACTTGGGGGAACAGTGGGTGGAAGGAAGTTGGTGGTTCCCCTCAGACTCCAGCACTTTGCAGCACCGAAATAATGAGAAAACGTGTTTTTTTAGTCAAATTTTGAGGTTTGCAAAGGATTCTGGGTAATAGAACCTGGTGAGAGCCCCACAAGTCACCCCATTCTGTGTTCCCCTACGTGTATAGTTTAAAAAAAATGTATAGGTTTGCTGGGTTTCCCTAGGTGCCGGCTGAGCTAGAAGCTAAAATCCAAAGCTATGCACTTTGCCAAAAAAACAGGTCAGTTTTCTTTGGGAAAATGTGATGTGCCCACGTTGCATTTAGGGGCATTTCCTGTCACGGGCACTAGGCCTACCCACACAAGTGGGGTACTATGTTTATCGGGAGACTTGGGGGAATGCTGGGTGGAAGGAAATGTGTGACTCCCGTCTGATTCCAGAACTTTGCAGCCCCGAAATGTGTGGAAAAAGTGTTTTTTTGCCAGAATTTGAGGATTGCAAAGGATTCTAGATAACAGAATTCAGTGAGAGCCCCACAAGTCACTGCATTCTGAATTCCTCCAGGTGTGTAGTTTTAAAAAATGCATAGGTTTGCTAGGTTTAACTAGATGCAGCTGAGCTAGAGGCCAAAATCCACAGGCAGGAACTTGGCAAAAAACATGTCAGTTTTCTTTGGGAAAATGTGATTTGTCCACGTTGTGTTTTGGGACATTTTCTGTTGCGAGCACTGGGCCTACTCACATAAGTGAGGTACCATTTTTATTGGGAGATGTGGGGGAGTGCTGACTGTCAGGAAGTTTGTGGCTCCCCTCAGATTCCAGAACTTTGCAGCACCAAAATGTTGGGAAAACATATTTTTTGCCAAATTTTGAGGTTTGCAAAGGATTCTGGATAACAGAACTCAGTGAGAGCCCCACAAGTAACCCCATTCGGAATTCCTCTAGGTGCCTAGTTTTCAAACATGCATAGGTTCGCTAGGTTTCCCTAGGTGCCACATGAGCTAGATGCCAAAATCCACAGCTAGGCACTTTGATTTGTCCACGTTGTGTTTTGGGGCATTTCCTGTTGTGGGCCCTAGGCCTACCCACACAAGTGAGGTACCATTTTTATTAGGAGACGTGAGGGAATGCTGTATGTAAGGATGTTTATTGCTCCCCACAGATTCCAGAACTTTGCAGCACCGAATGAGGAAAAAGTGTTTTTTGCAGAATTTCAAGGTTTGCAAAGAATTCTCTGTAACAGAACTAAGGGAGAGCCCCACAAGTCACCACATTCTGAATTTCCCTAGGTGTCTAGTTTAAAAAAATGTGTAGGTTTCCCTGTTGCCAGCTGAGATAGAGGCCAAAATCCACAGCTAGACACTTTGCAAAAAACATGTCAGCTTTCTTTGGGAAAATATGATACGTCCACGTTGTGTTTTGGGGTATTTCCTGTCACGGGCACTGGGCCTAACCACACAAGTGAGGTACCATTTGTATCAAGATATGTGGGGGAATGCTGGGTGGAAGGAAGTTTGTGGCTCTCCTCAGATTCCACAACTTTGCAGCACCGAAATGTGAGGAAAAAGAGTTTATTTTGCCAAATTTTGAGATTTGCAAAGGATGATGTGTAACAGGATCTGGTGGGAGCCTCACAAGTCACCCCATCCTGGATTTCCCTAGGTGTCTACGTTTAAAAAATGTACAGGTCTGCAGTTGTCCCTAGGTGCCGGCTGAACTAAAGGCCAAAATCCACAGCTAGGCACCTTCCAAAAAACACATCAGATTTCAATGTAAAAATGTGATGTGTCCATGTTGCGTTTTGGGGCGTTTCCTGTCACGGGCACTAGGCCTAACCACAGAAGTGAGGTACCATTTTTGTTGGGAGACATGGGGAAACACAGAATGGAAGAACAAGTATTACCGCCCATTGCCTTTCTCTACATTTTCTCCTTCTAAATGCAAGTGTATAATAAAGAAGTGTATTTGAGAAATGCCCTGCAATTCACACGCTAGTATGGCGGCCCAGGAATTCAGAGATGTGCAAATAACCACTGCTTCTCAACACCTTATCTTCGGCCCATTTTGGAAATACAAAAGTTTCCTAGATACCTATTTTTGACTCTTTTACTTATTGTACCAAATAGATTGCTGTAACCGGTATACAATGAAAACCCATTGCAAGGTGCAGCTCATTTATTGGCTCTGTATACCTAGGGTTCTTGTTGAACCTACAAGCCATATATATCCCCGCTACCAGAAGTGTCCAGCAGATGTAAAAGTATATTGCTTTCAAAAATCTGCCTTCGCTGAAAAAACAGCAGCGGCTCTTTTTTCACCTCAATTTCAATTTCTTTTTATTTTTGCTGTTACTTTCTTTAGGAAAATCTTTCAGGATCTACACAAATGACCCCTTGCTGAACTCAGAATTTTGTCTACTTTTCAGAAATGGTTAACTGTTCAGCATTGGTTTCACACCCATTTCTGTCACTAACTGGAAGGAGGCTAAAAACACAACAATAGTTAAAATGGGGTATGTCCCAGTAAAATGCCAAAATTATGTTGAAAAACCCTTGTTTTATGCCATCTTCAGGGAAACAAACACAAGCTTTCTTCTGCAGCCCTTTTTTCCCATTTAAAAAAAGAAAAATAGCTGTATTTTGGCTAATTACTTGTTCTCCTCCAGGGGAACCCACAAACTCTGGGTACCTCTAGAATTCCTGGGATGTTGGAAAAAAAGGATGCAAACTTGGTGTGGGTAGCTTATGTGGAAAGAAGTTATGAGGGCCTAAGCGCAAACTGCCCCAAATGGCCAAAACAAAAGTCTCAGCACCTGAGAGGAAAAGGTCTGACAGTGAAGGGTTTTAGGGAATTCCTAATGCCAGCTTAAGAGAAGGGCAGCACTGACAGCTTTAAGAAACCAAATAGGCTGTTTGTCACTTCCAGGACATGCTACACAATGAAGGCACATGTCCTACCTTTTAACTACACAGCACCCTGCCCATAGGGCTACCTAGAGTCCATCCTTAGGGGTAACCTATATGTAGTGAAAGGGGACTTCCAGCCTTGGCAAGTAATTTTAGTTGCCTAGCCAATGTGGCAGTAAAGTGTGAATACAAGCCTAGCAATGGCAGGCTTGAGACAGGTTTAAAAGGATACTTCTGTGGGTGGGGTAAGCTGCAGGCCCTGGGTATATGGGATACCAATATACAAGGGACATATATGTAAATTAAAGATGTCAAACAGGTCAAAGCCAAGTATACCGAGTTTAATGGAGAGAGCACATGCACCTTACCACTGATCAACCTAGTCCAAAGCCAACAAAAGAGGGTCAGAAAAACAGGAGGAGGAAGACAAAACATTTGGGGATGTCCATGCACATGCAAAACAGGGCAGGTCCAACATAAGTTAATCCTGATTGCTCTGTGCAAGCTACCAGGGGGTCAGCGCAGGTTACTTTAGGATGTGTTTGTGACTTATCCTGACTACTATTCGGGACCCTTCTTGGACAGCGTGCATACCACGGCCAGCTAGAAACCCAATTTCTAACGACATGTTATTCTTTGGCAGAAACATGTTAATTAATAGGAACTGTGCCATAAAACCCTTAGGGCACAATTTATGAAAAAAGCATAACTTATGACTCTCTGGTTCTGCCTGTGCCTTAATGAACACAATACTTACTAGAATTTTTCATTATTGTCCCTGTCATAATGGTTGTGGAGGGCATAGCTCCAGAAGTCCCTTTTCATGTCAGTTAAATCTTTAAGCATATTCTACTTCTGTTTTTAACATCATGTTCAAGGTCCCTTCCTTCTGCTACCATACCTTCCTTCAGCAAGTAAATATTTACCATTGGTTTACATGAGAGGAATGGTAGGGATGCTGTCTGAGATCAGTAGAACTTGGTTCTGAGTAATGAAGATTACCATCAAGTATTTGGTTCACTACTTCCTCATCAGCAATCCTTGTCCCAGTTATTATGGGTGATATTATAACAAAGGCTCCATAGCCCAAAAACATCTTACATAGTTATTTATTTGTCAATTTGTTTATTTTCCGTTGTTGTCTTTACATGCTTTCTATCCATTTATTGCAGCTTGCAATACACCAATAACAACATTTAATGAGTCATTTTTATCTAACTTTAGCCTGTAATGTTACATGAAAGTCTTAGGAGTGGACCAAGTGGCTGCCTTATTATCTTTTATAGATGAAACTTCAGCTGGTTCAGCCCAGGAGGCAGACACCTAACTAGTCGAGCAACCTTGTAAATTCTCTGGCACTACACACCCTGCTGAAAAATAGGTAGCCTATTTGACCCATTTACTTGAGGTAGCTGTTGTAACCTTCTTACCTTGATTCTCAGCACAGTGTGTCACAAATGTATCTTTAGAAAAATGAAACTCTTTAGTTCTTCATAAATAAATCATTAGTGCTGTTTTAATGTCCAAAGATATCAGAATATTACTTTAGGAATCATTTTCAATTTCAAGCAAAACAATTTCTTAAATTGCTTCAGGAGTGTGGCTTTAAGATCGGATCTCAGCACTATCTTACCTGGCAGAAATTCTAAAAATGGATAAGTGATTACCAAAGAACTCAGTTATCTTAATCTTTTAGCTAATTTATGGTTAAGAAAACACTTGTGCTGATAGTCATGGCGTATCTGTCATTTCCAAAGGTTCAAATGGTTTCTCTTGTAAAACCACAAAGTACAACAGACAAACCCCAAACTAGTGGTTGGTGTATTGACTGTTGGTCTTTTTAACATGAATCATTTCCATAACTTGAAATGTAGTGGGATAACTTAGGAAATGTACTCACATTCTTCCTTGCAGCCTCTGATTAGTTGGGAGCTGCCAAATACCTCAGTACATTTGATTTAACATCTGGGTACTGGCAGATTGCCTTAACTGAGGGGGCTAAGAAGAGATCAGCATTCTCTACTCCAGATGGACACTTTCAATTTAAAGTCATGCCATTTGGGATGAAGAATGCCCCTGCCACCTTTCAGAGGTTGGTCAACCAGGTGTTGGCTGGATTGGATGAGTTCAGTGCTGCCTACCTGGATGACATTGCTGTGTTTAGTTCCACATGGGAGGAACACCTGCAACACCTCTGGAGACTGTTAGAGGCACTGCAGAAGGCAGATCTCGCTATTAAGGCGAGCAAGTGCCAAATAGGGCAGGGTTCTGTGGTGTACTTAGGACATCAGGTGGGGAGTGGCCAAGTGGCACCCCTACAGCCTAAAATTGACACAATTCTGGCTTGGGAGCCTACCAAGACCCAGACAGAAGTGAGAGCCTTCCTATGTCTCACAGGATACTACAGGAGGTTTTTTAAGGGATATGGTACCATTGTTACCCCCTTAACTGAGTTGACTTCGAAGAAGCAACCCAGGAAAGTGATCTGGACAGAGGCTTGCCAGAATGCTTTTTATGCCCTGAAGGCTGCCATGTGCACACCACCTGTGCTGAAGGCATCTGGCTACTCCAAGGAGTTTGCTGTGCAAACAGACGCCTCAGAGCATGGTATTGGAGCAGTACTCTCACAGCTTAATGAAGAGGGCCTAGATCAACCCGTAGCGTTCATTAGTAGGAGGTTACTACCCAGGGAACTTAGGTGGAGTGCCATAGAACGTGAAGCATTTGCTGTGGTCTGGGCACTGAAGAAGCTAAGACCCTACTTGTTTGGGACTCACTTCCGAGTTCAGACCAACCACAGACCCCTCAGATGGTCAATGCAGATGAGGGGTAAGAATCCAAAACTGTTGAGGTGGTCCATTTCCCTACAGGGGATGGACTTCACAGTGAAACACCGTCCTGGCACAGAACACGCCAATGCTGATGGTCTGTCCAGGTTCTTCTGCCTTATTGATGAGAACTCCCATGAGGCTGGGTAGTTGCTTCCCACTTTCAGCTGGGGGGGACACATGTTAGACTTTTTATCCTTGGCGTGGTCTCCCTTAACTTTTTGCATCTGTTTCCCAGGTTGTTGATGTGTGCTGGACTCTGATTTTGCTGTTTTCGTTACTCTGGGCACTGCTAACCAGTGCTAAAGTGCAAGTGCTCCTTTACAAAATGTGTATGTAATTGGTTTATCCATGATTGGTATATTTGATTTATTAGTAAGTCCCTAGTACAGTGCACTAGAGGTGCCTGTAAATCAAATTCTACTAGTGGGTCTGCAGCACTGGTTGTGCCACCCACATAAGTAGCTCTGTAATCATGTCTCAGACCTGCCACTGCAGTGTCTGTGTGTGCAGTTTTAACTGTAAATTTGACTTGGCAAGTGTATCCACTTGCCAGGCCTAAAGCTTCCCTTTTCTTACATGTAATGCACCCCTAAGGTAGGCTTTAGGTAGCCCCAAGGGCAGAGTGCAGTGTATCTTTAAAGTAGGATGTATAGTAATATGGCTTATATGTCCTGACAGTGAAATATTGCTAAATTCGTTTTCAATGTTGCAAGGCCTGTCCCTCTCATAGGTTAACATGGGGGCTACCTTTAAATCTGATTAAAGTGTAGACTCCCTTTGGGAGCGGATGGACATTTGGAGTTTGGGGTCTCTGAGCTCAAAATTTAAAAATACATCTTTTAGTAAAGTTGATTTTAAGATTGTGTGTTTGAAAATGCCACTTTTGGAAAGTGAGCATTTTCTTGCTTATACCATGCTTATACCATTTCTGTGACTCTGCCTGTGTGGATTCCCTGTCTGGGTCAGTTTGACAGTTGGGCTGGTTGCACCTCACACTAGACAGTGACACAAAGGGAGCTGGGGTGTAGTCTGCATTTCCTGATGAGCTATCTGTGCTAGGAGGGAGGGGAGGAGTGGTCACATTCATTCAAGAGAGCCTTTGCTTTGAAGTAGGCCTACTTCAAAGGGGAAATTGGGTATAAGAAGGGCACCCAAAACCACAGACTTTAGAACACTTCTGGAAACCAAGAGGAACCTCTACCTGGAGAAGAGGTGAAATGCTGAGGAAGAAGAGCTGCCCTGCCTGTGACTGTACTTTGTGGAGCTGTCCTGCAGTTTCTGCTTCTGTCAGAGTAAGAGGGCAAAGACTGGGCTTTGTGTGCCTTCCATCTTGTGAAGATCTCCAACGGCTTGATTTAGAGCTTACCTCCTGTTGTTTGAAGTCTCAGGGACAGCAAAGACTTCTCCCTGCCAGCACCTAGAGTCTCTAGAGAGACTCCTACTCTGCCCTGTAGTGCCCATCCAGTTCCTGGGACCCTGGAAGGAGAAGCTGACAGCCTAAGAGGAAGAAATCCACACACAGAATGCCGTGTGGGGAAAAGATCGACGCAACTCCGATCTGCGGCTGGGAAATCGACGCGCCGCCGGCTTCTCGGCTGAATATCGACGCTTGCCTGTAATGCGACCGAAGAATCGATGCACGGAGCTGGAGAAACGATGCACAGCATCGCTGATAGAGGCTGGGGAGATCGCAACCCGCGCTGTGTGGTTTTCGGATCAGTGTGCGGCTGGATTTCCAATGCTAGCACCACTGGGTGTGTAAAAACAACACAAGGCCTGCCCGGACCCGAGAGTGCTGACCGGATCGACGCATCGTTCTCCTGTGGAGAGAAGAAACGTCGCACCCGACCCGACGAAAAGAAAAAACTACTTAAGGTCTCGCTCGTGAGTGCCTTTTTGATGCACAGTCAACTGTGCGGGTTGTTTTTGACACACCCAAGGTACATTTTCACACTTACAGTTAGTGTGTGTTTAAAACTACATGAAGACTCTTTTTGCTTTTTGATTGATAACTTGACTTGTGTATTGTGGATTTTTGTTGTTTTGGACTTGTTTTGTTTAGATAAATATTCCCTATTTTTCTAAACCTGTGTTGTGTCATTTTGTAGTGTTTTCATGAAGTTACTGTGTGTGTAGGTACAAATACTTTACACCTAGCAGTCTGAAGTTAAGCCTACTGCTCGTTCAAAGCTACTAAGGGGGTAAGCAGGGGTTAACTGAGGGTGATTCTCTTTACCCTGACTAGAGTGAAGGTCCTTGCCTGGACAAGGGGTGACCTGACTGCCAACCAAAGACTACATTTCTAACAGGTGGCATTCAGTGTTCCACTGGTCTGGGGTGTTGGACCTGAGAAGGATGCAGACAATCTGTAATTAATTTCTAGTTTGTGCATTTTATGTGTCTTTAGTTACAAATGGGACAATCTAAAAAAGTAAATTCACTCTGATAAAATGATTCAGCCTTTGAGTGGTTTTAATTGTTTTACACATTCAGGCTGATTCACACAGATGCCAACTCCAGTGATGATGTTGTAGAAATACCCTGAAATGCAAACGTGTTATTTCAGGATTGTACATTTAATGTAGTAGACTTTCAACCCAACGCAGTGGTGAGTAGTTTACAGTACTGGGCCACTCCAAAGCCTAGCTGGCTATAAGACATTGGAAGCATTGTGGGTCTACTTAATTTTGTTGTAGCTGTCACTGGTCATCATATGGACAGTGCAATGTAAATTGTGTGAGAATACTACTTTTAATGTGCATGCCACATCACAATGTAGGAAATCTTGGATGCAGAGGACTATGAAATATGTGACCATTTCTATCACTTCAATGTAGCTGTGAGAAAGTTTCAACATGCTTGAGATACACAACAACTGACAGTTTAAACCATAGCTTGACATGGTGACTGTGTAATGCACAATTTGTTGAGATGGAAGTATGGAAGTAAAGGAAGATGGGGCAACATTACACAACACTATAGTTTTGCAGATGCAAAAACAGGGTATCATGCTAGTTGTAGTCATCTGTTCGTACCATAGACAATATTTGTTTGAAAATGAGTTGCACACATCTGTTTCAATGACTATAGTGTAGAAGAACACACATTTATAACACATACACACGTATGGGTATGATGTGAATAGGTGAGAATAGCACTTACAGACACTATACGTTCCTGTGCAAATGGATGGAGATTATGGACTATTTTTGGGAGATTATAGGACCCAAGGGACTGAGCAACTGCAAGGGTTGATCCATTTGGGCCAACATACAATCTGACTACACATCTTGTACATTGTTAATGAAAGAGGTTCAACCATGAGACTAATAATTGGTATGAAAGAAGATATGCTGTGTACTCAAGTTAAGATATATCTGTTTTGCTAAGGGTGGTGAACTATTCTAAACATTGTAGTTAAGGACAAAACTCCATTTGTGATTGTTGAGGCATTGCTAGGTGCAACATACTGGACTCCACGACACCAGGGATTCTAGTCAAGCCTTCAGGATGTAGGATCTGCAAGACCTTCTCCCCCCAGGGACATAGTTCTAAGCGGGGGCCGGGTGATCCACCACCAGTCCTCAGTATCTCCATGTGAGGCTTGTGCCAGAGAATGGACGTTCCTCCGCAGGTCATTCCACCTCTTCCTAATCTCCTCCTGTGGGCACAGATTATTAGATACAGCATTCACTCTTCTGGACTAGATTTGTCTTTCTCGTAAATGGCAATATTTTGTACTTGTGTACCAAACAATTGTAGCTCTACTCTAATTAATTCATCGATCATGACAGTCCGATCTCCTATGAAACAGGGATTTATCCTCCCTGTCACTGTGAGTTTTTACAAATCAAAAATGTGTATTGTACCAAAAAATAAGAGTAATGTAATTAAGCCAAATTGAACAAAACAATAAGAGAGGGAGAGAGAAAAACAAAACAAAGAAAAAGCTTATCTCCTGGCTTGAAATGTCTGGTGCCTGAACGTTCTGCTGCAGTGGAAAGGCAAAGCATCATGGTCTGGAATGGAGTGTGTTTTAGAGTGTGTTGCAGGAGTTAGCAATTGTCCAATATGGGAAACAGCATTTCTAGTGAAAGCCCAACAACAGGAGACCTTTACAACAAAGAACCTATGATGAAAATGCCTTTACAACAAAAGGCTTTTACAACAGAATTGTTTAAGGGCCTTCCTTTACAACAGATGACTTCTATTATGAAAATCATGGTAAATGTAAGTATATTGCTGGGAAGTAAAAAGCTCTTAAATATATATGTGTGTTTGTGTGCATACATGTATATATTTTCAAAAGTGTAAATAAATATATATATATATATATATATATATGAATTTCTCTAAATTTCTCAAAAAGTGCAGAATGGATTTACATCAATTAACAAAACACACAATCTGCATATGGACAGCTAGAATTCTGCCAAATTTGGTGTAATTGCGTCCAGCAGTTCGGGCTGTAGACGTGTTGACAGATCCTATAGGAATTAACATAGGAAACACAATGGTGGTCATTCCAACCCTGGCGGTCGGTGTTAAAGCGGCGGCCAAACCGCAAACAGGCTGGCGGGAAAAAAAATGGAATTCCGACCCTGGCGGAAACCGCCAACAGCGACCGCCACATCAACACACCGCCCGCCACGGCGGTACAAACAAACAGCGCGGCGGTCACCGCCAACAGACAGGTGGGAGACAATGTACCGCCCACTGTATCACAACTTACCAATACGCCACCTTTTCCGGGGCGGTAGCCCCGCTGATAAAAACACGGCAGAAACAGCCATTTCGAAGGGAAACCGCTCACCTCCAAACAGCCCACGAGGAATCAGGACAGCATGGAACCCGAACTCCACATACTCCCAGCGATAGTGTTCCTGCTCCTCTACCAGGAGCACGAACGCCGGCGAAGAAGACAACAGTGAGTACTGCACCTACGACACAGGGGAGGGGGGAGGGGGAGGGGAACTTATTACGGGTACACACATACGCGACACACCCACCCTCACCCTCACCCACTACAACATACACATCAATGCATAGCAACACATCAGAATGACACCCCCCAAACCCCTCGGAAGAATGCAAAGACAAAAGGAAATGATTCTAAACATTGGAATATATTGTATTACTGCCAAAAAAATATATATACACATCAAAAACTCTTATATACATAAATGTACAAGTCCAAGCATTGTAGCAAGCATTGTTCGTGGACCACTGGGCCCAAATCACATGGGCAAAGCCCACACAGGATACCTGACTCCAACTGAGAGAACAATGCAGGTGCATCAGATAGCAAAACTACAGGCACGTCAGGGGGAAGGGAAGGGGGGGCACCTCAGCCAGATGAGTGCACGACGCCAGATCCACGAGGGGCCTCCATGCCCACTGTTCAATCCTGGGGAGTGCAAAGCCACAGTCTCACAAGTCCAGACAGTGGGTGGGCTGCCCACTGTTACATCCTGGGGAGTGCAAAGCCACAGTCTTACAAGTGGATAACAGTCTCCACTGGTTCTGGAGGGGGCCTGGTGCCCAGAGTGCTTCGTGCAGCCCTGCCCGACACAGATGCGGGCCAGCCCCTGCCGCTCATGGGCCAGCGGTATTTGAGATGAAGGGCCCAGTGCAGCGGTGCTTGAGACGGCGGTGCCCAGTGCAGCGGTGCTTGAGACGCGGTGCCCAGTTCAGCGGTGCTTGAGATGAAGGGCCCAGTTCAGCGGTGCTTGAGATGAAGAGCCCAGTGCAGCGGTACTTGAGACGGCGGTGCCCAGTTCAGCGGTGCTTGAGACGGTGGTGCCCAGTGCAGCGATGCTTGAGACGGCGGTGCCCAGTGCAGCGGTGCTTGAGATGAAGGGCCCAGTTCAGCGGTGCTTGAGATGAAGGGACCAGTTCAGCGGTGCTTGAGACGGCGGTGCCCAGTTCAGCGGTGCTTGAGATGAAGGGCCCAGTTCAGCGATACTTGAGACGGTGGTGCCCAGTGCAGTGGTGCTTGAGATGAAGGGCCCAGTGCAGCGGTACTTGAGACGGCGGTGCCCAGTGCAGCAGTGCTTGAGATGAAGGGCCCAGTTCAGCGGATCCGACCATGGCGGGGAGGTCATTTGCCACCTGTCCAGTGTCTGGCGGGGCCCTCCTGCCCATCTGTCCTACGGCTGGCGGGGCCCTCCTGGGCAGCTGTGCCGGGCCTGTTGGTGGCCTCCTGCCCACCTGGGATGGGGCTGGCGGGGCTCTCCTGGCCAGCTGGACTGATGGCGGTGTTGTCGGGCGTGCTGCCCTTCCCAGCCTTCCCTGATCGCCTGTGGCCCTTCCCCACCTTGTGCGGTGTGCCAGCTGTCTCCACACTTCCTGCCGGAGCCATGGTAGGGGTTTTAGTCCCTGGTGTTTTCACCCTCTCGAGCCGGCCACTGCCTATCTTGGGATGTTTCTCCGGGGGTGGGCTGCCAGTGCCTGGCTTCGTACCGAACTGGCTGCCCTGGAGGGTGGGGCACTCCACAGTCCATGGCAGACTGTGATGACAGGGGCCTGTTTTGGCGTGGCTGAGGTGCTGACTGTAGTCCTATGACATGGACGGGGTGGGGGAGTTGGGGGAAAGAGGTTGAGTTTGGACAGTAAAAGCTTTTTAGGAGCAGTGGGACAGGTAGGTGTAGTGGGTATGGGAGTGGAGGAAGAGGTTGTGGTTGTAGGAGTTGTAAGTTTGGTGTCTTTGGGTGCAGGTGCTTGGGCTGGAGGCTGTCGTGAGGTGGATGGTTGTTGGGTGGGTGGCTGCCTGCGTTTGTGTATCTTGGAAGAGGGGGTCACAGACACACTGGGAGAGGACACAGGGGACGTGTAAATGGCAGTGGAGGTGGTGACTGCACGTGTGCGGGGTGTTTTGGTGTGTGTGCTGCTGAGGGACGTAGTGGCTGAAGATGTTGTGCATGCAGGTGTGAGTGGAGACGTGACAGGGAGGGAGGAGGGAGACGAGGAGGAGGGGGACACAGTGGAGGCAGTGGGTGTTGGTATGTCTGTATGTGGATGTTGCTTGGGTGAATGCCTATGTGATGTGTGGTGCTTATGTTTGCCTGAGCTTCCCTTGGGTGTTGAGGTGTGTGCAGGCTGGTCTAATGGTGTGTCTGGGATAGGCAGAGGTACAGGTGATAGGGTATGGGTGGAGGAAGTTGGAGGGGGGAGGCTAGAGACAGGGACAATGGCTGCCATCAGTGCTGAGGCCAGAGTCTGGAACGATCGCTGAAGGGCAGCCTGACCAGAATGAATGCCCTCCAGGTATGCATTACTCTGGTGCACCTCCCTTTCTACACCCTGGATGGCATTCAAAATGGTAGACTGCCCAACAGTGAGCGTCCTTAGGAGGTCAATGACCTCCTCACTGAGGGCAGCAGGGGTGACTGGGGCAGGGCATGAGGTGCCTGGGGCGAAGGAGATGCCCACCTTCTTGGGTGAGCAGGCACGGGGCAAACGCTGAGGGGCTGCTGCGAGGGCGGTGCTGGTGCGGTGGGTGACGGCTGTACCTGTTGTTGCGGGGGCACAGATGTTGCCGCCACCACAAGGGAGCTCCCTTCAGAGGACGAGTCAGTGTCACTGATGTCTGCCTGAGTCCCCGCTGTGGAGCTCCCCTCGCCCTCTGTCCCACTGGTGAATTCGGAGTCCGTTGCTTGGCCCTCCATGGCTATGTGGGATGCAGCTCCCTCGTGCTCCGATGCCACTTCTCCTCCGCCTGATGATGCTAATGCACACATGAACAGGAAGACCACAAAAAAGGGGGGCGGAGAAAATAAAGACATGTTGAGTGCATGCATTGGCGACACGGTTGGCGGACAGGACAGACACAGAAGCCCCCTGCACTACGCCGCGCACTTGGGGTCGACTATTCAATCCGTGGGACATGGCCTACAAGCCTATGGACGACATCTGCACACATAGATGACACAGGGCCATGAATAGCTGTACTAGGCACCCTACAGAGGTGGGGTGCGGGGGCACAGGGCCATGCCTTACGGAGGGGCCTAGCCTACAGAAATCGCCCTGGCCTAGAGATACCCACAGCCCTCCTCCCCCACCCAGACACCTCCACTGCACGCGAAGTCAACAGAATGAGAGTGTACTCGCCCCCTTGTGTCTGCTGTGATGTCCTCACGCGCCCATCCAAATCGGGGTAGGCCACCGCCAGGATCCGGGACATCATGGGGGTCAAAGTCCGACTGGCACCCCTCCCACGTTGGGAGGCCATCCCCAGCTGAGCCTCTGCCGTCTTCCTGCTCCAGCGTCGGATGTCCTCCCATCTCTTCCGGCAGTGGGTGCCCCATCTGTAGTGGACCCCCAGGGTCCGGACGTCCTTGGCGATGGCACGCCAAATATCGATCTTCTGGTGGGCGCTGACCTATGTGAAATGTACAGGGGGAGAAAAATAGTCATCACCTTCTGCATATTCAATGTGAGTGGCCCCCCATCCCTACCCTTGCCATGTGGCACATGCTCTCACCGTCGTTTGATGCATGCCTCAATCGCTCCCCTCACCACCATCTTTCATCCACCCCACTCAACACAGGCATTGCCCATAAAGCATGCTCCCTCAGTACTAACCTGTTGGTCTGGAGGACCGTAGAGTAGCGCGTACTGGGGGAGGACCCCATCCACAAGTTTCTCCAACTCCTGAGCTGTGAAGGCAGGGGCCCTTTCCCCAGTCGCATGAGCCATTGTCTCTTCCAGACCGAGGTTACAGCAGCACTTGCAGTGTAGGTCCTCTCCTGTCGAAGATCAGGTATCGAGTGATTAAGCAGATAGAAAATGGCGGTCACGCCCACGGCGGTGCGTACCGCGGCGGTGCGTACCGCGACCGCCGGCGCACATAGTCATTGGCTCATGAGACCCATAGGGTTCAATGTTAACCAATGCTGCTTTGCGCCGCAGTCTTCGACCGCCTACCGCCACTGTGTGCCACGCCAGCGCATTTACCTCACATCCCATTGTCGCACTTCACAGGTCAGGCAGCCGCCTTTTCAGGGGCCCACATGGCTTACTTTTTAGTGCGTCACACATACCTAGGCCTTGCATCAACACTCATACAAAGCATTCAATGGAGTGAGAATCGTGTTATGTGCAAGCTGTGGTTACGTACCTGTGGGTTGATTGACTCTGTGCTCGCTGTTATCCTTCATAGGCACCGTCCGCTGGGACATGCAAGGAGATGGCGGAATCTTCCTGTGTACAGACCGCTGGTGGACCTGTCGACAATGGAGGAAAGACATGTCATACTGACATACAGGCTTGACCGAGCCACTATTCATGAATTGTGTGCCCAGCTGGAGCCAGACCTGATGTCACCAATCGCCAACCCACAGGGATCCCCCCTCTAGTGCAGGTGCTGTCAGTGCTCCATTTCCTTGCAAGTGGGTCATTTCAAACAACAGTGGCCATATCATCAGGGATGTCCCAGCCTATGTTTTCCAAGGTGTTGTCCAGAGTGTTGTCTGCCCTGCTGAAACACATGCGCAGCTACATCGTTTTCCCTGAGGTGGGGGATTTGCCTACAATGAAGGGTGATTTCTATGCCCTTGGACATATCCCCAACATCATAGGTGCCATTGATGGGACCCATGTGGCTTTGGTTCCCCCCCACAGGAGTGAACAGGTGTACAGAAACAGGAAGAGTTATCATTCCATGAATGTGCAGATAGTATGTTTGGCAGACCAGTACATCTCCCATGTTAATGCCAAGTTCCCTGGCTCAGTGCATGACGCGTACATCATGCGGAATAGCAGCATCCCTTACGTGATGGGTCAACTCCAGAAGCAACGTGTGTGGCTAATTGGTGACTCTGGTTACCCCAACCTGTCATGGCTACTGACCCCAGTGAGGAATCCCAGGACAAGGGCAGAGGAACGCTACAATGAGGCCCAATGAAGAACTAGGATGGTGATCGAGCGGACCTTCGGGCTCCTGAAGGCCAGGTTCAGGTGCCTCCATATGACAGGTGGATCCCTATTCTACTCACCAAAGAAGGTGTGTCAGATCATCGTGGCCTGCTGTATGCTTCACAACCTGGCTTTGCGATGACAGGTGCCTTTTCTGCAGGAGGATGGTCCAGATGGTGGTGTTGTAGCAGCTGTGGAGCCTGTGGAGAGTGAAGACGAGGAAGCCGAAGAAGACGACATAGACAACAGGAACACAGTAATACAGCAGTATTTACAATGACACACAGGTAGGAATACACACCGGCATATTACATATACTTAAACACTACTACCTCTCTACTGTCTGTCCTTTTCTCCCAGTGTATGGTAACTGAGTTGTGACTTTCCCTTCCGATTTCAGAGATGTGGGCCCCACTGCGTGACATCTGCTTTGTTTCCCCATGAACTACAGCTGTGTGACATTGGTATGTTGGCATCACAATGTAAATAAGCATTTTGTAACGTTAATGTCTAATACATTTGTTCAAAATCACAGCCAGACTCCTGATTGTTTTGTGCAATAACTGTGTTTATTACAGTGCTCTATATTGGTGGGTGGTTGCAAATCGGTGAGGGGTGATGGTGGAGGATTGTCCATGGCAGAGTCCAGACTATTTGTATCACAGGTGCATTGTCCAAATGCCTGTGGAAAGTGGAGCAGGTGCAGTTTAAGGATGGACAGGGTGACAATGTGGGACAGTGGGATGACAATCAGGGAGGTATCCTTTCCTGGTGGGGGTCTTGGCATCTTACTCTGTCTTCTTCCTTGATCTCAGGGCCCGCTTGCGGGGTGGTTCTCCTTCTGCAGGGGGTGGGGTGCTGGTGGCCTGTTGGTCCTGTGGCGGGGCCTCCTGTCCACTAGCGCCGGCAGAGGTGGTAAGCAGTTCTTGGTCCATGCTAGTGTCAGGGGCCCTTTGTGGTGCCACAGTGTCCGGCAATGTGGTGACTACCATATTCAGAGCCCCTACAATGGTGCACAGGGCGGAACTGATGGTTCGTAGTTCCTCCCTGAACCCCAAATACTGTTCCTCCTGCAGGACCTGGATCTCCTGAAACCTGGCCAGTACCGTTGCCATCGTTTCCTGGGAATGATGGTATGCTCCCATGATGGAGGAGAGGGCCTCGTGGAGAGTGGGTTCCCTGGGCCTGTCCCCCCCCTGTCGCACAGCAGCCCTACCAGCTCCCCTGTTTCCCTGGGCCTCTGTCCCCTGGACCGTGTGCCCACTACCACTGCCCCCAGGTCCCTGTTGTTGTTGGGGTGGTGGGTTAACCTGGGTGCCCTGTAGTGGTGGACACACCGCTGATTGACGTGTCCTGGGGACAGAGGTAAGGGCCCGCTGGGTGGGTGCTGTGCTGGTGTTCCCAGAGGGGGGAAGGTCTGCTGTGGCCTGTGGCTGTCTGAGGGGAACCGACTGTCCCGAGGTCCCCGATAGGCCGGGCTGGTCATCTAGATCCAGGTCGACAGAGCTGCTGTCATCACTGTGGGCCTCTTCTGGGGGTGGAGTGGACATTTGTGGACCCTCCTGCGCGGTGACGTGGCGTTCGGGTCCTGCAGGGGTATAAAGGGATGGTTATTGCATCTGTGTGTGCCATAGCGTGCAATGGGTAGGTGCCCGTGTACCCCAGTGCTTGCATTCCTGTGTGGGGCCTTTAGTGACGGTGGTTTGGGGGGGGGTGGGGATGTGCAGTGGGCATGCTTTGGTGATGGGTGTCCATGCTTTGTGGTCGCATGCAGGACTTGGGGTTGGGATGGGTGGGTTGTGATGGTGAGACATTTGCAAGGAGTAGGTGTGATGGGGGTGAGGGTGTGGGTGGGGGTATGAGTTGGCATGCTGGTGGGGTGGGGGGATGAAGTAGTGAAGATGAGACTTACCAGAGTCCATTCCTCCAGATACTCCTGCGAGGCCCTCAGGATGCAGGATCGCCAAGAACTGCTCCTCCCATGTTGTAAATTCTGGGGGAGGAGGTGGTGGACCGCCGCCAGTCCGCTGAAACGCGATGTTGTGCCTGGATACCATTGAACGCACCTTCCCCCGTAGGTCGTTCCACCGCTTCCTGATGTCGTCCCTATTTCTTGGGTGCTGTCCCACAGCGTTGACCCTGTCGACTGTTCTGCTCCATAGCTCCATCTTCCTGTTCTGCTTTCCTTCTTATCTCGTATCAGAGCTTACAGAACATATCAAGAATGCACTTCTGAGTTCAAAGAAGACCTTTATTGTTGTTAATTCCTCCCCACCCACAAGTTCTTGAGGGACGAATTAATAGATTTCAAGCACACGTTCAAATGAGTAAAAGTATCGCAGCAATGAAAACAAAATATATCACAGTACTTCTCAGTTGCAATGTACACAGCAGGTTATATATATAATGCAAAGCAAAACAAATACTTCACCGTGTGAGAAACTATTTACAGCTTCATCTTTCTAGGGTCTGCAAGTTGATGACTCCGGTCAACTGCGAGAAAGAGATTATCTACCCACACGGGAGACTGGCAACTGGCACCAAGTTCCAGCCCGAAGTCCAACAGATTTGAATCTAAATCTCTGTAGCCCGAGTCATCCTTACAAAAGCGTGCCCCCTCCTCTCAGACTCGGGAAAACTATGCAAGCCTTTGGAGACTGGCCAGATCTCCTAGACTTCTCCTCTTCCCAAGCCTGAGCAGAAAGGAAAACACCAAGGCCCGTATTTATACTTTTTTTGCGCCGCATTTGCGTCGTTTTTTGACGCAAAAACGGCGCAAACTTGCAAAATACCATTGTATTTTGTAGGTTTGCGCCGTTTTGCGTCAAAAAGCGGCACAAATGCGGCGCTAAAAAAAGTATAAATACGGGCCCAAATGTACTCTCTCTTATCAGGTCTAGTCTAGTGTGAAGAAAACAGTTTGGTTCATCTTGTGGAAAAACACAGCTTGGAAAAATACAGCTTGGATTCTCAACTGCAATGTCTAACTCCACGTTAAAGGCAATAGGCAGCTAACCTAAATATCAAATGTAATGTCTAATATCATGTCAAAGCCAATAGGCAGCTAAGCTGAATACAAAATGCAATGTCTAATATTATGTCAAAGCCAATAGGCAGCTAAGCTGAATACAGAATGCAATGGCTAATGCCATGTCAAAGCCAATAGGCGGCTAGGCTGAACAAAACATACAATGTGCTACTGGTGAACATTGAGCAACTAATATGCGCAGTGGTGAAACACAAAGTCATTGGTCAAACAAAATTAATAGCATCACATTCCACCCTATGACCAATGAATTTTTGTTTCACATATCTCTTGTTTCAAACAAAAACAAAAAAAAACATCAGCACAACAAAAAAAAAACATTATCAGCAAATCAGATTTGAATGATCAAAGCAATCACTGTAAAGCAATAGAAGTGGATTAACATATATATCTCATAACCTTTCACATCAGAAACATCTACACAGAAAAGACTGAAACTTTTATACTCTGAATGAGATGATAGTGTCTCTAAAATAGCAATTTGATGTAGCATGAGTTCTACTCATGTAAAGGTGCACGGTCCACCTGAAAAGTTTGCAAAAGAAAAAAGTATGACTTTTCTTGCAAATAACATTTGTCATTTGAAATGTACCCTTCCTCTTTCTTTCCCTGTTTTATAATCAGCAGGACGTTTTTGGGGCCCTTTATTATATTCTCTGCAGGTTCTGGAGGGTCACTTGGGGCTTTAACCCACACCTCAGCACTGAGGTTTTTATCTGCTGCACCACAGCTTCCCTTTTCTTGCACTGTCAGAAGGGCTGGGGCAGACTTATTCTTTACCAAACCTCCATTCACTGCACTTTTGACAATTTGGGCCATTCTGTCTCCAATTTGTATGCATAAATCAGATTATTTTCTTGTTATCAGCATAATTTTAATTTTTCCTTGGTAATTTGCAGCAATCACTCCCCCTAAACCCTGATCAATTTGCCATATCTGTTCTGGTAACTTTCCTCTCTCTGTGACTGCTTGTGGGACAGATTGCTCCTGTGCGTGCTGCACAGTTTTTTCCAAATCTAGGGGAATGTGCATCTCTCTCATCTCTGCCCACCTGTAAGTGGCTTTTTCTCCCAGCTGTTCACATTTCTGGTGCACCCACTTAGCCATCCCCACTAAGTCAGAATTCTGGGTGTACACTTCTCTCTCTGAATTTTTCTCTTTAACATCTGCAAAGGAATTGAACCAGTTAGGTACAAGCCATGTGAAAAACCAAACGGCTAAACCATTGGCAATGAACCAAGAATCAGTGTAAAAATGACACATCTCACGCAGCTCTTGCTTTAAAATCTGACACACATTGTAAAACGCTGTTCCTTCTCCTGTGCCAGAAAATAACATTTCAGTCAATGAATCATTAGTCAAACAAACATGCTTTTTATCTTCAGGGGACACGAATTCAAATGGTGCACTTAATTTCACCAGTGACTCTTTTACCTGTAGTACTCTAGCACTGTCTTGCAAGTACCAGATCCAGTGTATGATCCTAGCTAGGGGCACTCTTTTCTTCCCCTGTGCCTGATTTACATGTACATCAGTGCTTCCCTCTTGCACTGCGCAGATACCTAAAGTCTGAATTATTTCATTTGCCAAATCATAAGCGCGCAGCTGTATATAATTTTTCCCAGTGACCATATACCAAAGTGTTAGGATTTCACTCAGATGAGGGTTATTCTGTTTCCAAAAATCAAACAAGCTAATGAAACTCGGTTTCTCTTGCTTAATGCAAACAGTAAGAAACTCTAAAATCTTTTGTTTTACTTGTACCTTGTAAATCACATTCTCAGCTCCTTCATTCTCCGTGTTATCAGTTAAGGAATGCACTTTGACTGCCAAAAAACCTGGCTCACACGGAGGCTCAGAGTAGCTTGAAGCTGTCTTAACCCCCTCATTACTGGAATGGGAAAAGACAGATTCTTCTAGCATTTTTATAACTTTCAGCATCATCTTGCAGTAATGTATTCTGGCTAATTTGCTCACGTAAATTCTCATTTTCATGTTCCAACTGCCTACATTTCTCCTGCATTTCTCTGTAAGCAGATAAAAGTATCCAAACCCTTCTGTCAAAAACAAAAGGAACATCACTGCTCTCAAAAGGCACATTTTCTAAATATGCTTTATCACAACAACAAAACATATTTCTCACAGCACCATCAGGCAGTTTAACTACACATGCATTTTCAAACATGGTCTACTGTGCTTCTGTAATTCTCCAAACAACAAAAAACAATTACACTTTTAAATTGCGCACGTAGAAATCTATAATTCAACCCTACCCCACTTCTGGTACCAAAATGTTCTGCTTTCCTTCTTATCTCGTATCAGAGCTTACAGAACATATCAAGAATGCACTTCTGAGTTCAAAGAAGACCTTTATTGTTGTTAATTCCTCCCCACCCACAAGTTCTTGAGGGACGAATTAATAGATTTCAAGCACACGTTCAAATGAGTAAAACTATTGCAGCAATGAAAACAAAATATATCACAGTACTTCTCAGTTGCAATGTACACAGCAGGTTATATATATAATGCAAAGCAAAACAAATACTTCACCGTGTGAGAAACTATTTACAGCTTCATCTTTCTAGGGTCTGCAAGTTGATGACTCCGGTCAACTGCGAGAAAGAGATTATCTACCCACACGGGAGACTGGCAACTGGCACCAAGTTCCAGCCCGAAGTCCAGCAGATTTGAATCTAAATCTCTGTAGCCCAAATCATCCTTACAAAAGCGTGCCCCCTCCTCTCAGACTCGGGAAAACTACGCAAGCCTTTGGAGACTGGCCAGATCTCCTAGACTTCTCCTCTTCCCAAGCCTGAGCAGAAAGGAAAACACCAAATGTACTCTCTCTTATCAGGTCTAGTCTAGTGTGAAGAAAACAGTTTGGTTCATCTTGTGGAAAAACACAGCTTGGAAAAATACAGCTTGGATTCTCAACTGCAATGTCTAACTCCACGTTAAAGGCAATAGGCAGCTAACCTAAATATCAAATGTAATGTCTAATATCATGTCAAAGCCAATAGGCAGCTAAGCTGAATACAAAATGCAATGTCTAATATCATGTCAAAGCAAATAGGCAGCTAAGCTGAATACAGAATGCAATGGCTAATGCCATGTCAAAGCCAATAGGCGGCTAGGCTGAACAAAACATACAATGTGCTACTGGTGAACATTGAGCAACTAATATGCGCAGTGGTGAAACACAAAGTTATTGGTCAAACAAAATTAATAGCATCACACTTCCTGGCAATGGAGGTGTGCTGCACCTGTGTTCCGAAGAGCTGTGGCTCTACCTGTTCGATTTCCTCCACCATGACCCTGAGTTCATCCTCAGAAAACCTGGGGTGTCTTTGCGGTGCCATGGGGTGGTGTGGGTGATGTGTGGGGTGGATTGTGTGGTGCTAAGTGTGGTGATGTGTTGGTGTGTTGTGTGAAGTGCGTGGTAATATTGCTGGGTGAATGTAATATGCGCGTCTGGGTGCTCGGATATCTATTTCTCTGTGCGTGGTACCGTTTCTCTAGGAGTGGAGGTTTGTGGGTGATGTGGGTGTGTGTTTTATATTTAATTGGGTGTGTGGGTGTGGTGTGTGTATGTGTCTCAGGTGTGTGTATTTTGAATTGTCCAATGTGGCTGTGTTTAGTAAGAGTGTGTGTATTTTGAGCGCAGCAGTGTGTACCGCCAATGGAATACCGCGGTTGAAAGACCGCCGCGTGGATTCGTGTGTCGTGATAGTGTGGGCGTATTTCTGTTGGCGTGATGGTGGAGGTTTGGTCATCGCCAGTTTCTCGCTGACCTTTGGTGTGGCGGACTTTTGTGGATGTCTGTATTTTGGCGGTTTGCCTGTTGTGGGTCAGAATGACCGTGGCGGTTTACCGCGGCGGGATGTTGGCGGTATTCTGACAGCGGTAAGCGGCTTTTACCGCCAGGGTTGGAATGACCACCAATGTTTTTGAGACCCCTTCTTCTTGGCTCCCTCTCGACGGATCACCCTGAAACTTTCCATGCACACCAAGAATCACTGGGCCACTTCTTTTTGGAAAATTTCGTGAAGATGCGTCGAACGGTGCCAAAGATATAGGCATGTCAAAAACACTATTCTTATGGAAACATGATCCTAACTATAACTACCTAGTGGGGACTATATAGTAATTTTAGATTCGTTTTAGGGTATCTATCTATCTATCTATCTATCTATCTATCTATCTATCTATCTATCTATCTATCTATGTACAGGTATATATATATATCAGACGTTATAGCTAGGTTCTGAATTTACTCGTACAAAAACATAGGAATTCAGCAGTTATAGTTAGAATTCTTTCAGGTAACTATAATTCACATCTTCAGCTGCCATGTCTTGCATGGCGGTGGTTGGCGACATGGCCTGACCTGTGGCCAGGCCCTGAGGAAACCCCCTATAAGCACCCAACCTTGCACTGTGCACACTCTTTGCCCGTGCGCAGTAGGGGTTGCGCTCAAAGGCTGGCCCACAGCTAGTCCCTGCGGCTAACCCTCCTAACTGCCCAACCCCATGCTGTGTATGGCCCTTTGGCCGTGCATTGCAGAAGTTGGCCGCAGGATCTCTGAGTGTGAGAATAGGTGTCAGAGGCAGTATCTGGGGGTGAGAGTGGCTGTCAGAGTGTCTGGGTGTGAGAGTGTGTACATCAGTTTTTAAGTAGGTGCGTCAGAATGTGCCAGGTCTCTGAGTGGGTGCATGAGGGTATCAGTGGGTCTGTGAGTGGGAGTGTGACAGTCTGAGTGGGTGTGTGAGTGGGTACGTAACTGTTTGAGTGGATCTGTGAGTGGGTGTGTGAGGGTCAGACTAGGACTGTGAGTGAGTGTATGAGGGTGTGAGTGGGTCTGTGAGTGGGGGCATGAGTGGTTGAGTGTGTCTGTGAGTGGGTGTGTAAGTGTCTGAGTGGGTGTGTGATTGGTAGAAATTGATTAAAAGAGAGACAGAGAGAGAAAAAGAAAGAGACAGAGAGAGAGATAGAGAGTTTTTTGGGCTTTGATGTCTGATATACTTGGAATTAGATTTTGTTGTACAATTTAAAATGAAAATGTATCTGTCATTTTAGAAAAAATATAATAATTTGTACTTTTTTTTTTTAAAAAGAGGGAAATTAGTCTACTTTTTTTTAGCCCTTCATGGGCTATCTAGAACCACGAGTGAGCCCTCAAGGGCTCCCCCTCAGTCCCTACATGTTTTTTATTTTGCATTTAAAAATGATAGAAACAGTAAATAAGTAAAACACAAAACACAATAAAAATCGAACACCAATTTATTAAATAGATTTTATTTTTATCTTTAAAATGACACCAAAATGATTTTGAAATTGGAAAAGGGGAACCGGAGATATGAATTTTTAAACAATTATTGTTTTCTAGCGTATAGAAACTAAAACACCAAACTAGTCATCTGGTCGCACTAGACCGGGGCTAAGTCAAGGTTTGAGGTCAACTGTGATGAAGCCCTACTCAGCTACAGCAAGCGGGAGGCCTTGGTCAAAGATTTACTTTCAAACTTAGGACCTTATTACGAGTCTGGCGGTCCATGGACCACCAGACTCATGGTGGCGCCGGACTGCAGCCAAGAGGGGTGGTCCGACCACCATATTGTGACTGTGGCAGAGCCACCTCGGTCTGACCATTGGCACCGCAGTGCTGCCCTCTGGAACTCTGGATCACGACCCGTGTTTCCGCCAGCCTTTGCATGGCGGTCCCATCCACATGCAAAAGGCTGGTGGAAAGGTGGTGCCAGGGGCCCCATGAGTGCCTATGCATTGCCTATGCACTTGGCATGGGCAGTGCAGGGGCCCCCATGGACAGCCCCATTGTGCTTTTCACTGCCCGAATTATAAGCAGTGAAAAGCACAAAGGGTGCTGTTGCACCAGATGCACTGCAACATTGCCACCAGCTCTCTTACGAGTAAGCATCAATGTTGTGGTGTGTTTCCCGCTGTTTCCGCCCTCCGGCCCAGTAGGAAACATGTAGACCTTGGTGAAGAATTCTACCTTTGGACTTAGATGATTTTTCAGGACAGAAATCTTCATCTGATCCAAAGCTGAATCTTGTTCTAACGTCCCTGGAGCCTTCCTCAGATGCGCTGCGTGGGAAGTACCGGTCAACTTTTTACATTCAGACTTTGTCATTTGTTTGGAGCTTTTTCCTTCTGACGGAGGTTGACCTTCACCAGCAAGCCAATTTCTATGCAAAGTCATCAGATCACCTTTCCAGGAGCACCTGGTGAAATCTTGGAAGTGTGTGGCTCCGGAGCTTTTTAACGGGATGAACCTGCAAGTCAAGGCAGGTTGCAGTTGATGTAAGCCGGCTTGATTCACCATAGCGGGTCGGTCCATTTATGGAGGTTTTTTCAAAAAGTTCTTCACACTTCTCCAAACTTCTGGATCTTCTTCCAGAAAGTCTTAGATGATCTTTTAGGAGTCCACACCTCACTCCAAGGTTCCAGAAGTTCTGGGTTGCTCCTTGAGGGTTAGGGCTCCAACTCCAGGAATGCACCTGGTTCAATTCCAAAAATGACCACTAGCCACTGGTCAGCTGGTCCATTCCTTTGGGGTTTCATGCAGGGGACTCCGGTTAGCTATTTTTCACCTGTAGCAAGTAGGGAGTACCTTCTTGAACCATTTGAAGACAGGAAAAGTCCTTTTAGTAGTGTAGCCCAAATGTGTAGCTGGTGCAGTCCTTCAGAGTGCAGTGTCCAAGTGCAGATCAGGGGTCCAGCAGGGCATTATTTATTCTTCAGAGGTTGTTCCTTATAGGGAATGGAGGATTGGAGGTGTGGATGTAGCTTTGCAAATTTATCCTTGCTCCTGGGATAAAAAGCAAGGGATGTGCACCTGCCCAATCACAGGCAGGCCACTACCTTGGATGACCACTTCCTGGGAAGTGCGGCAAACATTTATCCCAGGGAGCAACATTCTTTAAATATCCAAAATGGCAGAAACTGAATTTTGGGGGTTAGGTCTGGCTGAGCCCACCCACTGGTGTGGCTAAAGATCCTTAACACACCCCTCTCCTGCCCTCTCCTAATCTAATCAAGAGGGGACCTGGTTGTCTGTGATGGCAGGAAATGGGGGCGGTCCTGAGCTACACTAAATATACGTCCCTCCTTTGAAGATCAGCTTGGCTGTTCCCCCCCATCCTGTTTCACCATCTGCTGAGGCAGATCTCCTCTCCCAGGCACTTCCTTTGTATTCAGCACAGGCCACTTCACACCTCACCAAGGCAGCCTGGCCAGGCTGCCAGAGGCTAACAAATCAGAGAACGGCACTATAGAGCTGAAACTGGTAATATTTAGGAAGAGTTCTAAAATTCTTTCTAGGTGAAAGTTATATTAAATTCAACAGTGGCAAGTTGTTGTATTTATTATAACATTAAGGCCCTCATATAAACCTCAGCGGTCTTTTCCTAAGACCGCAGAGGGTCCGCCGGGCCGAAGACCGCCAGTGTTGGCGGTCTTCCGCCAACCATAGTATGACTGCTGGTGACCCTCCGCCCTTTTTTGGATGGAGAGCCGCCAGCAGCCATACTGGCAGTCGGCGGTGTAGTGGCGGCTGCTCCACTGTCACCGCCACATCATCAAAACACCGCCCACCGAATTATGTCCCAGTATTCGGCGTGGCGGTGTTCTGGTGACAGGGTGCTGGCTGCGGAGCAGACCCCATGGATCCCGTTCACTCCTGGAGGATCACCGAAACAGGGGAGTGGGGTGAGGGGTGTTGTGTGGTGTGTGTTTGCATGGGGGTGTGCGTTTGAGTGTTTAGAGGGGGTGTGTGAGTGCGTGTATGTATGCGGGTAGTGTAATGTGTGTAGGGGAAATGTTCAGTGTATTTATGTGTGCATGTGTGCATGTATGTGCGCGTGTATGTGTGTGAGTGGTGTGAGCATGTGTGAAGGGGGGGGGTGGGGGGTTTGTTTGGGGGGTCTAGGGGGGTCGGGGTGGGGAGGTGGTCCTACTACCTTTGGGGGGTGGTAGAGGGGTCTTGGGTGTTGGGGGTAGACTCAGGGAAGGGGGAGGTGACAGGGGGAGACCCCAATCAGTGCCACGGAACGAATTCCCTGGCACTGATAGTGCCTACCGCCATGGATTTCGTGGCGGTTCAAAATCCCACGAAATCCATGGCGGTATGCGGGGTCATGATACCGACGGTGGACTAGTGACGGCTGCCGGACTGGAGACCGTTGTCTCCAGCCTGGTGTCGTTACTGCCGTGGCAGACGGTGCAGTACATTGGCATATGCCAAACCGCCCATGTCATAATGGGGCGGTAATGACCGCTGGCCTGTTTGCGGTCCTACCGCCATCATTGCACCGTCCGCCAGGGTCGTAATGAGGGCCTAAGTTAGATACTTTTGGAAACTTTATAAATTGAAATAAAGTCTCCTCATTTTAGCCTGTGCAGCCTATTCACTACAATGAGGGAAAACAAATTTGGCTATTTGTCCTCACCAGGGCTTATAGAACATATTTTATAGTTACACTGCACCCAACCCTGGGGCACCTAGGGCACACCTTAGGGGTGACTTATATGTGACCTAGTTTCCATACTTTCCATTGTTTTGCAATAACTTTGGTGCCCCTCGATGAATTGTAACAACATTTTACATCTCATAATTTGGTCAGTTCAGCCACTGCCTGGAACGTTTGGGGTGATCTGTAAGCGGGGGCTGAGAAAAAGGGGGGGCCTTTTCTATAAGGATTTTGAAGACGGCTACAGCCCGAACTGCTAGACGGAATTACACCAATTACAAATTAGGCAAAAAGCTGGCTCTTTGTCTAGAAAGCATACTTTTTGAGATTCCGTGTATTTCAATTGTGTGGTTTTAGAGATATTAAACGACAAAAAATATAGATATTTGGGCATGGGGATATTCCATGGATTCAACTGGCCCCGTGCTGATATTTGATTGCCTGCCAACACTTCAACAAGGAAGTGTTGGCAGCCATCTTGGAACTCCTTCACAGTGCCGCATAATACCAATTGCAGTATTTGTGCATCAAGGCACTGTTTTCATACTTTTAAGTGCTAAATTCAGATTTGTAACTGTATATTGTGGACTTTTATCATATTTGGTCTTGTTCATTTAGATAAAATATTGACTATTTTTCTAAACCTGTGTTGTGTCATTTAGTAGTGGTTCACCGTATAACTGTGTGTGTTTCTACAAATACTTAACACATTGGTGGTCATTACAACCCTGGCGGTCGGTGTTAAAGCGGCGCTAAAACCGCCAACAGGCCGGCGGTAAAAGAAATGGAATCACAACCGTGGCGGAAACCGCCAACATAGACAGCAACTTTAACACTCCAACCGCCACGGCGTTACAAACACCGCAGCGGTAACTGCCAACAGACAGGCGGAAAACAATGTTCCACCCACACTACTACAACCCACCAATCCGCCACCTTTTCCGGGGCAGATTCACCGCGAACAAAAACACAGAGTAAACAGGACTTCAAAGGGAAAACGCTCACTTCTGCACACCCCATGAGGAATCAGGACGCCGTGGAACCGGAGCTCCAGATTCTGCCAGCCTTGATCTTCCTGCTCCTCTACCAGGAGCACGAACGCCGGCGGCGAAGACAGCGGTGAGTACTGCACCAACGACACCGGGGAGGGGGAGGAAAAAACAGTGACACACACATGCAACACCCCCACCCCCACCCTCACCCACTGCAACACACACGCTAATACATATTGAAACATAACAGTTACACCCCCAAATCCCCCTGGAAGAATGCAAGGACAAAAGGAAATGAGTCGAATAATTGTGATATATTCAATTACATACATCAAAAATATATACAAATATATACATTTATACTATATACAATTATATACACCAAGAACACAAGTCCAAGGGATTCCACCATCATAGTCCATGGATCACTGGGCCCAAAAGGCATGGGCGAGGCCCACACTCAATACCCGAACAAGACGAAGAGAACACTGCAGGGGCATCAGTTGGAAATAAAACAGGCACCTCAGGGGGAAGGGAAGGGAGAGGCACCTCAGCTGGTTGAGTGCACGACGCCAGATTCATGAGGGGACTCCATGCCCACTGTTCAATCCTAGGGAGTGCAAAGCCACAGTCTCACAAGTCTCTACAGTGGGTGGTTTGCCCACTGTTCAATCCTGGGGAGTGCAAAGCCACAGTCTCTCAAGTGGATAACATTCTCCACTGGTTCTGAAGGGGGCATTGTGTCCAGAGTGCTTCATCCTGCCAAGGACTGAGGTAGTGGATGTATCTCTCCACTGGTTCTGGAGGGGGCTTGTTGCCCAGAGTGCTTCATCCTGCTTGTGGCGGCCTCAGTAGCGTCAGAGCTTTTGGCGCTCATTGGCATGTGGTGCTGGTGGCGGCGGTGTCCTGTTCAGCGGTGCTAGTGGCGGCGGTGTCCTTGGCAGCGGTGCTTGGGGTGGCGGGATGCTTGCCAGCGGTGCTTGTGGCGGCGGTGTCCTTGGCAGCGGTTCAGCTGGTGGCGGCGGTGTCCTTGGCAGCAGTGCTTGTGGCGCTGGTGTACATGGCAGCAGTGCTTGTGACAGCGGTGTCCTTGGCAGTGCTTGTGGCAGCGGTGTCCTTGGCAGCGGTGCTTGTGGCGGCAGTGTCCTTGGCAGCAGTTCAGCCCGTGGCGGTCTTGTCCTGGCCTGCGGGGCTGCTGGCGGTCGCCTCCTGGGCAGCGGGGCTGCTGCAGGCGGTCCTGTCTCTGGCAGCGGGGCTGCTGGCGGTCGTCCCCTGGGCAGCGGGGCTGCTGCTGGCGGTCCTGTCTGTGGCAACGGGGCTGCTGGCAGTCGCCTCCTGGGCAGCGGGGCTGCTGCTGGAGGTCCTGTCTGTCTCAGAGGGGCTGCTGGCGGTCTCCTCCTAGGCAGTGGGGCTGCTGCTGGCGGTCTTCTCCTGGGCAGTGTGGCTGCTGGCGGTCGCCTCCTGGACAGCGGGGATGCTGCTGGCGGTCCTGTCTGTGGCAGCGGGGCTGCTGGCGGTTGTCTCCTGGGCAGCAGGGCTGCTGCTGGCGGTCCTGTCTTTGGCAGCTGGGCTGCTGGCGGTCCTGTCCGCCGTGCTGATCTTCCCAGACTTGCCAGTTTTACTGTGCCCCTTCCCCACACTCCAAACTGTACCCCTGGGAGCGCCTTTGGTGGCTGATTTCTTTCCCCTCTCCCGCCTGGCACTGGCCAACTTTTGATGCTTGACAGGTGGGGGACTGTCCGTGCTCTGGCTCCTTGCCACAATGGCTGCCCTGCTGCCTGGTGCACTCCATAATCCGCTGACTACTGGCACCACTGGTCCCGCCGATGTTGCGACTGAGGTGCTAGGTTGGGACCTGGAGAGTCGGGCCCTAGGAGACCAAAGGGGTGGGGTAGGTGAGGGAAAGAGGTCAAGGTTGGACAGGAAAAGTGTCTTAGGAACACTGGGACTGGTAGATGGAGGGGGTTTGGGAGTGGAGGAAGAGGTAGTGGTTGTGGGAGGTGTACATTTGGTGACTTTGGGTGCAGGTGCACGGGCTGGAGGCTGTCGTGAGGTGGATGGCTGTTGGGTGGGTGTGTGGCTGCGTTTGTGTACCTTGGGAAGTGGCCTCACAGACACACTGGGAGAGGACACAGGGGATGTGTGAATGGTAGTGGGGGTGGTGACTGCACGTGAGCGGGGTGTGGTCGTGTGTGTGCTGGTGATGGACGTAGTGGCTGAGGATGTAGTGCATGCAGGTGTGAGTGGAGACGAGACAGGGAGGGAGGAGGGAGACGAGGAGGAGGGGGACACAGTGGAGGCAGTGGATGTTGGTGTGTCTGCATGTGTGTGATGCTTGCGTGAGTGCCTGTGGGATGTGTGGTGTTTATGTTTGCCAGAGCTTCCATTGTGTGTTGAGGTGTGTGCATGCTGGTCTGATGGTGTGCTTGGGATAGGCTGAGGTACAGGGGTGTGGGTCTGGGTGGAGGAAGTTGGAGGGGGAGGCTAGAGACAGGGACAATGGCTGCCATCAGTGCTGAGGCCAGAGTCTGAAAAGCTCCCTGAAGGGCTGCCTGACCAGAGTGAATGCCCTCCAGGTATGCATTGGTTTGTTGCAACTGCCTCTCTACACCCTGGATGGCATTCAAAATGGTAGACTACCCAACAGTGAGGTACCTGAGGAGGTCAATGGCCTCCTCACTGTGGGCAGCAGGGGTGACTGAGGCAGGGCCTGAGGTGCCTGGGGCGAAGGTGATGCCCACCCTCCTGGGTGAGCGGGCACAGGGCAAAAGCTGAGGGGCTTCTGGGAGGGCGGTGCTGGTGGGGGGGGGGGGCGGCTGTACCTGTAGATGCGTGGGGCACAGATGGGGCCGCCACCGTAAGGGAGCTCCAATCAGAGGAGGAGTCTGTCTCGCTGATGTCAGCTCCTGTCCCCGCCTTGGAGCTCCCCTTGCCCTCCGTCCCACTGGTGGATTCGGAGTCCGTAGTCTCGCCCTCCAGGGCCATGTGGGATGCAGCTCCCTCCTGCTCCGGTGCCACTGCTCCTCCGCCTGATGATGCTAATGTACACAAGAACAGGGAGACCACAAAAAGGGGGGGGGACAGAAGAAAGACATGTTCAGTGCATGCAATACCACTACCGTTGGCGGACACGACAGACACAGAAGCCCCCTGCACTACGCCGCGCTCTTGGGGTCCACAATTCAATCCCTGGGACATGGCTTACAAGGCTATGGCCAATTTCTGCACACATGGATGTCACAGGAGCCTGACTAGGTGTAGTTGGCACTGTACACAGGTGGGGTGGGGTGCCACAGGGCCTGCCTGAAGAAGGGAACTTAACTACCAAACTCACCCTGGCCTAAGGGAACCCACAGCCCACCTCCCCACCCAGAAACCTCCAATGCGCGCTGAATCAGAAGAATGAGAGTGTACTCACCCCCTTGTGACTGCTGTGATGCCCTCAAGCACCCATCCAACTCCGGGTACGCCACCGCCAGGATCCTGAACATCAGGGGGGTCATGGTGCGACTGGCACCCCTCCCACGTTTGGAGGCCATCCCCAGCAGGGCCTCCGCCGTTTTCTTGCTCCAGCGGCCAATGTCCTCCCATCTTTTCCGGCAGTGGGTGCTCTGTCTGTGGCAGACCCCCAGGGCCCGGACTTCCTTGGCGATGGCACGCCAGATATCCTTCTTCTGGTGGGCGCTGACCTACAGGAATTGTACAGGGGAAAAAGAGTAGTAATTACCAACTGCACCGTCACAGTCATTGGCCTGCATCCCTACCCTTGCCATGACGCACATGCACTCACGGTCGTTTCATGCATGCCACATTCTCACTCCCCCCTGTCTTTCATCCACCCCACTCCACAGGCATTGCCCATACAGCATGCTCACAGTGTACTTACCTGTTTGTCTTGAAGACCGTAGAGTAGAGAATACTGGGGGAGGAGCCCATCCACGAGTTTCTCCAACTCCTCCGTGCTGAAGGCAGGGGCCCTTTCCCCAGACACACGAGCCATTGTCTCTTCCAGACTGAGGTCACAGCAGCACTTGCAGTGTAGGTCCTCTCCTGTCAAAGATCAGGTATCGAGTGATTGAACATAGAGAAAATGTCGGTCACGTCCACGGCGGTGCGTACCGTCACCGCCGGCGTACATCGTCATTGGCTCCTGGGACACATAGGGTGCAATGTTAACCAATGCATCCTCCGGTGTACAGACCGCTGGTGGACCTGTCGACAATGGAGAAAAGATATGTGATCATCACCTACAGGCTTGATCGTGCCAAAATCCAGGAACTGTGTGCCCAGTTGGAGCCAGACCTGATGTCAGCTATCCGCCATCCGACAGGAATCCCCCCTCAAGTGCAGGTGCTGTCAGTACTCCATTTCCTAGCAAGTGGGTATTTTCAAACAACAGTGGCCATAGCATCAGGGATGTCCCAGCCTATGTTTTCCAACGTTTTCCCTCAGGTGGAGGATTTGCCTACAGTGAAAGGTGATTTCTATGCCCTGGGACATATCCCCAACATCTTAGGTGCCATTGATGGGACACATGTGGCCTTGGTCCCCCCATGCAGGAGTGAACAGGTGTACAGAAACGGGAAGAATTACCATTCCATGAATGTGCAGATGGTGTGTTTGGCAGACCAGTGCATCTACCATGTTAATGCCAAGTTCCCTGGCTCAGTGCATAACGCTTACATCCTGCGGAATAGCAGCATCCCTTATGTGATGGGGCAACTCCAGAGGCACCAGGTGTGGCTATTAGGTGAGCACATGGACCCAAATCAGTGGGAATAGTTGTCTGGGTCTGTGGATGTCCCTATGAGTTAGTGTGTGTCTAACAGTTGTCCCTCGCCATTTGCAGGTGACTCTGGTTACCCCAACCTATCATGGCTACTGACCCCAGAGAGGAATCCCAGGACAAGGGCAGAGGAACGCTACAATGAGGCCCATGGGCAATCTAGGAGGATTATGGAGCGGACCTTCGGCCTCCTGAAGGCCAGGTTCCAGTGCCTCCATATGACTGGTGGTTCCCTATTCTACTCACCAAAGAAGGTATGCCAGATCATCGTGGCCTGCTGAATGCTTCACAACTTGGCTTTGCGACGACAGGTGCCTTTTCTGCAGGAGGATGGTCCAGATGGAGGTGTTGTGGCAGCTGTGGAGCCTGTGGAGAGTGAAGAAGAGGACATCAACAATAGGAGCACGGGTATCCTGCAATACTTCCAGTAAGACACAGGTAAGAAGACAAACCTGCCTGCTGCATCTATTTTAAATCTACTACCTCTCTACTGTCTGTCATTTTCACCCAGTGTATGGTCACTGAGTTGTCACTTTCCCTTACGATTTCACAGATGTGGGTCCCACTGTGTGACATCTGCTTTGTTTCCTCATGGACTAGAGCTGTGTGACATAGGTATGTTGACATTACATTTGAAAGAGCATTTTGGCACTGTAATTGCTAATAGACTATTTCAAAATCACAGACAGACTCCAGATTGTTTTGTGCTGTAAGGGTGTTTATTTAAGTGCTCAATATTGGAGGGGGTTGTAAAATGGTGAGGGGTGATGGTGGAGGAATGTCCATGGCAGAGTCCAGTCTATTAGTCTCACAGGTGCATTGTCCAAAGGGGCATAGAAAGTGGAGCTTGGGCAGTTTAAGTATGGACAGGGTGACAAGGTGGGACAAATGGATGACAATCAGGGTGGTCTCATTTCTTGGTGGGGGTCTTGGCATCGTTCCCTGTCTTTGTCCTGGATCTCAGGGACCGTTTGCGGGGTGGTTTTCCCTCTGCAGGGGGTGGGGTGCTGGTGTAGTGGTCCTGTGGCGGTGCCTCCTGTCCACTAGCGCCAGCAGAGGTGGTGGGCAGTTCATCGTCCAGGCTAGTGTCAGGGGCCCCTTGTTGTGCCACAGTGTCCCTCCTGGTGCTGACAAGTTCCTTCAGCACCCCTACAATGGTGCCCAGGGTGGAATTGATGGATTTGAGTTCCTCCGTAAAGCCCAAATACTGTTCCTCCTGCAGCCGCTGGGTCTCCTGAAACTTGGCCAGTGCTGTTGCCATCGTCTCCTGGGAATGGTGGTAGGCTCCCATGATGTTGGAGAGGGTCTCGTGGAGAGTGGGTTCCCTGGGCCTGTCCTCCCCCTGTCGCACAGCAGCCCTCCCAGTTCTCCTGTGTTCCTGGGCCTCTGTCCCCTGAACCGTGTGCCCACTGCCACTGCCCCCAGGTCCCTGTTGTTGTTGGGGTGGTGGGTTAGCCTGGGTTCCCTGTAGTGGTGGACACACTGCTGATTGACGTGTCCTGGTGACAGAGTGATGGGCCAGCTGGGTGGGTGCTGTGCTGGTGTTTCCAGAGGGGGGAAGCCCTGTAGTGGCTTGTGCCAGTGTGAAGGGAGCCGCCTGTCCCGAGGTCCCATATTGGCCGGGCTGGTCGTCTAGATCCAGTTGGACAGAGGTGCTGTCATCACTGTGGGTGGAGTGGACATGTCTGGACTCTCCTGTCCGGTGACGTTGGTAGGGGTCCTGCAGGGGGGTAAAAGCATGGTTATTGCATCTGTGTGTGCCATGGTGTGCAATGGGTGGGTGACCGTGTACCCCAGTTCTTGCATTCTTGTGTGGGAACTTGTGTGATGATGATTTAGAGGGGTGTATTGGCATGTGCAGTGGCCATGCTTTGGTGATGGGTGTCCATGCTTTGGTGTTGCTTGCAGTGCTTGGGTTTGGGATGGGTGGTTTGTGATATTGGGACATGTGTGAGGAGTTGGAGTGATGGGGTGAGGGCGAGGGTGGGGGTATGTGATAGCATGAGTGGGGTGGGGGATATAGTAGTAAAGATTTGACTTACCAGAGTCCATTCCTCCAGCTACTCCTGCGAGGCCCTCAGGATGCAGAATAGCCAAGACCTGCTCCTCCCATGTTGTTAGTTGTGGGGGAGGAGGTGGGGGTCCGCCGCCAGTCCTCTGTACCGCGATGTGGTGTCTTGAGACCACGGAACGCACCTTCCCCTGTAGGTCGTTCCACCTCTTCCTGATGTCACCCCTAGTTCTTGGGTGCTGTCCCATTGCGTTGACCCTGTCCACGATTCTTCGCCATAGCTCCATCTTCCTAGCTATGGAGGTATGCTGCACCTGTGATCCGAATAGCTGTGGCTCTGTCCGGAAGATTTCCTCCACCATGACCCTGAGCTCCTCCTCAGAGAACCTGGGGTGTCTTTGCGGTGCCTTGTGGTTGTGTGGATGATGTGTGAGGTGGTGTGTGTTGTGATGTGATGTGTGGGGTGATATTTAGTGGTGTGTTGTGTGAGGTGCGTGGATGTTATGTGGGTGATGGTGTTAAGTGCCTGTGGATGCCCGTTTGTAGATGGTGATGTCTTTCTCTGGCCTTCTGTCGCAATTGTCTTAGGGGTTTGTGGGTGATGTGGGTGTGTGTTTATATTGTATTGGGTCTGTGGGAGTGGTGTGTGTATGTGTATCAGGTGAGTGTATTTTGAATTATCCAATGTGGTTGTGTTTTGTAAATGTGTGTGTATTTTGGATTCGTGGGTCGTGATAGTGTGGGCGTATTCGTGTTGGCGTGACGGTGGAGGATTTCTTATCGCCAGTTTATCACTGACCTTTGGTGTGGCGGACTTGTGTGGGTGTCTAGATTTTGGCGGATTCCGGCCTTTGGGTCATAATGGCCGTGGTGGAATTCCGCGGCCGCGGCGGTGTGTTGGCGGTCTTCTGCACGGCGGTAAGCGGCTTTTGCCGCCAAAGTTGTAATGACCCCCATTGTCTCTGTGTTAAGCCTGCCTGCTCATGCCAAGCTACCAAGGGGGTGAGCAGGGGTTAGCTGAGTGTGAGTCTCCTTTATCCAGACTAGAGTGAGGGTCTTTGCTTGGACAGGGGTTAACCTGACTGCCAACCAAAGGTCCCATTTCTAACATTAGTCATGGCTGGTGTTTGTAGATTTAGCCGCACTGCACTTCAGATTAAGGAATCGAAGCCAAGATAGCTGTCGAACATTGTTGGATTGTATTACATCTTTTAAGTCGTATACTTGCCAGTTGACTTAGCAAAGTTGAGGTCCCCATCCGAAGTTCTGTATGCAGAAGATTAGGCTTAAGAGAGGGAGGTAGATCTAAACTGAGGAGCTGACAGGTCTTCATTAGCACTTTATTGAATTGCACTTTATGGATTCTATATATTATAACAAATGACTGGTGCTTTTGGATTTAGCTGCACCACACTTTAGACTAAGGAACGAAAGCCCAGATAACTGTCGAACATAGTTGGATTGTATTACATCTCTTTTAAATTGTATACTTGGCTGCTGACATAGTGGAGTTAAGGTCCCAACCTGAAGTTCAGCATGCAGGTGAATAGGAGAAATCAATTTACTGTACAACATATTTTGAGCACAGGTCGCTGTATAAAATGCAATATTGAGATTACAACATTTCCAGCAGGTTGCATAAACATTGTCACATGTAGGTAAAATATGGATTATTGTATATGAATGTGTTCACATTATTTGAGCATGGAGGGAGGAGTGAAATTGATTAATACTACGTAATTGGACTTCAGACATGAGAAGGAAGGTTAGTTGTAGGCCCCATGCAGGAACAGAATGGGGTACTTTACCTGAAATTGGAGAATATGTGTACATGGCTTTTACCAATTGTGAAGCATTCAAATCCCCTACATAGGAACAGAATGGGGTACTTAACCTGAAAGTGAAGAATTTGTGTATATGAATTGTTACCAAATGTTGAGCGTTCAGTTTCCAGATGATCGAGATTGTCAATCAATATAAGACTGTAATAATCAAGTCAGAATATAGACTGATTGATAAACTGTCGCGGTCTGGGTATTCTGCAGTCTTAAGGAATTTGAGTGGTTCTAAGTACTTTACAGTTTATAGGATTTGGAATGCACGCATATATATCACAGTGGGTTATGAGAAATCTTAGAAGATTGTTCCATAAAAACTGTGGAAATACTGTTGAAATATGTTGAATAATTGCTATGGATCTGTGTTGATTCATTCCTGGTCATTTAAATTTTTGAGTTGATTAGAAAATGAATTCACATTTTTTCAAAGCAATCATGTTGCATTTTAATATTTGCCCCAATTGTGATGCATTTGTGTTGATGTGACAATATATTGCACCTGCTTTTAGTAATGGTGGATTGTTGACACCAAAATCGAGAAACATTTGCAACCACAAAAGCTTTAACGGAGAGTGGTGGTATGAGGGAATGGTTCCCTTTAAATGGACACTCTATCGGCACTACTCTATGGCCCAGTTAAAGGCTCTGGCCAAAACACACAGGCTATCTTTGTTTGCACCATGCACTTTGGCGGTTGAAATAATATAATAAAAGATTGAATGAGCAACTAACAAGTCTGTTATGCAGCACCGGATTGTACCGTATTTCTGATTGAGCCTTCGAGGACTGTGGTGAAGGAGGTGAATTCAGGCTCCTTATGTGAGGCAATGGCTTTCTATGTATATTTCTGTGGTAAAGGCTTTAGTTGGAAATGCAGAATCATTGTAATAAACTTCGCTGTGAAAGCCTTTCATTGGAAAGGCGTTTTCATTATAATGCTTTTTTTACAAAGAAATTTGTTGAAATGGCATTTGGAATTCTGTCATACATCTGTCCAATATACAAAAGGTGTGGGCTACTTGCCTCCAACCAATGGCCACAGCCATAGTACTATACAGCACAGGTCCCATGACGGACTTCCGCCGTCATGGGCCCTCTGCTGAAACACCACCAGAACAACTGTGTGATCTAAATAGGCTTAGCGGGATGCTGTTGTCAATACAGCGACTGAGAGCCAACTCATTGGCATTCGAGTATGCCATGGCAGTTGCAAGAGGCAGCTGCCGCCACAGAAAACACTCCAACCTGGTGATCTTTGGCTTAGCCGCAATACATCTAAATACGGTGGGTGGAAGGCTGCCGACTTGATGGTCTTTTTGGGACCACTGCCAATGCGGCTTGGCAGTAGCACCGTCAAGATCTAAATCAGGCCCTAAGTTACTACACTTAATTGCATGAAACATTATTAAGTGTGAACCTATGAGTGTTTGCTAAACGAAATTCACCTACATCTTCTAATCCTTCATAATTCCGACCCCATTACCTGGTTATAGCAGCTTGACTGTCCTCAGTAAATTTTGCAGTAACCCGACCCCTGAATGTATTTCTTTATCCATGCTCTCTAAATGCTCTCTTCCAAATAACTTCAAGAGGGCAACATCTAAATGCACAGGCCTATTTTTAAAATAATGAGCCTGGTCCTGGAAACTTTACTGTGGGTGCCTACTTCTAAAAAGCATACATTGTACCTCAAAATTTTAAAATAGGATCTGCACACTTTATTTCATGGTTCACCTAAATGTAACAAACTTTTGAAGAGCTTCAATATATCTTTATATGAAATTGTGTTTATCTCTTCTAATTCTTCCCAAAGCTCGCACAAAAAAACATCCATCATGGAAAAATCTGTCTTGCATAATCTGTGTAGGAAATGTGAGTCATTTTAAGTATGATTTCAGCTGGCAGATTTTATTTAAAATTTACCATATGTGGAATCTATTCATAAAACACTTGCTGCAATATTCACTGCCAAAAACTCTGAGAACAAGTGCAGAGCTCAAGCGTTGCAGTTTACAGATATTTTGCAGTATAATTAGACCAGATTACAATTTGTGGACTACATGCTGAGTTTTCCGGAAGAAGGAGTTTGTACAGTATTTCGAGTTATTAGTTTTGTATCAATTAGTACATCCTTGTAGTTTTCGTAGGATACGTTCAAGAAGGTCAAACTCATCGAATTTGATCAGGAGAAAAGGCCCAGAAATTAGGGGAAAACATGAGCAATGTGCATAAAATAGTGATTTGACATAGTATGCCTCACTTCTAAATTGAAAGCTCAAACTAGAAGGTGTTTACTCCACATGCTAAGTACCTCACCCTGAGGTAATGGTATTTACTAGTTATAGTGCATGCTCCACTGTGATTCTCACAACTCGCTGTTTCCCAACAAGATTCTCACCAGTCTTTACCTGCCCAAAGTATGTGTCAGTGGCACTGGAACTATGGTTGCGGTGAGATGGTGTTTTAGCAGCCCTGTTAACAAAACAAAACGCTTGCTAGAAAATGGACTTTACATTACCTATTGAATTATTTGTTTTGCAACATCTGTGTTCAAGGTCTACCTCTGAAAGCCAGTTGTCAAGCACAAGAAACCGAGAAATATATAACAACCATGTTTCATGAATTTATGTTCTTTGTTCGAGTCCGACAGCAAAATACGTTTCTGTTTTTTGCATGAAACTAAGACCCACATTTACTAAGATTTTTCATCAGGGTGCATCACTTTTGCAGCACAACCTGACACAAAATCCTTTTTTGCCATTTACTATACCATTTAAAGTCGATTTGAGTGGGTTTAGTAAATACTGCACTGCGTTACTGTGTATTGGGTATGCGGTGGTGCATGGTCATTCCGATGCATCTACTCATATTTGCAAAGGTTGCAAACCTGGGTCTATGCCAGAATAGCCCACCTCCCTGAGGCTGGCGTAACAAGGAGACATTTATTTATTTCTCCTCTTTACTTCCTGTTTTCATGTGTGCTACATTCTGCTGCATACATAGGAAGAGGAATAAGCCTCTAAGGATAGTTTTTGTGCAGGAAGGTATTCCTTCCTGCTTAAAAAATATTCTATCAAAATGTAGGCACACTCATGTCATGGCGCAAGGGTACTTGCATTGGCTTTAGGCTGCCACAAGTGCTCCAGACTAAGAAGAGATGAAGAGAGTCGTGTCTTAGTTGATATACCATGCAGAAACTTTGCTTTCTGCCCTGTGTGACCTTTTAGTAAACATGCCCCTAATTAGAGTTTGGGTCAGACACCGGAGAGCAATAAAAGGAAAAGTTACAGTTATAAAACAAAAAGAAGAAAAACCTTCTGCTTGTTCTTTTATAAACTCTACACATATTTTAAAAAGTATGATACTCAATCCACCTTACTTCCTAATGTCTAATTATGATGGAAGCAAATAATTCTATTAGGTTCTACATTCACCAACTGTACGTCTTGTGATGCATGATAGTTCCAAATCACACTAGTTTTCTATTGCTATGTTCTAAAGACTATCTTATTCAGTCCAAATGGTCCCAATTATCCATTTAACAATTTAACAGTGTATTTTGTGGCATCCAATTTATTTACATCAAATTCGATGGAATGCATTAAAGATATACTTCATGTAATCTGTTGCATATATTAAGCTGTACTATTTACTTAGTTTAAGTTTTTTAAAGAACTAGTTCGTGACAGACACTACTTCGTAACTTGCTTTTTTATATTTATCCAGATTTCAGAGGTTGTGGAGTTTGCTCAGTACATGCACGATCACACTAAATTAACTTACCACTTAAAATATGAATGGGTGTTTACCTGCTTGTTAGTAAACATTCCTTGTACTCTTTAATTTGATTTCTGAAACAAATTGCTCATATTGCTCTATTCAATTTTAGTTATACAAAAATTGAATAATTGCATCATAACTGATAAGAAAGATGTTTCTAAAACCTAGTATTGAACATGAGTATCAGTCTCATAAATATTGGGTGGTTACAAGTTCCCAGTTGAATCGCATTTAAATAATTGGTAGTACAAGCCAATAAGCAAGCATTTCTCACATATAGGTAGTAATATGAGTCAGCAAGCTAAGCCTGCGTCGATATCTGTGTGATCTGCAGATCGCAAACTTGAATCACTGACAACCAATTCAGACTTCCATCCTCTTGAAGTCAACAAATTGTGTAACAACACAATTAGCAATCGTTGCATCAGGAATCAGGGAGACTGCAGTATTAAAAGATATGTACAAATAGTTATTTTTAGTAACCACACAATTTTCTATTTGTAGGGTGACTGGGGAAGATAGGAAGTTTTGTTGTGTTGGTAAGAGACCAGTTCAGTCTTTCTTTTGGGTGGAGAGGATCTTCCATTTGACTACATATTTTCCTTGCTATATCCTAGTATAAACTTCGGCCAATATGTAATGATGCAAGATTAGAGAAGTATTTAAGACATAAATGCTTTTTTGTGGTTGTGCTCAAACAAATTAGCCAGAGCGTTTCTCAGGTGTGGATCTTTAGTAAGGCTGCCTTTAGTAGATGGCCTCCTTACGTTTCAAGGACTTTTCAATCTTTATTTATCAGTAAAAATCTAATCAGTTTTCAATGAGATAATTTTTTTTAATTTAAGCAAAAATAAGAGTTTAAGTTTGACTGATATGAAGTCTCTCTTCTGAGAGGGTGTGGTTGAACAGCCGCCAGTATCAAGGGCACCAACAACAGAAGAGGAGAAAACATGGAAGCAATGTAAAAGACTAAAGGACAAGCAAACTCTTTCCCCAGAAAGGTACAAACGTTTTCTGGGAGAAGCACATCATATTCACAGCTTTGAATGCCATTCTAGAAGTCTGAGAATCAAACATATCACACATATATAGTTATTTCATTCATGTTCGATTAATTTAAATCATTATGGGGGTTATTCTAACTTTGGAGGAGGTGTTAATCCGTCCCAAAAGTGACGGAAAAGTGACGGATTTACCACCAGCCGTATTACGACTCCATTATATCCTATGGAACTTGTAATACGGCTGGTGGTATATCCGTCACTTTTCCGTCACTTTTGGGACGGATTAACACTCCTCCAAAGTTAGAATAACCCCCTATATGTCTAAAACTATACATGGTAGTTACAATTAAAAAGCACTAATTGATTCAACCATCACATTATTAACTATACTTATGAGAAAAGCAAACAATACTATCTCTTGGTGAAGGACAAAGCACCCTCAGAACCAAATTAAGATCAAATAAAAAAAGATAAAAGTTAGGTTAATAGGTTTTAGCAATGTCAAAGTTTAGGAGAGTGCCTGGGTTTAAGAGAGACGCTGGATAAAGTGCAAGGTGCAACCTACTGAGCCCAACACCACAGCTACTTTAGTTTAGTGGAATGAATTTTTAGAGCACGTGGCTACCTGAGGGCTTCCCAGCGCTGAAGGTAGACTGAGCAGAAACCTATACTGAGAATAGAAATGTCTTCAGTTTCTTACGAAAGGAAGATTCCAGCCGTTCTTGTCGAAGTTCCAATGGGATGGAATTCCAGAGGTGTGCAGCTTTAACTGAGAAAGAGTTGCCTCCCCAGGTTGCTTTCTTGAAATGGGGTATGTTGACCAACAAGGCAGTGAAGGATCTGAGTGTCCTTAGAGGGACGTACGGTGACATACAATGCCTGAGAAACCACAGGCCCTTGTTGTTGAGGGCTTTATGTGTCATGCAGATGCCTTAAAATGGATCTGTTGTTTTATGGGAGGCCAATGAAGAGAGGTCAGTGCGGGTTTGGCCGACAGATGCCTGGGAGTATTCATAAGCAAACGTGCAGTGACGTTTTGCACGCCTTGCAATCTCCTTATCACATAGCCCGGAGAGCTAAGAAAAAGGGAAATGCCATAGTCTAAGAGGGACAATATCAGGGCCAGAATGATAAGTCTTCTGGCCAAAAAAGGAAAGATCTTGAAGATTTTCCTCGTAGTTCTTAATTGGATGAAACAGGATGCAGCCAGCTTTTTAGATTGATGGTCCATCGTGAGGTGGGGGTCTAACCAAAAGCCTAAACTTTTTATGTTTTTTTTTAAGGGGGGCAGATTTTTCCAGTGCTAACACAGGAGACTTAAGAAGAGCATGATTTCCAATTATCATTACTTCCAATTTTTCGTTATTAAGTTTAAGTTTAGAGACAGTCATCCATTTAGCTACATATGCGAGACCTGCGGATAGATTAGATTGGGTGGAGTTTCCAGAATTCGAAAGAGAGACCACCAGCTGGGTATCGTCGGCATATGTTATCAAGGAAAGGCCATATGGTTCAATGACTTTAGCTAAGGGGGACAGATAAATACTAAAAAGAGTCGGGCTCAGCGAAGAGCCCTGAGGGGGGGTGAAAGTGAGGGAAAATGTGTTGGAAAGGAAGGAGCGGTCAAGAACTTTAAAATTTCTATCTTTCAAAAAGGAAGAAAACCATCTTAGTGTAGTACCTTCTATTCCTATAGCTAAAAGTCATTGAAGTAGTGTGGTATGGTCTACTGTATCAAATGCAGCACTGAGGTCTAATCAGATGATAGCTGCATGTCCACCTCAATCTAATAATTGACGGGCATTTTCCATGACAGCTAATAAAGCTGACTCTGTACTATGCTGTGGTCTAAATCCCATTTGTGAGGTATGTAAGAGTTTGTGGTCTTCAAGAAAACATGTAAGTTGATTACCAATGTGTTTTTCAACTACCTTCGCCAAAATGGGAAGGAGAGCAATAGGTCTGTAGTTGCTCAGAATAGTTGGGTCAACTGTAGTTTTTTTAAATAAGGGCCTAACAACAGCATGCCTTAAGAGCTGATGTACAAGACCAGAGGATAGGGATTGATTCAGAATATTTGTTAATATAGGTGAGATTAGGTCAAAGGCCAGAGCTAGTATATGAGGAGGGGCGGGATCTAAGGGAGATTCCGATTTTATAGTGTGCAAATCTTTAGTGACTAGAGCCTCTGTTAGAGGTTGAAAAGATGGAAGTGAAACTGTTGGAGATTGAAGATCGTTATGTGGATGCCGATCAATAACTAGAAGGACATCGGAAGGGAAGGTAGCATAAATATCTAAAATTTTCCTTTGGAAATAGCCTGCCAGATTATTACTGGGGGTGATGGAGGCCTCTGTGGGGATGTCAGTTGAGGGGACCAGGGTAAGTTCTTTAAAGATCGTAAAGATCTCTTTAGGGGAATTTGCAGACTGTTCAATTTTAGATGTGTAGAATGCTGCTACGGCTAGTTTGATTTCTGCATGAAATGTTCTGATTGCCTCCCTATATTGTGACTTAGAGGAGTCCTTTCTCCACCTTCTTTCAAGATGCTTGCACCTTTTTTTATGTTGAAGCAATTGAGGTGTGAACCGTGGTTTGGCCTTATGATTGGTCCTTTTGATAATAGTCTTGGTTGGTAGTATGGTGTCCAGAGAAGTAGTGATCCACTTATTAAAGTTTCCGATTGGACACATACCAGACTCCTCATAGATAGGAAGTAAGAGATGTAGCGTATTCAGCGTTTCTCTGTGGTTCAATTTAGACCATTGGCGAGTAGTTGACTATATAGAAGTTTGATAGAGGGGAAGAAAAGGATAAGATAAGTAACAATAAGTAATGATCCATCCAGATCAGAGGGAGGGGAGTATGGAAGATTGCTGAATACTAAATCAATGGTGTGGCCTTTTATATGTGTGGGTACTTTGATCAGCTGTATCAGATCTGGTGAGGGCAAATCGGACAGTAGGGATTTAGTCGAAAGGCAGTGTTCGTCATCTGCGTGGATGTTAAAGTTGCCAAGAATGGTGAAGTTTGGTGTTTTGCAGGACATATCAGCCACAAAATCAGGTAGAGCTTGTAGAAATCTCCCATATGGACCGGGAGGGCGGTAGATAAGTATTCCGGAAAAAGCAAATGTGGTATTCAAAGTTAAAGAGAAGAGCAGGCTTTCACAGCCAGGTATATCTAAAGGGATGGAAGAACATGAATGATGGCAATCCCCCCCACCATCTGGCGTGATGTCAATCTAAACAGTTGATTGAGTAATCCTGGGGCTGTGACATTACTATTTCAGGAGAAGCTTCCTCATTGAGCCAGGTTTCCATTAGGTACAAGGTAATCTGGGGTATATTCTTCTAATAATGAGAGGATTTGTAAATTGTACGCTGGTAAAGAGCAACAATTGACCAGTAAAAAATTACCAATTTGTTCTTTGGTTTTCTTGAGTGGGGGTGGTAATACCGGTTGAGGGATCTAGGTGCAGATGTTGCAGGACATGTTAGGAGAGTCAGGAGATATAGTGGAGGGGGCTGTGTTCAGCAAAGGGATATTATAGGCTAGCAGTTGTTGTCTTGAATAGATTAATCTCTTTACGTCGTTTTGGGCAGCATGACTGGCCTCTGGTCTCTGCCGGGCACGGACAAGTGCAGATGGGCTTGCTTTTGGCGCATGAAGCCCTTTATACTGGGCAACTCCTGATGCGTTTGAACAACTAGACCACCTTCCAAAATGGCGGAAGAAAAGGAGTTGTGAAAAGAGTAAAAAATTGAGGCTTTAAAAAATATCAGCGTGGCAGTGCAGGAGGACGTGGCGTGGTTTGCAGGCAGCGCGCAAAGAACTACAGAGGTGACCAATATGCAAAGATAAAAACAAAAGCGGAAGACTTGAGGCCTATGTTGCCTAGAATATGTAAAGTGCAGTGAATATGCCGTCCGCCACTAAACACGGGCGTAGGCACAGCGGATTCAAATTGAATAAAACAATAAAAGAGCAGTCTAATATCAACAGTCTAATATCAAATAAATCAAATAAATACTCGGTAGGTCCTGGGTTTAGGGAATACCTTTGTCAGATCTCATAATCCAGCTAGGTGGTAGAACCATGCTAAAACATTATTTTTGAGATCAAGGCTAACATAATTCATACATTTCCCCAGTCTAGCTAGAGAACTTGGCATAATTTCAGAAAATCACAAATCCGAGGCCTCTTTACAGTGCCTGATGCCATTAGATCAGAATAAAGCAAAGAGCAGGCAGCGTCATTTGTCGGCCAATTTGGGGCAACAGCACAGCAGATGAAGCCATGATTCTTTGCGATGGTTGCATAGGTTGCACAAGATTGCCCTGTCATGTTTGGCCCAAACGGGATTACAATCTGAGATTCGCAGAGACATAAACCTCATGTACAGGTTTTTCCTGTGTGCCTGGGCTGAAAAAGCTTGTTGAAAATACACTGTGCTTTCCCCGCGATGTAAGATGCATCCAGCCTGTCAGTGTTAGGGCTGGCACGCAGACTTTCAATATTCCATTCAAACAAGGGTATTGTCACCTGCCTGTTCATAGCTTTCTTTCACGCTATGTAAGACATTTCTTTAAGATGCTGGCTGTCTGCCCTGATCTTCAACCTGTCAATTGCGGATGCAAGCCGTGTTTGCCAAGGAGAACCCTCTTCTCCACAGATTGTTTTCAAATGTGACTTGAGGGAGGTCTATGGAGCCCGCAGAACCCTGATATGAGGGGCATTGAGGGCTCTCTGCAAGCCTACTTGGGTATGGTCCATGATACCAGTGTCATCTTTGTATTGCAGGATAGGGAGGTGCACTCTTCCCAGCCTTCGTGCTAGAAGATTGGTGCCATTCAAAGTTGTTCCAGGTCTGCAGTGTAGAGGTTGAAAAGGAGAGGGGCCAGAACGCAGCCCTGTTTGAGTCTGTTTTTAATAGGCACTCTGACAATGGCTGTAGTGGGGCTTGTTTTTACCCTGACCCAGGTTTCCTGGTATGAAAATATAATCACTTTAGGGATCAGAGATGCAATCCCCCACAGGGCTCACTTCCCCCATAGTCTGCCCCGATCCACCCTGTCAAAGGCAGTACTGTAGTTGACAAAACAGCAGAAAAGGAGGGGTAACTTCCTCCTGACGGCTTGTATGGATAAATAAGCAAGCACTATAATATTATCCATTGTTGAACAGGCAGGCCTGAACCCAGATTAAGGCAGGGGGGTACTTTTTTCGAGTGCCCATGCTTCCAATTCCTTCAAAAGGATGCAGGCATAATTTTGGGCTTTGAGGTTAAGTAGAGCAATGAGCCAATATTTTTCTGTCTTGGAGCTGTGACCCTTTTTGTGTATGTGGAAGAAGTATTGACCCCCTCCAAGAGGACATTACCATTGCAGTGGCGATATCATGATTAAAGAGTGGCTTTAGTTTTGATAATCAGAAGTCTTGTGCCGATCTGAACATAGAGGCGGGAATCCCATCTGGCCCCAGGGCCCCAGCATTCTTTATTTTCTTGATGGTAGCTCTTACTGCCTCTTCTGTGATGATCATGTCATGTTGGACCCAAGAATCGGGGACAGGGAGAACTATAGAAGGAGCCCCTGCCACCGGCAGATCGAATGTGTATTGCTCTGCCACATAACTAATCCAGTTCCTTTCCACCACTCCATTTTCTTTGGATTGGCCTGCGTTACCTTGGCAGTTTATGTATGTCTACAATGGAGTGTGGTTCTTATCTTTTAATGAAGAGAAAATTCTAAGCCATTCTGCTTTGATGTACTTCCTTTTGTGCTGCCATCGTTTCTGCTTGTGACTTTCTCAGGTTTCACAACAGGCTTGAGGCCCATCTTTTCCAAATACCACATGACAAGCACAGTCTCCAAATCCTCGGGATTTCTCTTTCACTAAACACCATTGTGATATCCAAAGTATCTCGTCATTTGTCGAGTGGGCGAAACTAGTATCTCAGATCGACTACCAAATAACTGACTTTGTTGATGACTTTTATATATCAAAGTTCCACCAAGATCACTACCTTTGCCCATACTTGGTCTTAACCATGCAAATGTTTAATAGGCTTATAAATGTAACTTCCCTCACACACAAAAACTCAGTGCTATTAAAAATGGCATCTAGAGTTTTACAAAACCCCAAAACAGATAAAAATGAAGAACATTATGAGAAATCATTTGACACGTCAGCCTGATCACCATCGCAAAAAGAGATGATGGACTAAAAATGTCTCCTGGAAAACAACACAGAATAGGAATTCAGGGCCTTATGCAATAAAAGCTTTTTCACAAACATGGTCATACATTTCACCTCAGGTTTTCTGCAAGCAGTCTTTAATTTGTGATACAAACTACGTGCTATTAGGTTGCACTGCAAAATCTACAATTGCAGGGGGTCAGATTAATGAGGATTAACTGGGCAGATTTCACTTTTCAATCCTCTTTGATTGCCTACAAATACAGTGAGTTTGGCCTGCAAGAAATTGCAGGCAATTATCCCTTCTTTTTCAGTCACAATTAGGATTTTTTTAAAGCAGCCCTTTTTCCTTAAATAACTGGTACTGCTTTAAACAAAAGAATCCTTTTCAGGAAAAATTGAGGGAAGCAGGCACTGCAGAACCACTGCCTACATCCCAAAAGGTCTCCTAAAAGGAGTCCCAAAGAGAACACTGTCAAATAGGGCCAGCATCACCTTTTTGACTCTGGTAAAACCTGATGAGTTGGTAACTGTCCAACAGTTTGCAGCTGCATCAGTGACAAGAAACCATTGATGTGTACCATGCTGAATCACCATTAGGAAATGTGTGAGTCAGAAATTATTTTCTAACTTGCAAAATGATTTTAATACATACCAAAAAGCCCAATTTGAGGTAGCAAACTGTGATTTCTCATATTGTAGGGTTTGTTCGACAAAATGACTTGGTACATCAGACCCTTAGGCCCGTTTTTAAACTTTTTGACACAAAACTGCGCAAACACAGTTTTGCATCGAAAAATGTAGGGCTGGCTAGCGCCATTTTTTAGCGCCACCAAGGCAGCATATTTATACTATCACGCAGGATGGCGCTAAAAACTGGTTAGAGTAAAAAAGTTTGATGTTAACCCTTGCGCCCTGTTGTAAGGCAAACTGATGTTAACGCTGCAAAATTGACCCTAATCTGTTTTACGGCACGTAAATATGTTGCAAACAGAGATGTACCATATTAACCCTGCATTAGCATCAACTTCAGACACTAATGCAGGAAACTTTGCAAAGGATAGGCAAAATGGAACCAGCAGGCCAGGAGAGACCCCAGGGTGACACCATACAACCAGGAACCAGCCAGGAGGACATACACAAGTCCCAGGGGAGGGAGAAAAAAACACAAGAGTTGTTTCAGTGCAGAGGAGAATGAAATCCTTGTGAGAGAGGAGACAGAGCACCAACAACAACTCGTCACTTCCAAATTGCCAATTGGCAGGAGAGAGGCAATATGGCAGCAGATAGTTGACAAGATTAACAGTGTGGCAGAGGTGAGGTGAACCGTAACAAAGTGCAAGAAAAGTTGGCACGATTGTAAGCGAAGGACAAAGGTGAAAATTGCAAGGAACAGGAAGGCAGCATTGCAAACACTAGAGGTGGAAGTCCAGCACCACAAGAGGACCTGGATGAGATGGAGGAGGTGGTTGCAGCGGTCATCCCAGAGTAAGAACTGGTCACTGGAATCACAGGACAGCGCAGACTACCAGGATCCACCACAAATGCAGGGTAAATTGCATGCTGGAGATGAATGCAAAATTATCAAATGCAAGGAGGGGGAGACACATAGGGCACACTCAATTCATATGAAAGGAGCACAGAGGTACACATTGCACATGAATCAAGTAGCACTATTCAAACGTAAGCAACACATACACACACGCCTTGGTTGTGCCATTCACCACAACACATACACAACCTGGACATATGTTAATCACCAGGGCTACATATCAACATGTACATATGCAGCACATAGGATGAAAGGCATGTCTAATAACTGTGCCTGGGGTTGTGTCATCACAACATCCTTTGCATATAGTCAAACAAACCCTACCAACATGACCAAGACATCAGAAACTAGGAAGTCACTCAATACCATTCCTGGGGTTACGTCATGGTGGTGTCCCTTGCAGAAACTCCTCGTAACTGCCTTGTCCGATTTCCAAAACACTAGTGTGCTGCATCTTACAGCACACAATAAAATGCAACCTTAGCCAACATTACTCAGACATGTACCGGAAGTGCCACCACCCCATACATAAACAACACATCCTCATAAGATAGCCACTTCTCCATCATGCAGTAAGGATGTCTCTCTGGGTGCAGGAAAAAGTAATCTAGGCAGCTTCTGGGGGAATTGCAGGGTGGTCCCGTATCACAGGATCATGGCATTACCCAGTGTAACTAAACTGGTGTAGCGTGGAGCCACACATATTGACACTGATCAGAACTGTGCCACTAGAGAAAATATGCACCACAGACTGCAATCTGTAGGTCACAACACATACAGGCTGAGCCCACAACTACTCTGACACAATCAGGTGAGACATATAGGAATTGGGAAATAACCACACAAACACAACATATGGTGTATGTCTGTGAACATCATGGTGTACAATTTTACATTGAGAGGTGGGGGATGGTGCATGGGCAAGTCTGGCATTAGTAAGACTGCTAGTGCAGTGTACCCTTTGCGATTGGCAGTATGAGTTACACACTGGGATGGCAGGTGGAAATCTGTCTGCTCATGTCAGCTCTTTGAGGCAGTTACCACTACATTGTTGATGGATCAAATAGAGTCAGTGCCAATCTTGGGGAGCATTGGGTATAGTAGGACACGCTGCTCTTAGCACTGCAAATCAGGCAGTGGAAAGTGCAAAGGGCCTTGTCATGGGCCCCCCTGCACTGCCCATGCCAGCTTCATAGGCTGTGCAGAGGCACTCAGGGGAACACCACACCACAATGCCACCAACCTTTGCATGGGGGTTTCACCACCATGCAAAGGCTGGCTGAAAAGTGGGAACATAACTTGAGGGTAGCGCTGAACGTAATACTGGTCTGGTGTCGCATTGCCAGTCTGTAAGCTGCCAGCAACTGCCAGCACCAGGCCATAGGCCTATGGGGCATTCCCCATGGACAACATGTATCACTTCCACCTGCACTGTTGGCGATGTTCATATTAACAATGGCAGTCTGGTGGTCATAGGACTGCCAGACATGTAATGAGGGTCCATGTATGCACCAGTACAACTAGCTGCAAAATCTACTTCAAACTAGTTTGAGGCCCTGATCTATATTCAACATCAGTCAACTGGCTATGTCCTTTTTTTGTGGCATCATGCACTGCCATGTAGAATATGATGTACAACAAATGATACCCATGCTGGCCATCCCTGGGTCTACCCCGGTGTCTGTGCTAAATTAGCTACACTGCCACAGTGCTGCATCTCTTGCACCCTAGTGCAAGGATGGCTGCATTGAGGGGGAGATCATAGTTGTGTAGTAAGGCTCACCTTCCAGCACAACTAGAAACAGAAATGGCAATCTTCTTGGTCCATGTGTGCTGTGCAATGTAGCACACATACACATACATCAACATGAGGAGCAGTCAAAGAATCAACAATAAAGCACCTTGGTAATGCCATTCCTGGGGTGGTGTAAGGTTTTGGTGCCACCCTGGTGTATGTAAAACATGTAAAACTAGGACTGGGGCATATTGCAATGTGTGTTGCTGTGGCCTGATCACTGCAACACCCATTGCAAGGCCCTGCCATGCAAATGAATGAATAGAAAGGGTCCACAATCACAAGATGGTGTCAAGCCACCAAAAGGAAATACATCACACCTAGTAAATATGACGCAGCCTATTGCACCACCTGAGCTTCCCTTCATGTGACACTCAAGTGGGTCAAAGGGCTGATA